>NC_057834.1:102888149-103198149 GCF_910594005.1 Cervus elaphus | reverse complement strand
AGATAATAACAAGACTCTACATGGATGCACCATCCGACTCCATCTTCTGGAACTCCTTAAACAAGCCCTAGAATTGCAGTTCCCTGTATCAAGTTGCCTATTTGATATTCCCACTCACACATCTCAGTCTTCACTATCCCAAATGAGGTTCTTCATTGTCACCCTTCCTGAACTTGCTCCTCCCCCCATCATCCTCGCCTCAGTAAGTGGCAGCACTATCTACTCAGTCGCTCAGAACAAAACATTGGTCATTCTTAAGTTTCTTCATTCTTTCACAACTCCTATCCAGTTTAACACGAAATCCTGTAGGTTCTACCCCCCAACTATATTCCAAATACAGATTTTCATTTTCTAATCTAATCTAAACCATCACCATCTCTCACCTGTATTGTGACAAGAACCTCAACTTCTATGTTTCCATCCTTTCTCCAAATACCTTTTTAAAAAATGAAATAACTCATAAATATTTAAAAAGTCAAGGTTAATGAATACCAATGGATCAACCACCCACCTTTTAAAAATATTAACATTTTGTCATATTTGCTTTGGCTCTTTTTTTTAAAAAAATAAAATGTAACTGAAGAACCTATGTACATCTTCCACTCTCATTATTCCCACTCCAGAGGTAATAAATGTTCTGAATTTAGTCAATTTAGTGATTCTCATTTCTATGGATGGGGTTTTATTTTTATTTAGATTCATGCATATCAATTAGGATTAAGTTCAGCTGCATGTAAAAGAAAATCCAAATTAGAATGGTATAAAGAGAAATGAATGTTTGTTTGTTTGTTTTCTCTCATAAGACTGAAAAACCTGGGGTAAGCAGTTAAGACAGAGAAGTTGGTTTGGTGTCAAGGTCAAATTCTTTGGGATTGTCCTGATTTTTCCCATAATGGTGGCAATATGATTGCTCTAGCTCCAATCATTGTGACCCATTTCCAATGCAAGATGATAAGGCCAGTGATAAAGGGGCACATGTCAACTGACTCTTTCTTCCTTTTAAGGATCTTTACCAAGAGCCCTACCCAACAATTTCCACTTTTATCCTATTTTTCAGACTCATGTGACAACCTACATAGCTGCAAGAGAAGCTTAAAAATGTAGTTTTTTACTTGGACACATTTTCACCACAATAAAAGTAGGGTTATGCTACTATGAAGGAAGGAGAAACTAGATATTGGTTAGGCAACTACCAGTCCTTTCTACAGTTTGTTTCCTCAGTAATATGTTGATTTGAATGCTTTAACACTTTATAGACATAAAATCATATATAAAGGAAATTATACTGGTTACCATAATCTGCTTTTTTCTTTTGCTCAACATCATATTTTTGAGATTCACTAACATTGATACAACTTATTCATTTTCATTACTCTAAAATATTCCCCTTATAAATATACCACAATTTGTTAATCCATTCTCTATTGATGTACATTAGATTGTTTTAAATTTTTCAGTGAACATTCTCTCACGTGTCTCCTTCAAGGTAAACATAAATCAAATTTTGTTTCTCCTTTATTAAAATTCTGAAATGGTTTCCCATTACATTAAAATAAAATCTAATAAAATCTAACGTTCTTTCCATATAACATCCTATACGGAATGGTCCCCATTTACCTCCTTCATCTCATTTAGTTCTCCTCTCTCTCTTTCTTAATCTGCTCCACACATACTGGTCTCTTTCAATTCCTAATTTGCCAGTCACTTTCCTTGCTCAGGGAAAGAGGCTGATCAATGTTTCATAGGGCCTAAAGCTGATTTGATTTTGGTTTAATTATATAAAATTAAGTGCAGGACACTGGAAGGGACTGAGAAAAGTGGAGTGCCCTGATACTTAAGTGTTATTTATCTTCATGGAAAATCTACCTCCTCTCAGAGTCTTTGAAATTCTATTCTTTCTGCTCAGAATGTTATTGCCCGAGATGTTCTTCCCCAGGCTCCATTTAATTATTCAGGTCTGTGGCAGATGTGGCTAGTCCTCCAATACCCATTCTCCTCTTCTGCCATAGTAACAGGATGTCTAGCTAAGGACATGATTCCCTAAGTAAAAATTACATTTCATGGTGGGCAACTAGTTGTGGCCCTGTGACTGTTCTGGCCAATGAAAGTGAAAGTGAAAGTCCCTCAGTCTTATCTGACTCTTTGCCACTATACAGTCCATGAATTCTCCAGGCCAGAATGCTGGACAGGGTAGCCGTTCCCTTCTCCAGGGGATCTTCCCAACCTAGGGATTGAACCTAGGTCTCCCATATTGCAGGTAGATTCTTTACCAGCTGAGCCACCATGGAAGCCCAAGAATACTGGAGTAGGTAACTTATCCTATTCCTTCTCCAGTGGATCTTCCCAACCCAGGAGTCGAAATGAGGTCTCTGAATTGCAGGTGGATTCTTTACCAGCTGAATGGGGTATAGCAAAAATGATGTATTCAATTTGGGGGTGATTTCCATAAAGGGGATACATTTTGCTTAAGGGATGTCCTCCTTCTTCTCTCTTTTCCCTTCCCAATGGTGAGAGGATGGACCTCAGTTCAATTCAGTTGCTCAGTCATGTCCGACTCTTTGCGAACCCATGAACCGAAGAACGCCAGGCCTCCCTATCCATCACCAACTCCCGGAGTTTACCCAAACCCATTTCCATTGAGTCAGTGATGCCATCCAACCATCTCATCCTCTGTCGTCCCGTTCTCCTCCTGCCCTCAATCTTTCCCAACATCAGGATCTTTTCAAATGAGTCAGCTCTTCGCATCAGGTGGACAAAGTATTGGAGTTTCAGCTTCAACATCAGTCCTTCCAATGAACACCCAGGACTGATCTCCTTTAGGATGGACTGCTTGGATCTCCTCGCAGTCCAAGGGACTCTCAAGAATCTTCTCCAACACCACAGTTCAAAAGCATTAATTCTTCTACACTCAGATTTCTTTATGGTCCAACTCTCACATCCATACATGACCACTGGAGAAAACCATAACCTTGACTAGATGAACCTTTGTTGGCAAAGTAATGTCTCTGCTTTTTATTTTTTATTCATTTTTTTTTGTCTCTGCTTTTTAATATGTTATCTAGGTTGGTCATAATTTTCCTTCCAAGGAGCAAGCGTCTTTTACTTTCATGACTGCAATCACCATCCGCAGTGATTTTGGAGCCCAGAAAAATAAAGTCAGCCACAGTTTCCACTGTTTCACCATCTATTTGCCATGAAGTGATGGGACCAGATGCCATGATCTTAGTTTTCTGAATGTTAAACTTTAAACCAATTTTTTCACTCTCCTCTTTCACTTTCTTCAAGAGGCTCTTGAATTCTTCTTCACTTTCTGCCATAAGGATGGTGTCATCGGCATATCTGAGGTTATTGACATTTCTTCTGGCAATCTTGATTCCAGCTTGTGCTTCTTCTAGCCCAGTGTTTCTCATGATGTACTCTGCATAGAAGTTAAATAAGTAGGGTGACAATGTACAGCCTTGACGTACTCCTTTTCCTATTTGGAACCATTCTGTTGTTCCATGTCCAATTCTAACTGTTGCTTCCTGACCTGCATACAGGTTTCTCAAGAGGCAAGTCAGGTGGTCTGGTATTCCCATCTCCTTCAGAATTTTCCAGTTTATTGTGATCCACACAGTCAAAGGCTTTGGCATAGTGAATAAAGCAGAAATAGATGTTTTTCTGGAACTCTCTTGCTTTTTCGATGATCCAGCAGATGTTGGCAATTTGATCTCTGGTTCCTCGGCCTTTTCTAAAACCAGCTTGAACATCTGGAAGTTCATGGATGGACCTAGTGGCTGGCAATTCTGGAACCATTTGTATGACACTCAAGGGATGGTAGAACAACAGGATAGAGGAAACAGAAGCCCAAGATAACTTCTGGTGAGGCAGAACTAACAAAAATTTGGTGAGAAAAAAATTAACCATCATGTTTTAAGCCTCCATTATTTCTGATAGTCGGTCAAATCTATATCTAATACATGGTCTTGGCTCAAACAACATTTCCTTACCGAGCCTTCTCTGACTAACCCATCTAAAGTAGCTCCACTCTCAAATAAACCAAGTCAGTCTCACATCATTCTACCCTATTTCCTTCATTGAATTTATCAACATCTGAAAATATTGTGTTTATTTGTTTGTCTATTTGTTTACTAGGGCTTCCATGTTGACTCAGTGGTAAAGAGTCTGCCAATGCAGGACATGCAAATTTGATCCCTGGGTCAGGAAGATCCCCTGGAGAAGGAAATGGCAACCTACTCCAGTATTCCTGCCTAGGAAATTCCATGGACAGAGAGGCCTGATGGGGTACAGCCTATGGGGTCACAAAGAGTTGGACACGACTTAGCAACTAAACAACAACAATAATTTTTTTACTACGTATCTCTCCCCAGTAAAAAACAAACTTTATGGCAGCCGGGACCTTGTCTGCTTTGGTAACTGCCTGTATGCCCTGTGCCTAGAACACTGCCTAGTATAAAATAAGTACTCAATAATTGTTTATTGACCAGGCAAAAGAACAAATAACAAAAAATAACATTAATTAGCTTCCACTAGACTGTAAGCTGTAGGAAGGTAGGGACAATGTCTGTTTGTTTATTGTTACATCACCAGGACCTAACAAACTGGCCGATATGTTTTTCTTGAGTGAGTCCACAGACAAATGATTAAGAATGAACACATTCCCAAGGAATCTTCTGAAATAAGGAGTCAATAATAAAAATTCAATCATGAACATAATTTCATTTTTAAAGATGTTTTGAAGTCTACCCTCCTGGGGAAATCATTTGTTCATTAGGCATTAAGAAAAAGTAGCAGTACTTCAATAGATAACAAACACAAAATGGCAACAGAAACTTAACTTCCCCAGAATGTCTGGTGTGATTATAGTATAAAATGTAAGTACCAATAACATTACCTGACATTTATTATTATTACTTTTATTAAGGGCTTATTGTATGCAAAACACTGTGCTAAATGGTTCCCATTTATTATATCATTTAATCCTCATAACAATCTTATGACTAAGTAATACAGGTCCACAATGTCTTACCTGGCCTGCTTGAAAGCTAAATACATTTCAGCATTCAGAACTTTTTGGACAATTATAATAGAGAACATAAACTATATGGAGCAGGAGGTACTGTGAGGTACTGGGGCAGTACCTCACAGCCAAAAACATTATTATTTTTGCAGAGAAATATGTATAAGTTCAGTTCAGTCGCTCAGTCATGTCAGACTCTTTGTGACCCCATGGACTGAAACACCAGGCTTTGCTGTCCTTCACCAACTCCTGGAGCTTGCTCAAACTCAAGTCCATTGAGTCAATGATGCCATTCAACCATCTCATCTCCTGTCATCCCCTTATTGTCCTGCCTTCAATCTTTTCCAGTATCAGCGTCTATTCCAATGAGTCAGTTCTTCACATCAGGTGGCCAAAGTATTGGAGCTTCAGCTTCAGCATCAGTCCTTCAGTGAATATTCAGGATTGATTATTCATGACTGAAACATGAATATTCACCAATTAACAAGCAGACAAAAACCTATAACTAACCTTATAGCCATTTAAGTCAGATTCTTCTCTAGTTTTGATCAGGGCAGATTTTCTGGGCAATGAGTAGCAAAACCTTTTGGTTTTCAGAGATTATATGTTTTAGAATTACAAATAAAAGACTGAGTTTGTATGATCATTCCAGTTTTTTAGCTGAAGAAACTAAAACTAAAGAACATGTCCAAAGCTACAGAGATAATAAAGAGCTGTGGACTTGAACCCAGACAATTTGGCTGAAAATTTGCCATGTATAACTAATTTACTATGGTACCTGAAAATTCCATGTTCCTTAAAGCATTCATTCTGAATCATGGGAGATGTTCCATCTGAAGAGGACAACTCTGCCCGGAAGAGGAGATTTGCACATCAGGGTGCTGGATAAACTTGAAGAAGTCTCTTCAAGTGTCTTCTCATCCTGAGCATCCATGATCCTCTGAAAATGTACCTTATGTTAATCTTAGTTCATAGACGACTTTTGTACATGGTCCTGTAGTGGTGCTCAGAACTGATATTTGCTTCATGTATTCTCTCAACAAATATGCTTTGAGCATTTACCACGTGCTAAGCTGAAACTCCAGTACTTTGGCCACCTCATGCGAAGAGTTGACTCATTGGAAAAGACCCTAATGCTGGGACGGATTGGGAGCAGGAAGAGAAGGGGACGACAGAGGATGAGATGGCTGGATGGCATCACCGACTCAATGGACATGAGTTTGAGCAAGCTCTGGGAGTTGGTGATGGACGGGGAGGCCTGGCGTGCTGTGATTCGTGGGGTCGCAAAGAGTCGGACACGACCAAGAGACTGAACTAAACTGAACTGAACTGAAGCAGTATAAGAAAACAACAGAATGGGAAAGACTAGAGATCTTTTCAAGAAAATTAGATATACCAAGGGAACATTTCATGCAAAGATGAGTTCGATAAAGGACAGAAATGGTATGGACCTAACAGAAGCAGAAGATATTAAGAAGAGGTGGCAAGAATACACCGAAGAACTATACAAGAAAGATCTTCATGACCCAGATAATCAAGATGGTGTGATCACTCACCTAGAGCCAGACATCCTGGAATGTAAAGTCAAATGGGCCTTAGAAAGCATCACTACAAACAAAGCTAATGGAGGTGATGGAATTCCAGCTGAGCTATTTCAAATCCTGAAAGAGGAATCTGTGAAAGTGCTGCACTCAATATGCCAGCAAATGTGGAAAACTCAGCAGTGGCCACAGGACTGGAAAAGGTCAGTTTTCATTCCAATCCCAAAGAAAGGCAATCCCCAAAAATGTTCAAACTACCGCATAAATGCACTCATCTCACACACTAGTAAAGTAATGCTCAAAATTCTCCAAGCCAGGCTTCAGCAATACATGAACCGTGAACTTCCAGATGTTCAAGCTGGTTTTAGAAAAGGCAGAGGAACCAGAGATCAAATTGCCAACATCTGCTGGATCATCGAAAAAGCAAGAGAGTTCCAGAAAAACATCTATTTCTGCTTTATTGACTATGCCAAAGCCTTTGACGGTGTAGATCACAATAAACTGTGGAAAATTCTGAAAGAGATGGGAATACCAGACCACCTGACCTGCCACTTGAGAAACCTATATGCAGGTCAGGAAGCAACAGTTTGAACTGGACATGGAACAACAGACTGGTTCCAAATAGGAAAAGGAGTAAGTCAAGGCTGTATATTGTCACTCTGCTTATTTAACTTCTATGCAGAGTACATCATGAGAAACACTGGGCTAGAAGAAGCACAAGCTGGAATCAAGATTGCAGGGAGAAATCTCAATAACCTCAGATATGCAGATGACACCACCCTTATGGCAGAAAGTGAAGAGCAACTAAAAAGCCTCTTGAAGAAAGTGAAAGAGGAGAGTGAAAAAATTGGTTTAAAGTTTAACATTCAGAAAACTAAGATCATGGCATCTGGTCCCATCACTTCATGGGAAATAGATGGAGAAACAATGGAAACAGTGTCAGACTATTTTTTTGGGCTCCAAAATCACTGCAGACGGTGATTGCAGCCTTGAAATTAAAAGACATTTACTCCTTGGAAGGAAAGTTATGACCAACCTAGATAACATATTAAAAAGCAGAGACATTACTTTGCCAACAAAGGTCCGTCTTATCAAAGCTATGATTTTTCCAGTGGTCATGTATGGATGTGAGAGTTGGACTGTAAAGAAAGCTGAGCACCGAAGAATTGATGCTTTTGAACTGTGGTGTTGGAGAAGACTCTTGAGAGTCCCTTGGACTGCAAGGAGATCCAACCAGTCCATCCTAAAGGAGATCAGCCCTGGGTGTTCACTGGAAGGACTGACGCTGAAGTTGAAAGTCCAATACTTTGGCCACCTCATGCGAAGAGTTGACTCATTGGAAAAGACCCTGATGCTGAGAGGGATTGGGGGCAGGAGGAGACGGGGTCAACAGAGGATGAGATTGCTGGATGGCATCACCGACTCAATGGACATGAGTTTGAGTAAACTTCGGGAGTTGGTGATGGATAGGGAGTCCTGGTGTGCTGTGATTCATGGGGTCGCAAAGAGTCGGACATGACTGACTGAACTGAACTGAACTGAACTGAAGCAGTATAAGAAGATGTGAATACTATTGTACATGGTCTATGATCTCAAGGAGTCTGTAATCCAGTGGAAAAGACATGATATAAAAGCAGAAAGAGTCAAAAAAAAAAAAAAAAAGCCATACAAACATGACTAGTTACAAAGTCTAAATGAGAAAAACCAAACAGGTGAGTCAGATAGAACACTCTTGGAGATCAAAGAAAGAGAAATCACTAAGGACTAACAATCAGGGAAGGCTTCATTGAGAAGATGAAACTGTGCCTACAGGGATGGAAAGGATTTACATGGATACAGGAAAGAGAGGTGGTGTTTCAAGTATAGGCTGTGACCCACAACTGTGTTTAATCCAGCAAAAAGCTGTATTTACCATCAGCACATGCAAACTATTTTTGGAGATGTTCATCTTAAGTGCATACATATATAAGAACAAATAATAGACATTCTCAAATGTGTCTTTCAGTATACATACATTATAAAAGACGTTACATAAGCAGTTTTACACACCCTGAGAAAAGTTGCTTTGACGATTTTCAACCAGGTAGTATTACAAGTGCTTCTGCAGTAAAAGAAGCAACCCTAAAATCAATCAGGTACCTAAGAAACAAAAGCTGCCTCTAGGACAGAACATTCAAGTGAACTCTCTATGAGAGACTACCTCCTCCACTATTCAGCAACATATCTTGAAGCACTGGACTGATTTATGCTCCCAGTGTCCTCCAAGATTCCATAACTTTAGGGCATCTACATAAATATATCTTATGACAAATACATACTACCGCATAAGTATAATATAACCAGTAACATCATATGCATGTATAAATATGCTGATAGAGCTAATATTTATGTATGAAGAGACGTGATACCGAAATTTCACTCTAAATTTAAAAGTGAATTGTCACTTTTCAGTGCCCTCTCTAAAACAAGCTCCCAAATCACTGACATTATTCTTTTTTAATAAAATATCACTAAACTGACCTTAAACCCAGAATTTATTTCTTCTTGCCTGCAAAAAATTATATAAATAGGGTGGTACATATTTTGAAATTAATATGACATTGAGTCACATCACTTAGGTACATAATAAAAGGATCAACAGAGTCAAATGGTGAGTTTGGTCATTTTCCTCAGAAAATCAAAAGAGTATTATGACTTTGGTTTTCTCTGTTTTAGAAGGACCAGAATAAAATGTGGTCTCAAAAGAACTCTGTCCATTTCTTGATGAATTTATGACATTTCAAAACATTACTTTCATATTTGCTACTCTATAGACCAACAGTGATTAGTATCAGTAAAGTATATATAAGCAGAGCATCTTCCTTTCCACCTTAAATCCCAATTCAAATTGAGCTTAACTTCCTGTTCTGTCATTGTCACCTAAGACACTCTGCAATCCTTCTTTAGGTCTTTTAAAGGTAAAGATTCAATATTCTGATTAATACACCACAAGAGAGTATAACTGTGGGAAAATACATGTCTGAATAATGCATGTGTAGAATAACATTTTAAATATTACTCAATGATCTTTTCCCCTCAAGAATTCCTTTATTCTTCTACCATTAAAATGAAACCTTGACGCTAACACTTATGTACCCAAGGGAAGGTAAAATCCAGCAACCAGAGTCAAGTTCTCTTTGTTTGAAAAAAAACCTCTTAAAACCCTGACAGATATAGAAATCTTGAAAGTCTACAAATGTTTTGTTTTGTTGGTATAGTTGTTTTTAGAGAGAAAAAATGTTTCTTTTAAAAATTAGGATCATGAAGTTCTCAGAGCATGAAGTCCTAATCAAAACAACAGAATGGTAAAGAAGGCAAAATGAGGGAAGATCTATGTTTGAAAGTTAGGCTGAAGAAAGATTTGAGGTTGAAAATAAGAGCAAAGAAGTTAGTACTGATGTGAGTCTTCGAGAAGGAAGTCTGCCCTGGGTGGAATGACAATAGACATGTCATACAAGCTTGGAAGAGTCTAAGAACAAAGATCTGTACTTTGCAAAGTACAGAAAGACCATAAGGAAAGACCATAAGTTTCATAAGCAAAAACCCTGTACCAGAAATATATGGCAACAGTTCAGCAGAAACTCAACTAAGTGTGGGAAGAACGAATCTGTGATAGTTTGCCACACCTTCCTTGACCTCATAAATGGCTGCCAAAAGGTCAGTTGGTCTGAAGGACAAGGAGGAACCATAGCCATGGGCTGTATAAGCTGAGAATTCTGATAAGACCACAGATATTGAAGCAAATGACTAATGATGAAAGATTCTCCATTATCCTTATCAAGGAAAATTTAAACCCTAAAGGACTTAGATGTTGCCCTAGGAAGACAGAAGGGCAAAGCTGGAACCCCAAATTTGACTGACTTTATATCTGAAAAAAATCCCTATATAATTAGTGATAAATACAACCAATCAGGAAAGAAATTCCGAAAGCTCCCACCATCATGCATACCATCCTCCCTTCATCTGCACCCATATCATCTACTTCCCACCAAATACCATGGAGAATGTATAGTGTCTCTCCAAAGTCTAGTTCTCCAGCTGTTCACTGCATCCTATTATTTCTCTCAAGTATTAAAGAACAATACTCCAGTAATCATCTCTTCTTTCTCTTGTATCATCAATTTTTTTTATTTTCTGTCGTTTCCATCAGTGACTAAACATGCTATATTACTTTCATTTTTTAAAAGGCCTCCCTTGAGATATTTGCATAGTACTAGAACATTACCCATAGACTTTTTATACAAAGTACAAAATGAAAATGTTACTTTATAAACAAGAAATCTGGCAATCAACATTTTAACTAAGGGATCAAATTTAGCATCATTACAATGGACAAGCTAACATTATGTGCTCCCTGATGAAATATCATACGAAGCATGCAATATAACTAAAGGCGTTTTTGCAAAAAACATTTAACCTAAATCTAATTAAGCCTTTAAACTTAATTTCCAGTTAATAGGATATATGTAAAAAAGAAACAAGCTACCAAGAACAATTTTGTTGTTCAGTCACTAAGTGGTGTCTGACTCTTTGGGACCCCATGAACTGCAGCACACTAAGCTCCTCTATCCTCCACTATCTCCTGGAGTTTGCTCAAACTCATGTCCTTTGAGTCAGTGATGCTATCTAACCATCTCAACCTCTGCCACCCCCTTCTCCTCCTGCCTGTCTTTCCGAGCATCAGTGTCTATTTCAACGAATCAGCTCTTCTTATCAGGTGGCCAGAGTATTGGAGCTTCAGCTTCAGCATCAGTCCTTTCAATGATAATTCAGGACTGATTTCCTTTAGAATTGACCGGTTTGATCTCCTTGCAGTCCAAGGGACTCTTAAGAGTCTTCTCCAGCACCACAATTTGAAAGCATCAATTCATCAGTGCTCAGTCTTCTTTATGGTCCAACTCTCACATCCATACGTGACTACCGGAAAAACCACAGCTTTGACTATATGACTTGTTGGCAAAGTGATGTCTCTGCTTTTTAATACACTGTCCGGGTTTGTGACAGGTTTCCTTCCAAGGAGCAAGCGTCTGTTAATTTCATGGCTGCATCACTATCCACAGTGATTTTGGAACCCAAGAAAATAAAATCTGTCATTGAACAATTAGATATAGGGTATTCCAGGTGGCACCGTGGTAAAGTATTTGCCTGCCAATGCAGGAGATGTGGGTTTGATCCCTGGGTTGGGAAGATCCCCTGGAGGAGGAAATGGCAACCCACTCCATATTTTTGCCTGAAAAATCAATGGACAGAGGAACCTGGCAGGCTACAGTCCATGAGGTTGCAAAGGACGGGACATAAGTGAGCACGCACACAGCAGCAGCATTCCACAGGACAACTGGCCTGGACTTTCAAAAAATAAAAATCATATTTAAAAGAACAGGAGGACTTTTCTATAGATAAATACTAAAGAGACATAGCAATATGCAACATTTGAACCTGGATTCACTTCTGGATTAAAAAAAATACACGTATATATATATAAAAGATCTTTTGAGATATTTGGGAGAATGTAAATATGACTGGATATCAGACAATGTGGAATTATTTCTAATTTTCTTGGGACATGAAGCTGAAGTATTTATGGATAAAGTGTCATGATGTCTGCAAGTCACTTTCATATGGTTTAGCAAACAACTTGAAGAGAGAAGAAGAACTAAAGAGCCTCTTGATGAAAGTGAAACAGGAGAGTGCAAAAGTTGGCTTAAAGCTCAACATTCAGAAAACTAAGATCGTGGCATCCGGTCCCATCACTTTATGGGAAATAGATGGGGAGACAGTGGAAAGTGTCAGACTTTATTTTTTGGGGCTCCATAATCACTGCAGATGGTGACTGCAGCCATGAAAGTAAAAGACGCTTACTCCTTGGAAGGAAAGTTATGACCAACCTAGAGAGCATATTAAAAAGCAGAGACATTACTTTGTCAACAAAGGTCCATCTAGTCAAGGCTATGGTTTTTCCAGTGGTCATGTGTGGATGTGAGAGTTGGACTATAAAGAAAGCTGAGCACAGAAGAATTGATGCTTTTGACCTGTGGTGTTGGAGAAGACTCTTGAGAGTCCCTTGGACTGCGAGGAGATCCAAGCAGTCCATCCTAAAGGAGATCAGTCCTGGGTGTTCATTGGAAGGACTGATGCTGAAGCTGAAGCTCCAATACTTTGTCCACCTGATGCGAAGAGCTGACTCATTTGAAAAGACCCTGATGCTGTGAAAGATTGAGGGCAGGAGAAGGGGACGACAGAGGATGAGATGGTTCGATGGCATCACCAACTCAGTGGACATGGGTTTGGGTGGACTCAGGAGTTGGTGATGGACAGGGAGGCCTGGCATGCTGCGGTTCATGGGGTCGCAAAGAGTCAGACATGACTGAGTGACTGAACTGAACCGAAGAGAGAAACCAAATTTGGAAAGATATTCAAAATTCGTGAATCTAGGTGAAGGATATATGGCTATTCATTCTAAGTTTCTTTCAACTTTTCTGTAGGTTTGAAATTTTTTAGAGTAGAAGTTCTTTTCCAATGCCTGGTTGATAGCATATCCCTTTCAAGGTAACTAACCCTCGATTCTCTACCCTCCTCGGAAATTTCCTTAATGAGTTGTCTATACACTGTTTCCATTTCTGCAGTTTCCATTCTTTCTCAAGTTTACTACAAATTAGCTAAGTCCCCTTCTCTTCACCAAAACAGATATTGTCAAGGTCACCAATGACCTTCATACAGACAAATCCAATGATTAATGCTCATCTTATTCAATCTATCAGCAGCATTTGACACAATTGATCAGTCTGTCTTCTTGAAACACTTTTTTAAAAAGTAACTCTTAAGATGTTATGACCTCTGGATTTTTCTCCTACTTCATTGCTCCTTTTAGTCTCTTTTGGTGAATTCATCCCATCTCCCTAAGCCCTGACACTGGTGCCCCCAAGGTTCAGCCCTGAGATCGCTTCTCCATCTAGACACCTTCTCTAGATGATATCTTATATTCTGGACTTTAACATCATCTGTATACACTATTTGGACTTCTATCTTGAATTCCTATGTTCATATACCAAATGCCAATTTGACATCTCAGCTTGAATGTTTAATAGGCATTTCATACCTAACACTTAACATTCACATTTAATTGAACTCCTGATAGATCCCTGCCCCAATTATCATGAACATGTTCCTCTTACAGTCTTCCTTATCTTAGTGGAAACTCCATCCTTCTAGTTACTCAACCCAAAACCTTAAACACTCTTCGACATCTTTCTTCTTCTCCTATTTCCAATTCTTAAATAAATCCTGTCAGTTCTAGCCTCAGAATAGACACTAGATCTTACACTTCTTACTATTTACACTAGTCCAAGCCACCATTTTCCTAACAGCCTATTGTTGTAGCCTTCTAAATTATCTCTGTCCTTTACTTTCATCTCCTACAGTTTACTCTACAAAAAGCAGCCAAAGTAATTTCTTTTCTTTTTTAACTTATTTTTTAATTGGAGGAAAACTGCTTTACAATGCTGTGTTGGTTTCTGCTGTACAACACTGCAAATCAGTCATAATTATACATATAGCCCCTCTGTCTTGAGCCTCCCCTCTGCTCCTTCCATCCTACCCTCTAGGTCATCACAGAGTGTCAGACTGGGCTCCTTGTGTTATATAACATCTTCTCACCAGCTATCTATTTTATACATGGCAGTATGTATATGTCAATGCTTCCTCCATTCATCCCACTCAGTCTTTTAAAACATAAGTCAGATCATATCATTCCCCTACTCAAAACCTTCTAATGACTTCCAATCTCATTCACAAATAATTTGCAGTTCTGGTTGAGAGAAACTAAAGAAGACTTAAATAAATTAGACATCCCATGTTCACGGATCAAAGGACTTAATTTCATTAGGATGTCAATACTCTCCAAATTGATCTACAGATTCAACTCAACACTATCAAAATTCCAGACTACCTTTTTATAGTAATTAACAAGCCAATCCTAAAATTCATAAGGAAATAAAGTTTCAAGGAACTCAGAATAGTTGAAACAATCTTGAGCAAAAAAGGACTAAGAGGAATCTACTTCCTGATTTCAAAATCTACTATAAATGCACACTGCTATACCTAAAACAGGACCTACTGTATAGTACAGGAACACTGTTCAATAAACTAAACAGAAAAAGAATTTGAAAAGGAATACATACATGTATATATATAACTGAATCACTTTGCTGTACACCCAAAACTAATAAAACATTGCTAATCAACTATAATCCAATCAGAAATAAAAAATTTTAAAATAAGCAATAAATAAAAATAAATTAAAAAAATAAAGCTACAGTAATCAAGCTAGTGTGGTACTGGTATAAGGGTAAACATTTAAGCCAATGGAATAGAATTGAGAGTATCAAAATCAGTCCACATCTACTGATTACTGGTGAGGATGACAAGATAATTCAATGGAGAAAGAATAGTCTTTTCAAGAAATAGTGCTGGGACAAAAATATATGCACATGCACAAGAAGGAATTTGAATTCTTACCTCACATCATATATAAAAATGAACTCAAAAAAAAAACCACCATAGACCTGATTTCAAGAACTAAACTCATAGAAGAAAACATAAGTATGAAATTTCATGTCCCTGGATTAGGCAGTGGTTTCTTAGAGACAACGTCAAAGTGCCAAGTGACAAAAGAAAAGATGGGTAATTTTAAACTTCATCCAAATAAAAAATATTTGTTCTTTAAAGGGCACACTAAGAAAAGTCAAAAGACATATATATTCCATATATATCCCAAAGAACAAACCATTCTGATACTCAATTAATTGCCTCCCAATTACTTGTTAAATCACCTCTTCTCATGCCAATTCACTCTTTGCTCTGCCCTCAGAATAGACTTTTAAAGTATGTGATAGTCCCGTGACTCTTCTTAAAAATCGCCCTTGCTCCGCACTGGATATGGTCCTTCAGGGCACTTCTCTTAACCTAATCTCATCTGTCTTTAGAGTCATCTCCTGCTGGCCCCCCCTTTGGATATTGCTATACCTGGCATAGCACAGTTTTCACTTAGTCTTTGAATATTCAGCTTCTTCTCCCTGGAATGTTCTTATCCTCTATGACCTGTCTCAACCTCTCTTTGTGGAGAATTCCTATTCAGCTTTCAAGGCTGGGTTCAAATGGTACACCCTATGCAGAGCCTTTCGTATTTTCTCCAGATAGTTTGTCTCTCCTCATTCTCCTCAGAACGCTTTTCTTACTCTCTTTAATAGCTTTGTATTGTAAAGCTTATTGTTGTTTTTAATTTTTATTGAGGTATAACTGACATAACATTACATTAGTTTCAGATGTGTAACATGATATTTTGATATTTCTATATATTGTGATATCGTTACCACAATGAGTCTAGTTAACATCTGTCACGATACAGCTTCAAAAATTTTTTTCTTGTGATGAGAAATTTTAAGACCTACACTTAGCAACTTTCAAATGCACAATACAGTATCATTAACAATAGTCACTGTTTTTATGTCTTCCCCATCAAAGAGACATTGTATCTCTTAGTTTTCCTAAAGCTTAGCACAGAACCTGACAGCACAGAATAGCAATTCAGTAAATGTTAGTTAAATGAATGAAAGTACATTCCATGGTGATTATTAATAACTTTAATGTATATTATAGTGTTCTTATACTTTAAATAATAAAATAATTAACTTTAATAAGGTATTTGGAGAATCTCCTAAAATAAGCACAAAAAATATTTTATGCATATATTGAAAATCATTTTTATAAAACTGGTAAAATAGAATGATTTTGTCCTAGATTTAGGATTTATCCCACAATCTAACTATCAGATGGTCAAAAATTTCCCCTAAAATTCCATAGATCACCTAGTAAGAAGAACTGGAAAGAGACACGTAGTTAGTTCATCCTTGAGACTAAAGGATATATTTTCATTTTGATGCCCAGCAATTTATATATCCAACTCCCATTAATGTTAATGGGAATTGTGCACATAAATTCTTAGAAACTGAGATGAGAATACCTGCAAACCAGTGATACACACAGATACTATAATTTCAAAGCTTAGGAAACTAAACTCATAATTAAAATGTGTGGATCTCTTGGTGGTAGCAAATTGAGTTGCTAACACACTTACCAGCACAGTTCATCACAATATGTCTACATCCTTCCAATCTCCATGAGTCCTGCAAAGCAGCAGAAGCTGGTGGTGAATAGCAGACTGCCTTGCCCAGGGGAAAGGTCAGTCTGCAACAGAAACCTCATTGGGAGAAAGGAGAAAGGGAATGGAACGACAATGCAGAAATGCATTGTCTGTGGAAACTGAAAACTTGCCAAAGATCGCTTTGTTTCCTGCTGCTGTTACCATGGTCCTTTCGCCTAACAGTTATACCTGCATAAAAGAGGATTTCTGAATCTAAAACCTTTGAGTGAGAGCCAAATAATCTATTTTGCACGAGGCTATTTGCAAACCTGGTTTACTCACAACATACCATACAAGTGCTCTGCTTGGGAGAATCAACTGATATTTCTGAAAATCCAAATCAACTTTAAGGCAAATACGAATACAGCACATGATTTCACATTTGTGATCATGATCACCAGGTCTCTACAGACTCATTAGAATTCCAACAAGTTATCTTCAATACTCCTACAATAAATTTACTTCCAAGTTTAACAGCATCAGAAACAGTAAGTCTATACTGGGTATAGTCCAGTGAAAAGTATGTTGAACTTGTAATTCAAAGGTATAGATTCAAGTTTCACTCAATAGTTCTGGCACATGAAATCTCTATGAAACACAATTTCTTTTATTGGAAAATGAGGGTGATAATTATTGCCCTGTCCATCTCTTAGGGTTACCGTGAAGCTCAAATTAGAAATTCAAATGAAAGCATTTGAAAATATAGACACCAGTTTCTGTGCTCAATAATATACATATATACATATATATAATATATATTTTAGAATTATATATTTAGAATATATATATTTTAGAATTAACTATATATGTTATCCCCTGGAAATTACAGAAATGGCCTCTTTTCCTAAAAAACAACAATACCGAAGATAAAGTATCTTTCATAATTCCATTTCTTCTCTCCTTCCCCTGTCATTCCCAACTTTGACCTTACATCTTGCCATTTACCAGCCCCAGTGATGAGTACCTTGTTTCACCTAAGTGTACTAAAACCACAAAAGTGTGAAACTCCAACAGGAGGGGAAGAGCAATAAATCACATTGGGAGTCATGTGAGTTTATTCTAGTTCCAGTTCTGCTAGCAGACAGAACACTACATGCCAAATATTGTGCTAGGAACTAGAGATACTTCACTGAACAAGATTCAGCTTCAGCTCCAAGGAAGTCATCTTTAACATACCCTCTCCATCACTAACCACATTCAAACCAATATGAGAGCCTGTCATTTTTACTTTGAATAATCCACTTGTCTCCATCTTCACTGCCACCACCCTTGTCCAAGAAGCTATCATTTCATCATCTCTGCATAGACTACCACCATAACCTGTTAACTAGACCACCCACATTCCACTCTTGGCCTTTATAGTAACTGGGATTTTTTTCAAACCCCAAACCTTCTCCTGTCATTCCTTATGCTTAAAGTAAATCAATTACTTCTAGCTGTTCCATAGATAAATACCAAACTCTTTAATATGACCTATAAGAGCTTACATGGCCTGCTCCTACCTACTTCTCAAGCCTCATCAATTCCTTTCCTCCTTTGTGCTTCAGGCATATAAACTCCTTTTCGCTTCTTTCTACATGCATTACCACAGTCCAGTTCAGTCACGCAGTCGTGTCCATCTCTTTGCAACCCCATGGACTGCAGCAAGCCAGGCTTCCTTGTCCATCACCAACTCCCGGAGCTTGCTCAGACTCATGTTCATTGAGTCAGTGATACCATTCAACCATCTCATGCTCTGTCATCCCCTTCTTCTGCCTTCAATCTTTCCCAGCATCAGGGTCTTTTCCAAGGAGTCAGTTCTTCGCATCAGGTGGCCAAAGTATTGGAGTTTCACCTTCAACATCAGTCCTTCCAAAGAATATTCAGGATTGATTTCCCTTAGGATTGACTGGTTGGACCTCCTTACAGTCCAAGGGACTCTCAAGAGTCTTTTACAACACCACAGTTCAAAAGCATCAATTCTTTTGGTGCTCAGCTTTTTTATAGTCCAATTCTCACACCCATTCATGACTACTGGAAAAACCATAGCTTGAACTAGACAAACTTTTGTTGACAAAGTAATTTATCTGCTTTTTAATATGCTACATAGCATTGTGATTGATCATAGATTGATCATAGCTTTTCTTCCAAAGAGCAAGCATCTTTTAATTTCATGGCTGCAGTCACCATCTGCAGTGATTTTGGACCCCAAAAAGATAAACTGTCTCATTGTTTTCATTATTTCCCCATCTTTTTGCCATGAAATGATGGGACTGGATGCCATGATCTTAGTTTTCTCAACGTGGAGTTTTAAGCCAACTTTTCCACTCTCCTCTTTCACTTTTGTTAAGAGGCTCTTTAATTCTTCTTCACTTTTTGTCTTAAGGGTGGTTTCATCTGCATATCTGAGATTATTGATATTTCTCCCGGCAATCTTGATTCCAGCAGGTGCTTTATCCAGTCCAGCATTTTGCATGATGTACTCTGCATATAAGTTAAATAAGCAGGGTGATGATATACAGCTTGACATACTCCTTTCCCAATTTGGAACCAGGCTGCTGTTTCATGTTCAGTTCTAACTATTGCTTCTTGACCTGCATACAGATTTCTCAGGAGGCAGGTACAGGGGTTTGGTATTCCCATCTCTTGAAGAATTATCCATAGTTTGTTGTGATCCACACAGTCAAAGGCTTTGGCATAGTCAATAAAGCAGAAGTAGATGTTTTTCTGGAACTCTTGTGCTTTTTCTATGATCCAATGGATGCTGGCAATTTGATCTCTGGTTCCTCTGCCTTTTCTAAATTCAGCTTGAACATCTGGAAGTTCACAGTTCAGGTACTGCTGAAGCCTGGCTTGGAGAATTTTGAGCATTACTTTGCTAGCATGTGAGATGAGTGCAGTTGTGTGGTAGTTTGAACATTCTTTGGCATTGCTTTCCTTTGGGATTGGAATGAAAGCTGATCTTTTTCAATGGTGTGGCCACTGCTGAATTTTCCACATTTGCTAACATGCTGAGTGCAACACTTGCACAGCATCATCTTTTAGGATTTGAAATAGCTCAGATGGAATTCCATCACCTCCACTAGCTTTGTTTGTAGTGATGCTTCCTAAGGCCCACTTGACTTCCCATTCCAGGATATCTGGGTCCTGAAGATCTTTTCTGTATAGTTCTTCTGTGTATCCTTGCCACCTCTTCTTAATATCTTCTGCTTCTGTTAGGCCCATAAAATTTCTGTCCTTAATTGTGCCCATCTTTGCATGAAATGTTTCCTCGGTATCTCTCATTTTCTTGAAGAGATCTTTAGTCTTTCCCATTCTATTGTTTTCCTCTATTTCTTTGCATAAGGCTTTCTTATCTCTCCTTGCTATTCTTTGGAACTCTGAATTCAAATGGGTATATCTTTCCTTTTCTCCTTTGCCTTTCGCATCTTTTCTTGTCTCAGCTATTTGTAAGGCCTCCTCAGACAGCCATTTTTGCCTTTTTGCATTTCTTTTTCTTGGGGATTGTCCTGATCACTGCCTCCTGTACAATGTCACAAACATCCATCCCTAGTTCATCAGGCACTCTGTCTTTCAGATCTAGTCCCTTAAATCTGTTTCTCACTTCCACTGTATAATCGTAAGGGATTTGATTTAGGTCATACCTGAATGGTCTAGTGGTTTTCCCTACTTTCTTCAATTTCAGTCTGAATTTGGCAATAAGGAGTTCATGATCTGAGCCATAATCAGCTCCCAGTCTTGTTTTTGCTGACTGTATAGAGCTTCTCCATCTTTGGCTGCGAAGAACATAATCAATCTGATTTTGGTGTTGACCATCTGGTGATGTCCATGTATAGCGTCTTCTCTTGTGTTTTTGGAAGAGGGTGTTTGCTATGACCAGTGCATTCTCTTGGCAAAACTCTTGTTAGCTTTTGACCTGCTTTGTTTTGTAATCCACGGCCAAATTTGCCTGTTACTCCAGGTATCTCCTGTCTTCCTGCTTTTGCATTCCAGTCCCTTATAATGAAAAGGATATCTTTTTTGGGTGTTAGTTCTAGAAGGTCTTGTAGGTTTTCACAGAACTGTTCAACTTCAGCTTCTTCAGCATTAGTGATCAGGGCATAGACTTGGATTACTGTAATATTGAATGGTTTGCCCCAGATCATTCTGTCGTTTTTGAGGTTGCATCCAAGTACTTCATTTCAGGCTCTTTTGTTGACTATGATGGCTGCTCCATTTCTTCTAAGGGATTTTTGCCCACAGTAGTAGATATAATGGTCATCTGAGTTAAATTCACCCATTCTAGTCCATTTTAGTTCACTGATTCCTAAAATGTCAATGTTCACTCTTGCCACCTCCTGTTTGACCACTTCCAATTTACCTTGATTCATGGACCTAACACTCCAGGTTCCTATGCAATAGTGCTCTTTACAGCATCGGACTCTACTTCCACCACCAGTCACACCCACAAGTGGGCATTGTTTTGACTTTGGCTCTTGTCTCTTCATTCTTTCTGGAGTTATTTCTCCACTGTTCTCCAGTAGCATATTGGACACCTACCAACCTGGGGAGATCATCTTTCAGTGTCGTATCTTTTTGTCTTTTCATACTGTTCATGGGGTTCTCAAGGCAAGAATACTGAAGTGATTTGCCATTCCCTCCTCCAGTGGACTACATTTTGTCAGAACTCTCCATCATGACCCATCCATCTTGGGTGGCCCTACACAGCATGGCTCATAGTTTCATTGAGTTAGACAAGGCTGTGGTCCTTGGGATCAGTTTGATTAGTTTACTATGATTGTGGTTTTCATTCTGTTGGCCCTCTGATGGATAAGGACAAGAAGTTTATGGAAGCTTCCTGATGGGAGACTGACTGAGGGGGAAATTGGGTCTTTTTCTGATGGGTGGGGCCATGCTCAGTAAATCTTTAATCCAATTTTCCATTGATGGGCACAGCTGTGTTCCTTCCCTGTTGTTTGACCTGAGGCCAAGCTATGGTGGAGGTAATGAAGGTAATGGTGACCTCCTTCAGAAGGTCCCATGCACGCACTGCTGCACTGAGTGTCCCCGATATTGCAGCAGGCCACCATGGACCCACGCCTCTGCCACAGACTCCTGGACACTCATGGGCAAGACTGGGTCAGTCCCTTGTGGGGTCACTGCTCCTCTCTCCTGGGTCCTGGTACGCACAAGGCTTTGTTTGTGCCCTCCAAGAGTCTGTTTCCCCAGTCCTTGTAAGTTCTGGCGGCTCTATGGTGGGGTTAATGGCAACCTCCTCCAAGAGGGCTTATGCCATACCCAGGCCTGCTGCACCCAGAGCCCCTGCCCCTGCAGCAGGTCGCTGCTGACCCGTACCTCCACAGGAGACACTCAGACACAGTTCTTGCTCAGTCTCTGTGGGGTCTCTGGGTCCTGGTGTGCACAAGGTTTGTTTGAGCCTTCCGAGTGTCTCCAGAGGGTATGGGGTTTGATTCTAAACGCAATTTCACCCCTCCTACCATCTTGCTGGGGCTTCTCCTTTGCCTTTGGACATCTGGTATCTTTTTTTTTTGGGATCCAACATTCTCCTGTTGATGGTTGTTCAGCAGCGAGTTGTAATTTTGGAGTTCTTGCAGGAGAAGATGTGTACACGTCCTTCTACTCCGCCATCTTCCTCTGCGGATTCTTTATCAGCTGAGCCACAAGGGAAGCACTTTACCACAGTTACCTCAGGTTAATTTTACCACAAGTCCCTCTAGTCACCACAGAGCTTTTAACATGCTATTTTCTCACTGTCTCCCCTAGTTAAAGTACTATTCATCTAAGCACAATCATCACTTCCTAGGAAAACCTTCCCTGCCCTCCCTTATTTGGTCAAATCCCCCTTTATGTGTTCTTAAACCACCATGAGCATCTCCTTAGCATGTAGCACTCGTGAGTTGATTATTGGCTATCTCCTCCAATGAATCATAATACTATAAGAGCCAGATTTGTTCCTGCTTTTGCTCTCCACTATTTTTGTCCTAGCTCCTATCACAGTACCTGGCACACTGTAGCTGTTCAGTTAATAAATATTGACTAAATCAGTATGTTCATTAATCAATTTATTTTAGTAATGATAAGTAAGTCACCAGGCATTTATATCTCAGTAAACAAAAACATAAACTCTGAGAGGGCAGGAATTTTTGCCTCTTTTATTCACTGATGTATTCTCAGCACCCAGAGTAGAGCTTAGCATATAATAGGCACTCTATCAATACTTCTTTTCCTTTTTGCTTCAGGAATTTTTGTGATATAACTTTTAAATATTAGATACAATTAGAATTCATTGTTTGTTGTTCATTCATTACTTTGCCAACAAAGGTCCATCTAGTCAAAGCTATGGTTTTTCCAGTAGTCATGTATGGATGTAAGAGTTGAACTATAAAAAAAGCTGAGTGCCAAAGAATTGATGCTTTTGGACTGTGGTGTTGAAGAAGACTCTTGAGAATCCCTTGGACTGCAAGGATATCCAACTAGTCAATCTTAAAGGAAATCAGTCCTGAATATTCATTGGAAGGACTGATGCTGAAGCTGAAACTCCAACACTTTGGCCACCTGATGCAAAGAACTGACTCTTTGGAAAAGACCCTGATGCTGGGAAAGATTGAAGGCAGGAGGAGAAGGGGACAACAGAGAATAAGATGGTTGGATGGCATCACCAACTCGATGTACAGGAGTTTGAGCAAGCTCCGGGAGTTGGTGATGCACAGGGAAGCCTGGCGTGCTGCAGGCCATGGGATCACAGAGTCAGACATGACTGAGCAACTAAACTGACTGAACTGACTGAGAATTTATTTTTAGTAGTGACATAGGGATTTAGTTATGTTTTTCATGAAATGCCTGTATATGACTTGTTGTTGTTTAGTCACTAAGTCACATCTGACTCTTTTGCCACCCCGTGGACTGTAGCCCAACAGGCTCCTCTGTCCAAAGAGATCCCCAGGCAAGAATAGTGGAGTGGGTTGACATTTCCTTCTACACATCAATATTTCTTGTATGAATCAATTAAGAGATAAAACACAGATAAGCACAAGGAATGATGACAACCTATAGCAAAGGATTACTGGCTTACTACACTTTCTTTATTTCATATATTCGATGTCTACTTTATTAGGGGGCTTCCCAGGTGACACTAACGGTAAAGAACCCGCCTGCCAATGCAGGAGACATAAGAGGTGCAGGTTCAATCCCTACATTAGGAAGATCCCCTGAAGGAGGAGATGGCAACCCACTCCAGTATTCTTGCCTAGAGAATACCATGTACAGAGGAGCCTGGAGGGCTACAGTCCATCAGGTCGCAAACAGTCGGACATGACTGAAGTGACTTAGCATGGACTTTATTAGGAGAATTCACTGAAGTCCTAAACCCAAACACTTCCTTGCTGAATGACCTTGGGAAGTCATATAATATCTTTGAGATTCTGTTTCCTCATCCTTAAAATACAGATAATGCCATCTGTTCTGGCTTCCTTACAGGGTTAGCGTATTAATCAAAAGAGATCATGTAAAGTGTAAAGGGCCATTGGATGAGAAGACTCAAGCTAGAATTTTTTGAACACGTACTATCTTGCTTTTTTCTCTTCATTCCTTTCCTATATCTATTTATGAAATTATGGCCATTCATACCCTTTCTAGCACTTTGAAATACAGGAATGCTGGGAACTATGAGGTGTGGAAAGAAGTGGTGAAGGCTGGATAATGTGAACTTGAAACCTGAACAAGAGATTCAGCAAAATGTCTAACTCTAGAGGAGGGACATGCAATGAGGCATTTGAAATTACTCTCAGGCTACAGGATCAGGGCAAAACTGGTTGGGTAGGGATGTCACTGAATGTTTGGCATCAAAAGTAAGTATTGCAAGTTTGATGAACATTCTTTCCTGAATAAAATTACCTAGGAGACATTCATTGATGAACAAAAAAAGCATAGGGAAGAGTGATGTCTATAGTTTCTTTTTCTTTATTCTACAAATGCTTCCGGTTGTGATAGTGGTGTGCCAGCATGTTGAGAACAATCATTACGTTTCACATTTGCCTACCCTAGAAAAACAGAGGTCCTCTTCTTGCCCTTCTCATCACAATCCACAGGCAATTATCTACCATCCCTTCCCCTTCTCTATTCATAATCATACTCTTCATTGAAGGCCAAAGCAAAGTCCTTCAGATACGCTTGTTGATACTAGGCACTGTATTCAGTGTTTTCCAGGTGGGAGTAGGTCTGTTTGCTGGGATGCACCTGTGTGACATAAGACAAATTGAAGGGACTGGGCATGACTACAAGTGCCCTCATTTTTATAATTCTGGCTTTCACAATTCTATTCACTGCTTGAAGAGAAGTATACACAATTAATTACACATTCAAATTGAGAGGTTCTCATTCAGCTAGGTTCATTGATTAACTTCTTAGAAGGAAAGCATAAAAACTCCTCTTTTTATAATGTTTTAGCTGGTATATTTCCTTGACTCTGATAAGAAGACCTCAAGATTTAACTCTTTGAGGAGACTCCAAAGCCATGGTAAACTTTCTTTTCCTAACAAACAAGAACTAGAATAAGGTTTTCACCAGATCTCTGAACCTAGTGACTTTCAGAAAGATTTCTGTAAAGAATCTTCCATGGTGTTCACAAAAACAAGGTCTTTCTCCTTCTGTATCCGATATGTATTTTTTTGAAGTACAGCTTTTCTGTGATTGTACAATATATGCATTCATAAGAATGTTATTAATATTTAAGAAGTGATTATAAAAACAACAATTTCAATGGGTAAAAAGGAAGGGGGTTTGCAGAGTTTCAGGTTCCTAGCAACAAGGGAGAATAAAGGAATTTACAGTGCATATGCATATTTTCGTTTTGAACGGAAAGATTATATTAGTTGATCAGATCATCACTAGGCAAATCCTAAACAGCATATAAGACTAGATCAAAATAAATGAGATGTTAGACCCATTATTATAAAATGAGAAATAAGGTGGAAAATTTTAATCAGATGGTATTTTCAAAAACACAGATTCAAAATAAACAGCAGAGTTCATAGCTGCCAGAAAAGAACCAAAAGAATAAGCAAGAATAAGCTGCCAAATGAACAGCCAGCCACTAAAAACAAACATGCATGTGTTCCCAAAGCTACATGAATAACAACCTTTCTCCTGCAACTGATGTATAGCCAACAGCTGCATGTAATACAAATCATGTTTCTAATTACTCTACCTCAATATATCCTACTTGCATTGTGAAAACTCTCACTGTAAGAGAAATGCCTATTCATTATACCTGCCAGACTCTGCACAAAATTCAACCAGGAAACTTCATTACACCAAAACTATAGTATGTCTTTGCCCTTGAAGAAAACCTTAAATATAAGGAATCGGTGCATGGTGCATTCAAATTCTGGCTCTATCACTTACTAGCTATGTGACCTTAAGAAATGTAATGAGTCCCCCTGAGTCTTGGTTTCCTCATTTATTCTGTAAGGATAGTGATAACCCCTTCTAGGTGCTTATGATAATTAAGTGAGATGTTATTAATTTCTAAGCATAAATGCTAATAATTCAATGAATGGTAACTATTAGACAAGTGATTTCCTACATTAATAGCAGGATCATCTAGCAAAACAATATGGATTTTCCTTCAAGAAATTAAAAATAAAAATATTATATGATTCACCAATTCCATTTCTGGGTATAAGGAAACAAAATCATTATCTTGAAAAGATATCTATATCATTGCAGCATTATTTAAAATTATATATATGGATGGATGAGATGGTTGGATGGCATCACCAACTCAATGCACATGGGTTTGGGTGGACTCCGGGAGTTGGTGATGGACAGGGAGGCCTGGCGTGCTGTGGTTCATGGGTTCTCAAAGAGTGAGACACAACTGAGCAACTGAACTGAACTGATATATACAATGAAATATTATTCGGCCTTAAAAAAGAAGGAAATGCTGTCATTTAATACAAAATAGATGAAACTGGAGTGTATTATGCTAAGTGAAATAGGCTGAACAGAGAAAGACAAATAGTGCATGTTATCATTTATAAGTGGAATAAAAAAAGTTGAACTAATAGAATCAAAGTAGTATGGTGGTTATGAAGAAGGGAGGAGGTTGGGGAATGGAGAAAAGTTGATAAAAGAATACAAACTTTCAGTTGTATGATGAATAAAGTCTGATGATCTAATGTATGATGATTGTAATTAATAATATCATATTGTATAATTTAAATTTGCTAAGAGAGTAGAATTTGTATTCTCACAAAAAAGGTAAATATGTGCAGTAATAAGTGTTGATTAACTTGATTGTGGGACTCTTTCACAATGTATACATATATCAAATCATCACAAATCTTCACATTGTATACTTTAAATACCTTATAATTTACTTTTCAATTATACCTCAATAAACGTGAAGGAAGGTTCTAGATCACCCAAGAAAAAAAGAGAAAAGACACAAATTTAAAAACCTAAAATCAGAAATAAAAGTGGAGATATTCCTACTGAGCTTACAGAAATAAAAATGATTAAAAGGGAATACTATAATACAACAAATTAGATGACCTAAATGAAATGGACAAATTCCTAGAAACATACAAATTACCTAAACTGAAACAAGAAGAAATAGAAAATCTCAACAGACCTATAACAAATAAAGACACTGAATCAGTAATCAAAAATCTTCCTTGTGAGGAAATAAAGCCTCAGTCCAACAACCTGCAAGAAAATGAACTATACCAGCAACCACCAGAGCCTTGAGAAGCTTCCCAACTGAGTCATGAGATAGTGAGAATCCCAGAGCCAAAAGACCCAACTTAGCCACATCAGATTCCTGACCCACAGATACTCCAAGAAAATAAATACTGTTTTAAGATCTTAAAAAAAAAAAAGACAACCTTCCAATAAGAAAATAATCTACTATCAGATGGCTTCACTGGGGAATTCTATTAAACATTTAAAGAAGAATTAACACTAATTACTGTGAAGTTTTCCCAAATAGAAGAGAATAGAAGAAAAAAAGAGAACTTCCTCAACATGATAAAGGGCATTTAAGAAAAACCCACAAATAACATCGTACTCAACTGTGAAAGACTGAAAGTTAAAGTTAGGAACAAAAAAAAGATGCCTGCTTTCACCAAAGCTGTACATCAGTGAACTGGAAGTTCTAGGCAAAGCAAAAGACAAGAAAGGAAATAAGACACATCCAAATTGGAAAGGAAAAAGTAATACTAACTCTATTCACAGCTAACATGATCCTATATAGAGAAAATACCCTCAAAAAAATCCACAAGAAAAATTCTAGAGGTAATAAATAAATTCAGCAAATTTGTGGGATACAAGATCAACATGCAAAAGTTGTTTTTGTTTCTATACACCAGCAATACACAACTCAAAAAAGAAATTATAAAAGCAATTTCATAGCATCAAAAAAAAAACAAAAACAAAAACACCTAGAAATAAATTTAACCAAGGTGGGGAAAGACTTGTATATCAAAAACTACAAAATACTGCTGAAAGAAACTAAAGAAGATTTACATAAATCTTCAGAATGAAGATTACAGAAGGACTTCTCAAGTTTATGAATAGGAAGAACTTGAAATTGTAAACACATCATCACTACTCAAAGGAATTTACAAATTCAACAAAATTCTAACAGCCTTTTTACAGAAATAGACAAGCTAATCTTCAAATGCACATGAAATCAAAAGGGATCCTGAAGAGTCAAATTAACCTTGTAAAAGAAAAACAAAGTCAAGGAACTCATGCTTCTTGATTTCAAAACTTACTACAAAGCTATAGTAATCAAAAGAGTGTGGTACTGGCATAAGAATAAACATACACATCAGTGGAATAGAATGAACAGTCCAGACTGAAACCAATACATCTATGTCCAACTGATCTCTTGGTACAACGGTGCCAAGTCCATTCACTGGAGAAATAACAGTTTCTTCAATAAACGGTGTTGAGACAAGTAAATTTCTACATGCAAAAGAATAAAGTTAGACTTTCACCTCAAACCATACACAAAAGTTAACTCAAAATATATCTAAGAGCTAAAACCATAAAACTCTTGGAAAAAAACATTGTGATAAACCTTTCTGATTTTGGATTGGCAATGGATACTTAGATATGACACCAAAAAACATAAGCAACAGATGAAAAAAAAAATTCAGCTTTGCCAAAATGTAAAACACTTGTTCATCATAAGACATTATCAAGGAAATAAAAACACAACCCACAGACTGGGAGAAAATATTTGCAAATCATATATCAGAAAGAGGTTTAACATTCAGAAAACATAAAGAACTACAACTCAACAACAACAACAAAATCAGTTAAAAAAAGGAGCAAAGGACTTAAATAGACATTTCTTCAAAGAAGATAAACAAGTGGCCAACAAGTGTATGAAAAGACGTTCAACATCAAAGGCAAATACGACATGCTGCTACTTACATGAAGGATCTAAAGTAGTCAAACACAAAAGTTTTTACCACAAGAAAAAAAATTTTAGCAACATGGGTGGACCTAGAGATTGTCATATTGAGTGAAGTAAGTCAAATGAAAACAAATATCATATAATATTGGTGGAATATTTACTTATATGTAGAATTTTTTAAAAGGGCGCAAGTGAACTTATCTATAAAATAAGTAGAGTTACGGATGTAGGAAACAAATCTATGGTTACCAAGGTACGGTGGGGATATATTGGGAGACTGGGATTCACATATACACATTACTGTATATAAAATAGATGACTAATAGGGACCTATTGTATAGCACAGGGAGACTGGGATTCACATGTACACACTACTATGTATAAAATAGATAACTAATAGGGACCTATTGTATAGCACAGGGAACTCTGCTCAATACTCTGTAATGGCCTATATGGGAAAAAGAATCTAAAAAAGAGTAGATAGATGTACATGATTAACTGATTCACTTGGCTGTACACCTGAAACTAACACAACATTGTAAACCATACTCCAATAAAAATTAAGAATAAAAGAAAAAATGTGTAACTATGTATGGTGATGGATTTTTTTTTTTTTTTTTTTTTTTTTTACAATTTAAAAAGTTTAATCATGGAAAAAGTTAGAGGATGTAAACCACATTGTTTTAATTGAAATATATTTAGAGATAATCCCCCCAAACACCAGACATTATATTAATTCTCCTGCAATTACACTACACTTTTAATATAATGTGAGATAAATATCTTCGAACAAAAAAATCACCCAAACATATATATACAATCATTATCTTAAAACTTTTCAACATTAGTGCAAATCAGCAGTTCTATTGATTGTATTCATATAGATAAATAGTGTTGTCATAGTCAAGACTAGACAAAACTTAATTTAAAATTAAGGGACTATTTAAATTCAGATTTCTCACTATTTCTTTTCAAACTGAAAAATATTCAAAGAACAGAATTAAGGAGTTCAAATTACATGTATCAGTATATTAATATCATAGCATAAGTGATCTTAAAATATATATTGATATTTTGTAAAAATAACCCATTAGTGATAGCTGTATAAATTTGGTGAATGTTACTTTTTTTCTTTAATGTTAGCTTTTAGAATATTTTAGAACTTACAAATATCCTCTCAGTTGAAATGTTTTATCACAATCTATTTTCTTCTTATATTAAAAAAACTGATTTGAAGAATTTTAAATACTGAGATGTCTATTAAATTGGAGTTTAAACCTTCATGAAATCTATTTAATGCATGTAGAAATTATTTTTCTACCTATGAATCATACATGCATGTCTATAGAATTTACTTCCTTATTAATACAATAAATCTACTGACATTAATTTCCATTTTTTACTTTATACATTCCTTCAGAAATATGCAAGTCTATACCTGTACAGTTAAAGCTCCTAGTATAAAAATAATTGAAACTTATAATTGCTAAAAGAATTGCAAACAAAAGATTCTTTTGAGATATAAATGTGTACACCACATTTATTCACTTCCTTTTTGGAAAGCTAACAATGACAGTTTTAATTACTTTGTGTATGATATGATACAGTAAAGCTGTCTTATAATTTAAACTAAATAATCACAAAATGTATTGAGATAGTTACAACCCTAAAATAAACAAGAAAAATGCTAAGATAGAATTTTTAAAAGAAGGGATGTAAAATAGCTGCACATTATGCAATTATGCAACATTTAAATATGGCATTGGTAATAGAATAACTGTGGTGTTGGAGAAGACTCTAGAGAGTCCCCCGGACTGCAAGGAGGTCCAACCAGTCCATTCTAAAGGAGATCAGTCCTGGGTGTTCATTGGAAGGACTGATGTTGAAGCTGAAACTCCAACACTTCGGCCACCCCATGCAAAGAGTTGACTCATTGGAAAAGACCCTGATGCTGGGAGGGACTGGGGGCAGGAGGAGAAGGGGACGACAGAGGACGAGATGGCCGGATGGCACCACCAACCCGATGGACACGAGTCTGAGCAAACTCCAGGAGTTGGTGATGGACAGGGAGGCCCGATGCGCTGCGACCCATGGGGCCACAAAGAGTTGGACACGACTGAGCAACTGAACTGAACTGAATAGAATAAAATGCAAGTAAATGTGAAAAAAAAATAAGTGATGAAGCAAAAGGCACACTTTGTGTTTTCCATAGGACAACTTGAATCCCACTGCAGAGACGAAAAATATTCACAGCAAATCTGGGCTAGGAGATAAGATTATTTTATATAACCCCCTAATACACAGTTGAAAATACCAACAGTCTAAGCTATCTTGTATTATTTTTGTAAATTAGATGTTTTCTATTGATATCTGCTAGAGGCTTTGTTTGCTGCTGGATATTATTATTAATTCTGGTGATGGATGTTAACTAGACTTATCACGGTGATCATTTTCCAATATATACAATACTGAACTGTTATATTATACACCTGAGACTACCATAATGTTATACGTCAATTATGTCTAAATATAAAAAATAAAATAAAGAAATCAAACTTATGGGAACAGAAAGTAGAACTGTGGTTTCCAAGGGCTGCAGAGTGGGGGAAATAAAATGCTATTCAGTGGGTACAGAGTGTCAGTCATTCAGGATGAAAAAGTTCTAGAGATCTGCTGTACAACATTGCATTTATAATTAACAATATTGTACATTTAAAAATTTGTTAAGAGTGGATACTCAAGCATCCTTACCATGATGTTTAAAAAGATGTGCAACATCATTAATCATCAGAAAAAAATGTAAACCGCAATGAGGTACCACTTCACAACCACTAGAATAACTCTAACCTAAAACAAAGGAAAAGAAAGTGTTAGAGAGAATGTAGAGAAATTGGTATCCTGGTACACTGCTGGTGGGAAAATAAAATGGTGTAGTAACTGTAGAAAACAGTCCCTCAAAATCTAAACATAGAATTACCATCCGATTCAACAACTGCATTTGTAGGTATATACTCTAAATAATTTAAAACAGGACTCAAATATTTGTATGTCAATGCTCACTGAAACATTATTCACAAAAACCAAAAGATGAAAACAATCCAAGTGTCCATCAACAGATGAATGGATAAATAAAATGCAGGACATATATACAGTGGAATATTACACAGCCAGAAAAGGAATGAAGTTCTGATATATATTACTACATGAATAAGACTTTAAAACATTGTGTTAAGTGAAATAAGCCAGACATAAGAGGGCAAGTAGTGTATGATTACACTTACATGAAATATCTAGAACAGACAAGTTCATTGAGACATAAAGTAGACTAGAGATTACTGAAGACTGAGTGGAGAGAGTAATGGAGAGTTACTGCTAAATGGTTGAAAGTTTTTGCTTAGAAAAAACTTTGGAAATAGATAGTGATGATTGGTTGCATAACACTGTGAATGCAATTAATGCCACTGACTGTCTCCTTAAGGACTTCCTTAGTGGCTCAGCCTGTAAAGAGTCTGCCTGCGATGCAGGAGACCCGGGTTCAATTCCTGGGTTGGGAAGATCCCCTGGAGAAGGAAATGGCAATCCACTCCAGTTTTCTTGTCTGGGAAATCCCATGGATAGAGGAGCCTGGCAGGTTACAGTCCACAGGGTTGAAAAGAGGAGGGCATGACTGAGAGAGAGACATACACTTAAAAATGAATAAAAAAGAAAATTTTATTTTATATACTTTAACAAAATTTTTTTTAAATCAATTCATTGTCTTTGTCTATCTCCTTCCTCCCCCATAAAAAAGCTAAACCATCTATAATCAGGGCTCTCATACAATTATTTTTTTTCTCTTTAACACTGATCTGAGTTCATACACAATAAAGTGAAAGTCACTCAGTCATGTCCAACTGTTTGCGACCTCATGGAATCCATGGAATTCTCCAGGCCAGAATACTGGAGTGGGTAGCCATTCCCTTCTCCAGGGGACCTTCCCAACCCAGGGATCAAACCCAGGTCTCCCACATTTCAGGCAGATTCTTTATCAGCTGAGCCACCAAGGAAGCCCAAGTATACTGGAGTGGGTAGCTTATCCCTTCTTCAGCAGATCTTCCCAACCCAGGAATCGGGCCGGGGTCTCCTGAATTGCAGGCAGATTCTTTACCAGCTGAGCTACCTGGGAAGCCCCCATATACGCTAAAGTGGGAGAGAAACTTAACTTTATAGTGCAGAGCCATAAAGTCTATCTATGGGACTTCCCTGGTGGTATTAGTGGCTAAGACTCCACGCTCTCAATGCAGTGGGCCCAGGTTTGATCCCTGGTCAGGGAACTAAATCCACTTGTTGCAACTAAGAAAGAATTCAAATGCTGCAACTAAAAACAATAATAATAAAAATAAAATCTATCTACAGTAGTTTCAGACTATCTATAGTGGGAGGGGCTTAGAGTTGGCAATCAGGTTGGAAGAGAAGGTAACTCTAGGAAAACTGTTTTGAAGTTGCATTTGCAGGGCAAGCACACTATATTTAATTAGAATGTATTTATTTGGGAGAGCTTCTGGAGGCTATCTAAAAGAAATTATGAAAGAAGTGACTTCAAAGCCACTGCAGGCAACCCTTTTGGTGTTGCCACTGAATCTGCTCAAAATTCATGGCTTCTTTTACAAACCTTTCTTTCTCACAGCAATTATGGCATTTTCACTGCCTGTGCTCTGTAAAATGATGTGCTTTATACTGAAAATTTCAATTTAATTCAGTATTTATTATATACCTACTATGTGCAAAGTACTAAGTGAGAATCTTGGGATAAAGAAATTGAAAAGTCCAATAGTTCATTAAGCAATGATTGTTAACTAGATTCTGGATTCTGTAATAAAGGGCTATAATAGCAACTGATTTTCTAGGTCCAAATAACAAACAGTGTTTTCAGTCCCCAAAGACAGGAATTTCCCTAAAATTTAAGTAGTCATTCCATAACAATTTTTAAAAATCTTTATTTCGTTCAGAAACCTTGGCATTGTCTTGGTCAGCACCAGCCTTATGATTTGGGTTTATGATATAAGTAATGGATTAGTTATCTACTGTTGCATAAAAAGTTACCCGAAAGCTAGATAACTTAGAACAACAATAATCATATAATCTCACAGTTTCTATGGGTCAGGAATTTTGACACAACTGCTCTATGGTTTCTGTGGCTTCAGCTAGAAAATTGGAAATTTGGAGCCATCTAAAGGCTATCAGCTAATTCTGGCTATTGGTTAGGGGTCCACCAGAGGCTGTCAGCCAGAACACCCATACATGGAGTCTCCTTCTGGCCTGGGCTTCCTGACAACATGGTTGCAAGGCTCCAAGAGCAAGCATCCCAAGAGAGAGAACTCAGTGAAAACTGTCTTTTATGACCAGTTTCAAAAGTAAATCACTTGTCTTGCATTTTATTGACCAAGGCAGTTATACAAATTTTTCTGCAGTTTCAATGCACAGATCCCACCTCTCAATGGAAAAAAAATGTCATCATCTCATGGTAAGAAGAACATGTGGAATGAGGGATGTATTACTGTGAGCATCTTTGCAAAACATAATATGCTACTATAAGCAAGGAAATTCAAAGTGTTTCCTACTGCTGAAACCTTTAGCTTACTCTGTCCCCCTCTTTTAAGCTTACTGTTAATTGGGGCTGACATTTCCTTTGTCTTCCATAAAGTCCTCTGTCAAAAAAAAAAAAAAGTATTCAACTATTTTTAAACAAAAAAGGAAAGACTGATTTAATAAGAATGTAACCAAGCAGACTTTCCCAGGAGCCTTCCCAGGACAGACTCCTTCCCATACTCTCCACCTACCTCTTGTTTGTAAAAACAAAAACACAAAAACAAAAACTTTAATCTCCTGGACTTTTGCCAAGTTCAAAAGAGTAAATTTATTCAGAGAAGCAAGAAAATGCAAAAACAAAAGAAAAGAGTCAAGCAAGGCAAAATAATGATAGTTTAGTCATGAAACAAAGTTAAGGACCTTTAGTTCCTCCTCAAGGGCCATAGATAAGATTCTGAGCCTCTTTCTTTAAACTGTTTTGCAGGTACTATAATTCTGACTAGATGGAAGAGGTTAACTATATGCTGACCATAAGCACATAGAACTGAAACCAGTTGGAACAAACAGACCAATGATGTTGATCCCTGATCACCTCACCACCAACCAATCAGAAGAATGTTCATGACCTGATCATTCACCATGCAACCACCTTCCTCATCCTGTCTCTAAAAACCTTTTCCTGAAAGCCATCAGGGATTCAGAGTTTGAGCCTTTTGAGCATTAGTTATGCATCCTTCTCGCTTTGCACTGCAATAAATGCTGCACTTTCCTACATCACAAACTGGTACCAGCAGATTGACTTTACTGCACACGGGCAAGTAGATCAAATTTGGTTCAGTAACAAGAAGGTAGATGGCATAGCAAGATTTAGCCAGAGCCATCCTGCTGAAAGTTACACTGAGAATGATTGATAGGTGGATTGGTTAGTTGATTAGTCAATTCGTAACTCACTTTCCTTCTGCCATGAACTTGTGGTGGCTTACTCCTACTACTTTTAACTTTCTTGGCCCTTAGATTCTACTCCCATTATGGTTTCTACTTGGTTCAACTGGATTTTAATTCCTGCCCCTTTATGGCTTTATTCATGCTATCCCCACCACCTAAGATAATACAACCATATTTTTCAAACTGTTTTGTTGCAAGGTATAGATTGTTACTAAATCTAGTTCAATTAATGAATACTTTATTATAAGGTCTAAAGGGGGCAAATTTTCTGACCCAGATATTCATAGAGCCAGACTTCATTGAAACAAGAGCTAGAAAGAAAGCTTGAAAAAAATAAATTAAAACTTCTCTTGGAGCTCATATAATCTTTCTCTTCTCTGCTTATTTCTATCTTCCTCCATCCCTTCCCTTGCCTTCTCCTCTCTTCTCTTGCTTCCACCTCCACACCCCCACCCCATCTTCTCCCAACAAGCTTCCTCTGGGTGTACCAACCCCTGCATGCTGCCAGCCTTAAATCTATGTCTTAAAGGTCTACCCTTACCACCAGTAGGCTATAACCTCTGTCTCTTGGGATGAACTCTGTAGAGAAAGGGAGAACTCTGTAGAGAAAGTGGTCACTCCACCCCTGCTAATCAACTGTGTCCAGAAAAGGTAGAGTCACATTTTAAAATCACAGCTGCCGAATTTTGCACCTAAGCAGGGAATATGAGCAGAGCAGGCACACCCAAACACTATTCTACACTAATTCCTTCTTTCACAAAGGTTGCTGAACACAACTGGGGAAAAATCTCTCAACTAATGAGTGACTAGAATTCTTCTTTCCCCTTCAAGCTAGTATTCTATCACACTTGTTCTCTCTCATAGTCTCCTTTCCTTTACAATCAAGTTGCAAAGGAATAATCTGTGTTCAATGTCCATAATTCTTCCCAACTTACTCGTTTCAAAAACTAGTGAATGAAGCTTCTGACCTTACTGTACTGCTGAGACTGCCCTTGTCATTCTACGCTTGTTGCTCATTCAAGGGGACATCTGACAGTCCTCTTTACTAGACATCCCTGAAGTGATTAACCCAATGAGCCATTCTCTTCATCATTCCTGTTATCTTTGTTCTTTTAATAAATCTTTTGTTGGCCCTTTCTGAGAACTGTCTTCTAGTTTGTGGATTTATTCAATTTTTATTATTTAAGTTCCTTTCTTATCATTTTTCCTTCTGCTTTTATGGGGTTTATTCTGATTCCAATTTCTTGAACTCACTCTTTAGTTTATCAATCTTTTAAGAAAATGTTTTATTGTGGTAAAATATACCTAACACAAAATCTACCATTTTAATCACTTTTAAGTGTGCTGTTCAGTGGCATTCGGTACATTTACATTGTTGTGTCACCATCACCACCAACTACCTCCAGGACTTTTTGCACCTTCCCAGACAAAAACTCTGTACTTATTAAACAGGAGAGCTCTTCATTTTCCCCTGCCCTTGGCCCCAGAAAGCACTATTTTACTATTTCTAATACATTAATTTTTAATATCTCTTATTTGCTAATATATGCATTTAAGCTACACATTTTCTTCTAAGTATACTTTTGCTGCTATATGTTTTGATATGGTGTTATTCTTTCACTGTTACTTAAACATCCTGTAGTTTCTATCATAATTTCTTCTTAGATCTATGAATTTACAAGTATGTTTTGAAGACTCCACAATGTAAGAATTTTTTAAACATTTGATGTTCATTTTTATTATATACTAAATTGATGTTATATTATTATATTACACTATAACTAAAAAGTGTGTTCTGTATGGCTTTGGTCCTTTAGAATACATTGAACTCCCTTTGGCCTAATGTGGGTCAATATTTAGAATTATTATACGTAAGCTTGAAAACAATGCAAAATGTATCAGAATACCCCATTAATAGTGACTTAAGCAAAAAAGACCTTTAATTATTACACAACTAGAAATCTAGAATCTAGATGCTCTAAGGTTGAAAGAGCAGTAACTCAATGGTGATACCAAGGACACAACTTCTATATTTCTGCTCCTTATTCTCCTTGGTCCTCATTCTTGTTCATAAGATAAGAAATGTTCCCATTGCAAACACAACATCATCACATCACTGTTCCAAGCAGAAAAGAAGAGGATAAAAGGCTTTCTCCTCATCAAGCTCCTTCACCCAAGAAGAAAAACTTTCCCCAAAGTCTTTGGACTGCAAGGAGATCAAATCACTCAATCCTAAAGGAAATCAGTCCTGAATATTCATTGGAAGGACTGATGTTAAAGCTGAAACTCCAATACTTTGGCACCTGATGCTAAGAACTGACTCATTGGAAAAGACTCTGATGCTGGGAAAGATTGAAGACAGGAAGAGAAGAGGATGACAGAGGATGAGATGGTTGGATGTCATCACCAACTCGATGAACATGAGTTTGAGTAAGCTCCGGGAGTTGGTGACGGACAGGCAGGCCTGGCATGCTGCAGGCCATGGGTTGCAAAGAATCAGACACAACTGAGTGACTGACTGAACTGACTGAAAGTCTTTCATCAGGCATTTCCCCTGTGTCTCATTGGTTAAATGAGTCAGTCCCGTGGCCATCCCAAGCTACAAGGCAACTAGAAGACAAGAAAATGGGAAGGGGAAACAAGGCAGGCAGGATGCAACCCCTCAGATGGTGGAAGCCTCACCACCTCAAATAAATGACTTCCTTGTTTTATAAGTAAGAAACGAGCACTGACATTTCTTATATCTGCAATTAGATGCTTCAAACCTAGAAGTGAACTCCTCTCAGAGCCAGCTAGCCAGAACTAGTTATATGACACTGCCCAATTAAAAGGGGCCTGAGAAATACAGCTTTCCCTGTGCAACAAGGTACCCTTGTTGTGAAAGTAAGAAAGGTATACAGTATTCCTAGGCTCCTTTCTGCAAACGTGTTTCTCTCAATGGTATCAATGGCCCTGGACTACTTATTGGGTAATGTATCCTACATTGCACAGGTAGAATAAATTTTGGCATCACACATACTTATAGCACAAATTTGGGGTTTTAATTTCCCAGACAGATGCCAATATTCTTTCCACATATCTGGGACAGTGAGTTTTTCTAGCATTTGAGTATAAAAACTAAGTTCTAGGCTCTATCCAGGAGCATCAGTTCTAGGTTCACTACCTTTGCTAGACTTCTTAGCCAAATTTCTTATCTCTGTGTGAGCATTAGAAACCCAGTCCCTTTCTCATAAACCCTATCAGTCTCCCTAAGTCAGCTTCCTCCATACAAGCAACGTGGTCCATCAGTGTAGCCAATTCAGACACCGAAACCTCCGTCACTGCCCTTTCATCAGCACAGTCACCTGTGTGGTCTGATTTGAAGGTTTCCAGGCAGCAACTCAACACAAAGCATCTTCTCCCATGAGGGGCCTAAAATTCTACCACTAAAAGTTCATTTTTATGGGATAAGCATTGCCCTTACATTATTCTCTTCCCATAGACAATATCCTAAAGACACTTGTCTTTGTGACAGTACCTCTGGGAACATTCTTCAGAATGACATTGGCATACATCTACTCAAATATATTGTCCCCATCTGTACTCATTTGTTTGGTGAGATAAATAAGTTCACATATCAGTGCAAATGACAAGGAGGGAAATGAGCAAGAAGAAGAGGAGGCAGTTTACAGTTAACAGACTGTCAAGACATGAGCACTGAAGAAACATTTTAACAAAATGAAAATGAGCATTGTTCCTAAGAGGGAGGTGGTGTGCACATCTTGGCTCTTCCCTATGCAGCAATCTTTCCTCTACTTTTTCAGTTTGCAGAACCCCTCCTGTCTGGGGTAACCCATTCTTGTCGTTTGGGTAGAGATGATGCTGAAGAAGGCCTAGCCAACGAGTGTGATCCATTCCACTAGCCTCACTCAGTCCACAGATGGGGCTTTTTTGCTGGAGCTGACAGGGAAGATGGGCTCTTCCATGGAGGTTGATAAGTTAGAAGGATTTGAGCCTGTGGTTGCCTGCAGCCATTTTTGCTCCTACATGGAGAGAACTAAGATCCCACCAGCCACGCAGTTCAGCCCCAAAATTTTTTAAATTAAAAAAAAAATGGTGTCAGTTTTTTAAAAAAAATCATTTTATTTTATAAGAAAAATAACTAGAACAATATTAAAGTGTGAGTACCTCAGAGAGTTATTGTCAATTCAAATATTTCTTATATTTTATAGGCCCGGAAAGTTTTTCCCAACTCAGACAATGATTTTAAATACTAGTTACATTGTTAATTGTTGAAATAACATGCCATAGTCTTTTTCTCCTCAATCATGAATACATAATATTCCAGTCATAATCTATCACCAAGTCAGTAGGTCAATATGTGAGAATACAAGGATAAACTCCAGCCATGTAAATCTATACCTTCAGATCAGAAAGTTAGAGACAAATAGGAGTTCAGAGATCATTTAGTCCTTACTCTTTCATTCTACCGATGAGAAAATTAGAGAAAATTATGGCCTAGAGAGGTGAAAGTACTTGCAAGTTCACACAGTAAACAGGTGGCAAAACCAAAGTTAGAACTCAGATATTCTAAGACAGGAAACAAGGTACAGAAGAGAGGCAGCATGACTAATAAAGAGAAGAACCTAAGCTTGGAGGAGGAAATGAGATCCAGAGCACAAACAGAGCAATTAGCCTTCAATTTAAGGATGGGCATCTCTTACCTTTAAACTGGAAGAAAAGGGTGGGTAAGAACACAGGTTAGTTTGTTAAAGTTCTAAAGACGCGGCATTCACCAGAAATATTATAGTTTGCTGTTTTCTCACACTGTCTCTCTGATATCCCTTAAGGCAGGAACTATATAAATACGGTCTCTTGAAAGGGAGAAGACCTCAGGAGCCAGGGAAAATAATGGGCACAGAAAAAAATCCTAGAGATGTAGACAATGAACTTTGCCAATATCACAGCTTAGATAGAGTTCACTCTCAATAACAAAAAGTTCAGGAATTAAAATCAAGCCAAGGAAACTTTAGAACTATTCTGGTGGACAGACTGATCAAGCACATAAGAATGAGGTTTACAGAGTAAATGTATCCCTTGGGATGAAAGGGGGAGGGTACAATGAACAGAGACAAGTCCCACCAACCGCCAGACAGCTGGTAACAAAGGCCAGGCTGTACAAAGGTCTTTCTGGCTGTCCTTTTACATACGAGTTAGAAAACCATACATCTCTGTTGAGTGTGAGAGTGATCTGGTTGCAACATCTGTCATGCCATTGATTGCCAGGCTAGCTGTATTAGTTCTGGCTGGCTAGGCAAGTGTCTCCTTTCTTCCTTACCTTTCCACATACATCTCTTCTCAAGCTGTGTGATCTGTCAAGGAAGGCATGGTTCTCTAATAAGGTAGACCATTCTTCAAAGAAGGCTTCCCAGGTGGCTCAACAGTAAAGAATCCACCTCCCAATGCAGGAAACCTTGGAGATGCAGATTTGATCCCTGGGTCGGGAAGACCTCCTGGAGGAGGAAATGGCAAACCACTCCAGTATTCTTGCTGGAAGATCCCATGGACAGAGGAGCCTGGAGAACTGGGTTATAGTCCATGGAGTCAGAAAGAGCTGGACACAACTGAGCAACTGAGCACACACATGCACATTCTTCAGACAATATATTTATTATTAGGAAATAACCCAACGTGACTCTAAGGCCCCTAATCTCTTAGTCTGACATACTTTTCCCCCTAAAGGATTATCTCTAGTGCCAACAGCACCCAGCGTGGCTAAGTTCTCACAGAAAAGAGGTTCCAGCTCTGGAATTGAAGATTCAACAAGCAAAGTCCAAAGACTTTCACACTTTCATCTAGGAGGGAAAGTCTACAAAATTAAGAAGGACATGGAAAAAACAACTGCTATGAGAACACTGTAAGATGTCCTAACCTTCATGTTTCCTTTGCATATATGTTGGAGAGGCTTTAAAATCATCGTATGTCCCTCATCCTCTTTGTCTTCATACTGACTTCAGTTACCTTCTACGTACAAAAGATTTCCTGCCTAGAATTCATTTTAGAACTCCTGACACTACCTACAAGACTCTTTTACTTTATTAACCCTTAGACTCAAAAAATATTTTTTGGCATCTACTATGTGCAAAGAAATGTCCCAGTCTGAGCTTACTATCTTTACTATCCTCAAAGAAAAACTGGATACAATCGTGGACCTTACACCAGAGTTTCAGATTGGACTAAAATCAGAAGCATCCATAGAGCATTAAGTGCTACCCCATGCACTTCCACCTAAGCATCCCATTTAGTCTTCACACTAATTCAATAAAATAAGAATCATTACTTCCATTTAACAGGCAAGAAGCCAAGTATATAAAATAGATATTTCAAAGATTTTCGGATTCCAAGGACATTTTTAGAAATATTTAGGAGAGTCACATAGGATATTTTACTGGTTTGTTTTGTTTTGTTTTTTGGCAAATAGGAACACGGAACAAATCATTTACTATAATTTCATAGAAGCTAGGCTATGTTACATGGAGGAAACTGAAATGCATATTATCAAGGAAGTCAATCTGAAAAAGCTACCTACCATATGATTCCATCTATATGCAAATTCTGGAAAAGGCAAAACTATGGGGACAGTAAAAAGACTAGTGGTTGCGAGGTAAGCAGAGAGAGGATGAATAGGCAAAACAGAGGATTTTTAGGGCAGTTGAAATTACTCTGCATGTTACTATAATGGTGGATACGTTAGTATTTTTGTCCAAACCCATAGAATGTACACCAAGAGTGAACCCTAATGTAAACTATGGACTTTGGCTGATGATGATGGGTCAGTGTAGGAATGAGATGATTGGATGGCATCACCAGCTCAATGGACATGAGTTTGAGCAAGCTCCAGGAGTTGGTGACAGACAGGGAAGCCTGGCATGCTGCAGTCCAAGGTCTCACAAAGAATCAGACACAACTGAGGGACTGAACTGACTGAATGGAGGTTTACCAGTTGTAATAAAGTATCAGTCTGATCAGTTGGGGGGTGCTGTTGATAATGGGGGAGGTTCTGCATGTTGACAGGTGCAGGAAATATCAGAAATCTCTGTATCTCCTTCTGAATTTTGCTATGAACCTAAAACTACTCTAAAAAATTATCTTCTTTACAAAGAAAAGATAGGCCATATATATATGTATACACACACATGTATATATGTATATAAATTTATACATATGTATATGTATATAAGGGTTTCCCAGGTGACTCAGTAGGTAAAGAATCCACCTGCAATGCAGGAGATGCTGCAGATGTCGGTTGGATCCCAGGGTCAGGAAGATCCTTTGGAGGAGGGCATGGCAACCCACTGTAGTATTCTTGCCTGGAGAATCCCATGGACAGAGGAGCCTGGCAGGCTACAGTCCATAGAGTCACAAAGAATCAGACATGACTAAAGTGACTGAGCACACACAAGATGATATGTATATGCATGCATTGGTATGCATGTATATATATATACATGCATGCTTGCTTAGTCGCCAAGTCTTGTCCAACTCCTTGTGACCCCATGGACTGTAGCCTGCCAGGCCCCTCTGTCCATGGAATTCTCCAGGTGAGAATACTGGAGTGGGTAGCCATTCTCTTCTCCAGAGGATCTTCCTGACCCAGGGATTAAACCTGGGTATCCTGCATTGCAGGTGGATTCTTTACCATCTGAGCCACCAGTGAAGCCCATTTGTATGTATGTGTGTGAGTGTATATATATATATAGAGAGAGAGAGAATATAAATTGTTCTTTCAGTTCAATAAACTTAGTTTCATGAAAAATTTATGTTGTCCCCTTTTTTTTACTGCCAACCAGTGGAAACCTTGTCACAGCCCCTGAATTTGAGGGCTGCTCATTTGAGTTACTTGCTCAGGGTTCCTGGATTAAGTAGCTATAAGGGCTCCCTGGTATTTGCATTAAGAGCCAGATTACATCTCTCTACTCCAGCTATCTTTCCAGATGCCTTGTGTTGAACAAATTAAATTATATTACCTTTCCTTAAAAGATATGAAACACAGCAGTGCAGACTTGACCTTAGAAGAGCTTTAGATCTGTATGAGCAACCTCTTATACAGTGGGGTTGCTTTCTATTTAAAAAGAAAAGAAGTATCATCTGTGGCTTTTCCAGAAAAAGATACCTTAGGAATAGTCCAGTTTCTTCAGATAGAATAATAATTTCTGGAGAATATCATTTTGTCATAACTATATTTTGTGAAAATTATAAGTTTATTCACAGTATTATCAGAATATATCAGAAATCAGTGGACCAGGGCTTAAAATTTTAGTTTTCAGAGTAAACAGAGTCTATAATTTTCAAATAATAGACCCAAAAATATTTCCAATTTGTCAAAAACAATAAAAATTAGTTTATGTGTACTTTCTAAAATTGAAAAAAACTGCTATTTTTAAAAACTATAGCAAAATTTAGAAATTAAACACTACCCCCATCCCCTACATAGAAGTCCTTAAAGAAGTCAAATAATACTGCTTTCTAGGCTTAGCCTATTGGATTCTAGGCACCGTAACATTAAAAAATATTTAATTTATTATTTGGAGTGACAGGTATATTATGCAATTAATTTTTTGGTAATAAAATACCATTCAGTGAAAAAAGCAAGGCCAAAATCAGCAATCAAGGTGAAATAGAAAGGTATAAAGAAAACTAAAAGTAGTGATATGACTAACATATTTGTAGTTGTGATTATTTTGCTAATTACATCTTTGGTCAAGTTAAAACAGCTTAAGAAAAAAACATTTTTTTTCATGTCAATAAAATGATTAAATATCAAAATGTCATACAGCTTAAACTAATATCTCACAACCTTTAGTATATTTTAATCAGGTTTTTAGAAAACACAGCTTTCATTTTTATTCAGGAGAATTAAGGCGGTCCTGCGATTTGGCTTTATGCCAGATTATCATGATGAAATCAACCACAGAATTAGAAATATAATCTAATGAAATAAAAGAATTGTTGATTGTATAATTCAATTCAATAGCACTTACTGTATGCTCCCACATGCCAGGCAAAGCTGTGGAAGTGTGTGCCTGTGGGGGAGTGGACAGGGTGGAGACGGGGATAGGGAGAGCAGTGTCACACGCTTTACAGAGATTTTGACACTTGAAGTTTTCCAAAGGGAGAGTTTAACTTTGGAAAGACCAAAAGATGTAAGACTACCTCTTTTTTATTTTTACTTTTATTTGTCAAAATGAAGTACTTGTTTCTGTTATCAACAGAAACTGGTTAATGAAAATGTGCTAACTTTAATCAAATCATGCATACAGATTCCCCAGCAAAGCCAGGCTTAGCAGGTAGCTTCATACGCTAAAATCAACAACCAAAGCATTTTCTGTCAGGGGCTTTAGCTGAGTGAACAGTTTCATGAACTGACATTGTGGCAAAATATTAGCTTTAATAATGAGTCTGCTAATTCTTCTTTCCTGCCTGTCTTGTTCAACATTACATTCCCATTATGGTAAATAATAAGCCCTCAATAAATATTTGTTAAATGAACAAATTAGCTGGTGTTTGGTCTTTGATTATAGCATAATAATTCCTGCCAGATAAAATAATTTCAACATGCTTATTTATTACATTTAAGTTTTTTAACAGTGTGTTACCATACATTCATTCTAACTTCTTCTCCCACCAAATAACATCATTCATTACCTCTCAATCAGATCTTGTCAAGAAGATCAAATCTATGTAAAGTATTAAATTAACAAAATGTTAGCAAATTATTTTAAATATTTAAATATTATTTTATTGAAGCATTCTAATTTGTGTTGATATATTATACTTTGAAGTACATTTTTTATGCTAAAAATATAATCAAAGCTACATGTATACAACAATTCTGTTTCCTCTTATTGCTTAAGAGGAAATATAGTACTGTACTATAAGGCTACAATACAGTAGTGTAAGGCCACTTCATGAAACTCCTACAATGGGGGCTTCCCTGGTGGTCCAGTGGCTAAGACTCCATGCTCCCAATGCAGGGGCCTGGGTTTGATCCCTGGTCAGGGAACTAGATCCTATATGCCACAAGTAAGAGTTCACAGCCTGCAAGTAAAGATTTTGCATGCCACAACTAAGATTCAGTGCAGCCAAATAAATCAATACATATTCTTTTAAAAACCTGCTGCAAGAATTAACAAATTATATAAGAAAGGAATTTTAAGTATAAAAGCATATTGTAAGTGAAAACATTATTATAATTCTATATCCTTGTCCAGTTATAATACACAAGAATCATTTTATAAGGCTATTTGTATATTGACTTCTAAATAGTCTGATTAAAAAATGTTTTAATCCATATTTTAGGCAAAAGAGAAAATCTAATTTTAACTTGTTATCAAATGATTGAAAATAAAAGCACTGTCAGTTTAAGTATTTTAACTGCCGGAATTCTATAGGCCAGATAATAATTTTAAATAATAGTTACATTGTTAATTGTTGAAATAATATGTAATAGTCTTTTTTTCTCCTCAATCATTAAAATCATATAATATTCCAATAATAATTTATCACTAAGACAGGTATTTTTCTAAGTAATGTATCATCAAACCACATTTTGTTTCTGGTGTCATCTGCTGAAATCAATCCACGTTATAAAATGACACATTGGCTAAAAACTTGATAAACTTTGGAATGAAGTTCACCGACACGCTCCTAAAAATAGACCCTTTTTAATTTTTTCAACAAATTTAATATGAACATAGTGATAGAAATACATTAGGATAATAGAAATTCACCCTACATTAGTTTTTAATGAATCTTAGATATCACAATTCTTTCATATACCAAATTTTAATTAGTCTTCAAAAATAATAACTACCATCTCTTGAGCAGTTACAACATGAATGATAGCCGTGCTAAGCACTTTACATGCTTTCCTTCACAAAATCTTCATAACTTTAACATTTTAATTAGTATCCCCACTGTATAGAAATGAAACAGACTGAGAAGGTTAAGAAATTCATTCTCAATAGAGGAATTAGGATTTGAATACCTCAGGTCTATCTGACTCCAAAGACCAAGTCTTAACCAATCATCCAATTTTAAGGAAAAAAGTTCTAAATATAGGGAAGTGGAAAGTTGAAATACAAAGTTAAGTTGGATGTGGAAAAAAAGATACTGCTAAATATTAAAGAGAGAAACAAATATAAACTATACTAAGAAGTCTCAAAGATACACTTACAAAATAATGAGACAAATGAATCTTCATTTTTAGTAAGTCAACTTCTTTTGGCAATATTTTAAAGATGATTGCAAAGAATAAATGTTTTCAAAGTTTCCTGATGAACATGTTTTTCATTCTAGATTAAAAATTCAAGTTAAGAAACAAAATTTTTACACCTGTATAGTAGTTTCATTAATTTAAATGTACATTTTAAAGCATTGATAACAAGTTATCAAATATTCGTGAAGACATAAAGTATTTATACTACTTAAGTGCTAAAACTGTCACTTGTCCTGCAGAGGAAATTAAGCTATTTTCCCATGATCAAAAAAATTCATGACACACAATTAAAAAACAACAAACAAGAGTCACATTTTATAAGGCAGCAATTATGTTCGTATGGTACCAATGTAATTGAAAGACAGAAGACATTTCATTCGTTAGTAACAGAATTTCTTCTAGTGGGTTTCCTTGAGCTCATTAGATATTCCCTGGCTGATTCTCCTAAGTAATTAGATTTTAACAGGATTTTCAACAGATCAGAGCAATCTCTGTGGGTGCCAATAGAAGAGTCCCCCTCTGGCCTTACTAGCAGGGCAGAGCAGATAACATCCAGGCTGGGAGTTAATAGGACAATTACTGGCCTCTTTTAAATGAGTTACATTAATGCACTTAAGCTAAATGGCTCTGCATATGATTAAATATTAACATCTGCAAAATATGAAATCATGATATGCAATCAAGTTTTGTTGTTTTAATTTCCCCAAAGAAAGATTCCAATTGTCCGTATAAATGCTTTTGAATACTGTGCATCGGACATTTTTAGGGTATATAAATAAAAAGTTGGAAAACATTCTTCTCACTTAAGAGTCCTAAAATGTACTGACTTTCTGGATGCCATTTCTGGCTATGACGGAGTAGCTAAAACCACAGAGAAATACATGAAATACTAGTTTCCAGACATGGGACAATAAGCAGTGCAGACAATGAGCTCTGAGAGAAAGCAGAAATAAATGAGGTGGTCTTCCTGAGTTGAGAGACAGAATTGAAATGTGGGTAAGCCAGGTGGCTACGATCGCAGGACAGAGCGCCATGGAGGAGACAGCACCAGAGCACGGGAGGAGAGCCCTGAAGATCTGCTGTGTCATGCTGAGTGTTGATTGGCATACACACATGAGGAAACTGCCCAAGGTGGAAAATGAACCACTGGAAAGAAGCAGGTGGAACAATCTTCAGAGTTCACACAGGGCTGGGAATAGTTCACATTCCCACAGCCAGGGTTTAAAAAAAAAAAAAAACAAAACCCTTATAATATATAAAGCAACAGGTTAAAAACTCAGAAGGATAATGTTTTCAGCAGCAGGTAAATTAGCCCTACACTAAAAGTTGCTCTAGTCCTCCCTAACAAAACTCTTAGCAAATCTCAAAAGGATCAACCTATTTCCAAGTTATTTGAGTGTCCTGAGACATAGCTAGAAAATATTTATAGAAATTCAAAAGAATCCAGCTCTAAACAACATAAAATTCACCAGGTCTAGTACCAAAATTCACAAAGTTCTGCAAAAATCAGGAAAACATGACCCCATAATGAGGAGAAAATCAATCAGTAGAAACAGACTCAGAAATTAAAGATTAGAAATCAGGGGGAAAGAACATTAAAACAGCTATTATAAATATACTCCATATGGTCTAGAAGATAGAGAAAGCATAAGCACAGTAAGGAGAGACATCAAAGATATAAAAATGACTTAAATCAAACTTCTAAAAGTGAGAAGTACAATGCCGAAGATGAAAAATATGCTGGATAGAATTAACAGTAGTTTGACATTATAGTCTGGAAAAGGAAAATGAACAGAACATCAGTGAACTGTGGGACACCTTCAATCAACTTAATACATGAGTAATAGAGTAATAGGAGTCCCAAAATAAGAAAAGAGAAACGAAGAGAAGAAAAAAACTATCTAAAAAAAAAATTTAAAAAAAAAAAAAAAAATTTGAATAATGGCCAAAAAATGTCCAATGTTGATGAAAATTATATACTCAAGAAACATGAAGCTATACCAAGGCATATCATAGATCAAGTAGTCTAAAGCAAACTGACTTAAAAATGCCTTTTAGATACCTTTTAATGTCATCAGAAAAAAAACCCCAAAATTTATTGGTCCAAACCTGATCTATAGTTAGTCTTGTACTTGGTCCCTAAGACACTGGCACACAACATTTTCTAAGAATAATTTTTAACATAATATAAACAGTCAGTTTTGCCACTAAGTTTGAGAGATATTTCAGAAGGTTTATGTTGAATTCTATTCTTTGCTTTTTGAATCTGTAAAGAGTTGTATCCTATTCCTATTATCATTATAAGTTTACCTAGTCTTATAACACCCAAAACAATACAAATATCAAATTGAACCTCAGCAAATGAAGAGGCAAGAACCTGAACCAAAAAAGTCCTAACAAGCATTACCTCTTTCCTTCAATTGGCTTATACTCACTTCAATAAAAGAGGGCATAAGATCAGTAAGAGAATCTTCCCACTCATCAGGTCCTCACAAAATTAGTGGTGAGTTCAGGACATTATAATCCAGAGAGTATTATAATCCATAATTCATGGAGCCTACCTAAATGGTGGGTCCTTAGAAAGAAGTGATAACCAGTTATAACTTTTTCTTCCATGAGAATCAAGGTAGAGGCTTAGGGAAAAAATTCCTAACACTGGAATAGATTAAAAACAAAAATAGAATTCTCTTAAAGCTTTTAATTCAGGTTCTGTTCTGGATAATTCTAGCAAAATCTGGCATACACCTTACCTATCTTTTCTATCAGTCTGTGAACACTTGATTGTTTAAAATAATAGTTGAACTCGTTAGGCTGAGCCACAAGCTCCACTAACTCTCCAGCAGCGTGAAGCATGTCTGCAAGCCACCAAATGTAGGATTATTTAGATAGACTTTTGTACTGAATTTCACCTCTCTATTCTATTTGTTTACTTACAAGTTTGTTTCTGTAATTCTATTCTCTCTCAGTCAGTTTTCAAATGTCTCTATCTTGCTTTATGTATGCAAAGTATTCCAGAGATCTTAGGTATAAACACAACTCTTTTCCAATCTAATTAAACTTAAAGAGCATTTGAGGAACTAGTTATTTAAAAGAATTCTTTGAGTGAATTAATCATTTTCTGAATTTTTAATCTAAATCTGATTTTTATATGGCAAATTTACTTAATATAAGGTATACAAAACTGAATAGTATTATTTGCAGATCTGGATGGAAGGGAATACCTTACATAATTTACTGAATATCACAAATGGGACATGTATCACAAAAACATATACAGATAAAAAAATCCATGAGTTCTATAAAATGGGTTGAATCAAGCTAGCCAAATAGATTAGATTAGTCATACTGAGACCCACATGAGAACCAGCATTTGCAAAGACCTCAAGAAAATCAAACAATTTGCCTAAAGGAATTATAATAGATTCTAGTTTCCTTTTCCTTAAACTTTTTGAAACTTTTCAGGCCTATTTTACACAATGAACTTGAAATTCTTATCAAAAATACATACTTACAAATCTGATTGACCCAGTGAACATTTCAGTAGGTCCTACTAAAACACAGAATGTTGAAAGTAAGGAAAGACGAGAGGGTATTATGTATGGTATAGGATAATACAGCCCCGTGGCTAACTACTGGTTTTTGAAGTACCAGAAAATAGATTTGAAGTGGCAGGAACACAAATTAGACCCAATATAAGACTAAATTTTCTAACAATCAGAACTAAACAAAGATCAAGTTTCCCATCACTCTAAGTGAGCAAACTGGGTCAGGAAGATCCCTTGGAGACGGGAATGGCTACTCAGTCCAGTATTCTTGCCTGGAGAATTCCATGGACAGAGGAGCCTGGAAGGCTGCTGTTGGCTTGCAAAGAGTCAGATAGGATCAAACTAACACCTCCACTTTCACTTGCAGATTGGATTCAAGTGTTGTATAGGAGATTTAATTAGACAACATTTAAAGATCTAATCTTTAAGTATTTCTAAACATTCAGATGATCTAATTCTATAATCTTAATATCTTGGAAGAAAAGCTATGACAAACCTCGACAGCATATTAATAAGCAGAGACATTACTTTGCTGACAAAGGTCTGTATAGTCAAAGCTGTGATTTTTCCAGTAGCCATGTATGGATGTGAGAGTTGGACCATAAAGAAGGCTGAGCCTCAAAGAATTGATGCTTTTGAACTGTGGTGTTGGAGAAGACTCTTGACAGTCCCTTGGACAGCAAGGAGATCAAACCAGTCAATCTAAAGGAAAGCAAACCTGAATATCCATTGGAAGGACTGATGCTGAAGCTGAAGCTCCAATACTCTGGCCACCTGATGGGAAGAGCTGACTCATTAGAAAAGACCCTGATGCTGGGAAAGATTGAAGGCAGGAGGCAAAGGGGACAACAGAGGAGGAGATGGTTGGATGGCATCACTGACTCAATGAACATGAGTTTGAGCAAGCTCCAGGAGGTAGTTAATGACAGAGAAGCCTGGGTGCTGCAGTCCACAGGGTCGCAGAATCAGATACACCTGAGTGACGGAACAACAACAAAAATGCTTTGGTGGTCACACAAGGAACTTCCTTGGCCTTAATTCCTCTATAAGATGACGGTAATTAATACCTGCCCTGATCTTGCATATAGGAAATATCGTACTAGAAGAATACCTAGGGTATCTGGCTTAATCGCTCATTTGTTGGGTGACCTTGGTTTTTGTTTTGTCATCTGCAAGTCTGGGAACCCTAAAGACGTGTCCTAAGAGTTCACTCTACTCTATAGATTTTGCTTCTCCAAATCTCTGACTCTAGTTGTACATAAGCCCAGCACCTTGCTAGAATAACCAGCCAAAATTCTGTTTCTGACATTCAGAAGAATGTAAAATCTCTAACATTATAATTCCATGTTGCTGATGTGGGAAATCCTACAGTGGTTACTGATTGTTTGCTCCACCTATACCCATGCATGGTAGCCAATCACAAAGGTCCCAGGACCTTTTCTAGTCAATAGCCTCACATACCCACTCAAACATTCTACTGAAAGACTATTACCAGGAATTCCCTGGTAATCTAGCGGTTAGGACTAGTGCTTTCACTGTTGGGGCCCGGATTCAATCCCTAGTAAGGGAACTAAGATTCCACAAGCTGTGTGGCATGAACAAAAAAAATAATTAATTAATTTTTTTTAAAAAAAGGCTACCAAACAGTTTTATATTTCTGACAAGAATTATATCACCCCTGTTCCCAAAGCAGCTCTTTGTATTGTAATCCTAAGAGCGAGCAAATAGATGAACTCCAATTTCATCTCCATTACAACATTTTATTAGTTGTATCATTTACTACTACTTCTAAAATAAATACAGAAAGAATACTACCAAAGGAAATATTAAATGAATCATTGTGACAAAAATGCCAAATATAGCACAGAAAATTACTAAAATGAATTCTTTTCTTACAGCAACCCATCAAAATTGACTATCATGTCATTTCCATATACCTAACTCTTAAGTTGCAAAATTCATTCTTATTAGCTGAAAAAAACTCTCCTACCAGCTTAATATTCTCTGTCTAATCCCAATATTACATTCTTTTGCAGTCCAATCAGAAATAGGCCCATTCTTCTCTTAACCTTTTATGCATTCGATCCAAAAAAATTGTATTTCAAAAACAAAATCAAAATAAAACTGAACTATTATTTGTTGCCAGGGGATTGGTTAGTTGTGAATTCTAGTTGCTGAATGTTTGAAGTTACTATGGAAAAATCAACATTTCTTACTGTGCACACAGTGAGCTTGCTGTGAACTGAATTGTGCCCCCTACCAACTCATATTTTGGAACCCTAACCCCAGTGTGACTGTATTTAGAGGGCTTCTTGGTGGCTCAGACAGTGAAAAAAAATCTGCCTTGATGCAGGAGACTCAGGTTCGATCCCTGGGTCAGGACTGTATTTAGAGATAGGGCCAAAAGGAGTAATTAAAGGTAAATGAGGTCATAATGAGGGCTTCCCCGGTGGCTCAGTGGGAAAGAATCTGCCTACAGTGCAGGCAATGCAGGAGATCCAGGTTCAATACCTGGGTCGGGAAGATCCCCTGGAGAAGGGATAGGCCACCCACTCCAGTATTCATAGGCTTTCCTGGTGGCTCAGACAGTAAAGAATCCACCCGCAACGCAGGAGACCTGGATTTGATCCCTGGGTTGCCCTCCCTGGAGGAGGGCATGGCAACCCACTCCAGTATTCTTGTCTGGAAAATCCCCATGGACAGAGGAACCTGGAGGGCTACAGTCCACGGGTCGTAAAGAGTCAGACATGACTGAGTGACTAAGCACAGAGGTCATAAGTGTGGGTTTCAGACATGATAGGATTAGTTCCTGATGAAAGAGACATTGGAGAGCTGGCTTACTCTTGAGTGCACACAAAGATGAGGTCATGTAAGCACATGGCAAGAAGGGCACCATGCTCAAGCCAGGAGGAGAGTCCTCTCCAGAAACCAATCTTGCTGAAACTCTGGTCTTGGACTTCTAGCCTTTCAAACTCTGAGAAATAAATATCTGCTGTTTAAGCCACCCAGTCTATGGCATTTTGTTATTGCAGCTTGAGCTAAGACAGAGCTAATGATCATGAAACTTCTCTGAGAGCCAAAGTCTCTTTACTCTTATGCTATGTCAACAGAGTATAATGGCCAGCATTTAAATACTGAAAATGACCACTTGAATTTTAAACAAGTTTTCCTGGCCCCAAGCTGCTGTCTCCTCATCTAGAAAATGATAGAAGTATTGCTATCATGAAGCTATCCTTCAGAGGGGGAAAAAATGGATGATAAAAGTCATCATCATTTGTGCAACAGATCCTATGGATTTCTCTCTAGCAATAAGCTTTAGAACTAATTCCATTATTTAAAAAGTCTACTTATTACTGGGGAATGATTTTTTTTTTCTTATGCCTAATGTTTCCTTCCTATGAAGACAGCTTAAGGCCTCTCTCTTTCCCTTTACTCATTTGAACCAAACCAATAAACTTTGTAAAGAGTGTTTACATTAGCTCAACTCCTGTTTCTCTTGAGATAAGCCTATCTACAGAAAGCACAAATTCTTTGTTTTAGCATGTTAAAAATTTTACCTAAGCTGTCTTTCCATGTAAGACAGCCCAGGACCAAATGGGTAAGTGTATCTAATGTCAGGATTTTGTTAGAAAGTCCATTCAGCTCCCACACTAAACCAACATAGCCTGTATCAGTAATAAAGATGCTATTTTGGCCTCAGCATTTACTCTTTAAAAAAAAAAGAAAACCTCTCAAATTACTCTGAAAGAAGAAGAGCAGGGTATTATCTAATGCCAACTCCTTTCCGAGAACATGTCCAGCATAACTGCAGGACAAACCTTTGATTTCTATTATCTCTACCATTTGAGAGGCCAGGAGAAAACATGAACCTTAATGGAGGTGGAATTATCCTTGCTATGACTGCAGTAAATGTTTGTTGAAGGGGAAAAAAATGGAAAGAGAAGATACACCATATATACCTAGTTTTAATGGAAAGCCTATTTCTGCCATATACATTAGAGAAATTGTTCAAGAACAGTTCATCCATGTGAAAATATTAGCACTGTAATTCTGCCAAGGTCAGTAAGACCTAGTGATTTGCTGAGATATCACCTTCATTTCACCAGGTAAATAAAGGCTCCTTTTTCAGTATGTCCTATCCAAGAAGGCACTCCATAGCCACAGTTAAATTATGAATACAGCACATATGTTCCATACCATATCATTTACAGCACAATTTAGCATAGACATAATGCTTTGTAACAAACTACAATACCATTCACAAAATGCATTTAAATAGCATAATTTAGTTCATTAAATTCAGTCATTTACAGTAAATCAAAATCATCATAGGAATTGAAGAGAGTACACAGTTGTTTGTTTGAATAGTTAAGCTAGGTAAGTCAATCTCTTTTTGAAGGTCAAGGACACAGTTGTTTCCATTTTCTGTTATAAAAAAGATACAGCTGGTGTCAAAAGATAATTTAATGTCACTTCAAAATGATCAACCCTCTTTTTTTTTGCTCCCCCCGCCCCGGTTGCATATCATATCCCTGCCACCCCTAAAATATAAAATTCTCCAAAAACATTTTACATACTAGTAACTAGAAGGTGTCTGCAGATTTTACAAAATCTCAAATGGACAATTTCTTTAAATGTTTAGTCAAAATATGTACCTTTGGCCCTGAGAAAGGTTCAAACACTAAATCATAGTACGTGTAGTCATCTATTTATCTGTCTGCTTTTCATACCATATTGTAAGCCCCTTGTGGGGCTTAGTCAATCATATTTAGATTCCTACAACCTAGCAGTGTTTGTTGATTGTAAATTCTTTGAAAGCAAGGATTAGTTCTTTTATTTATCTATTTTTAGTCCTTATGGCCCTTACCATAGTGCTTCACACAGACAGTACATATTCATTTATTTAAAAATCTCATTGGAGTGGCTTACCTAAGGATATATCTCATAAGCACACAAATTCAGTATATTTTTTATTTTCTTAGTAAGGCCTGGCATGCTGCAGTCCATGTGGTCGCAAAGAGTTGGACACAACTGAGCGACTGAACTGTTGGTAAACCAGTGCCTAAAATGACAAAGGCAAAGTAAGAAAAGAAAGGACTTCTTTATTTATTTATTTTTTCAGTGGGTGACAAAACCCACTGAAAAAATAAATTAATTAATTTAAAAAAAATTAAAAAAAAAAAAAGAAAGGACTTCTTTCAGGGATTAATACAAACTACTTGGCCTATCTGACTGTTACACTGTCCAATGTTCTCTGAAAAGAACCACATTCCAGGAGGACACAACTGTCTTTACCTTACTCAAGTCTTTCTATTAGCCTTTCCCTGAAATGCTTTCACCAGAAACTCAACAATAATCGATTGTATGAGGATTTCAGCTAGAGTACAACTGCTTTAAGGCTAATGCAATCTAGACAGCATTCATGGGCTCAGCATTTATCCAGACATTCCATGATCTTATAGCATTTATCCAGACATTCCATGATCTTATATATGCCTTGCCCTAGGTACTGTGTTAATTGCAGAGGATATGGACTCAGGTGAGACCTGAATGCTGTCCTCAAGCTGCTTAGAATGCAGTAGGGCACACCATCAATAGTGCAGTGTCCAAAGTAAGCACAAGTGCTCAGAGAGAGCATACACTACTGTCTTGATAACAAAAAGACACCAACTCCCTCTATTCAGCACTCCCCACCTGGCAGGAAGAAGAACTAGTTTCCACTCTCAGCCTTTTTTTGTTGCTGTTATTTATTGATTTATTTTTGGCTGCCCTGGGTCTTCCTTGCTTTGCAAGGGCTTCTCATTGTGGTTCTCAGCCCTTTTTGAGAGGCCTGGAGGAAGTGATAACCTGGAGGAAGTCTAAAGGAGACTACCGGATGGAAGGGTTCCTTGCTCACATTTCCTCCCTTCAAACTACCTTTCCCCTTACTTAAAAAGGAGACAGAGTAGGAAAGAATGTTGAAAGATGAAGAGGGAGATTTTTTTAATTGAAAGTAACTGTTCTTGAAAGTATGTGAGTATAGCTGGGGAGAATATTGCTGGTATGAGGAACCACGTCAGAGTCCATTACCATGAACAGCCTCTAATTCTTTTGACCCCCTACACTGAGAATATCAACAGCTCTGTGGAAGAGCCCAAGCAATAAAGCACAAACTCCTTAGATTGCATTAAACACCTCTGTACTCTGGCTTCAGAGACTAGAAACTGCTAGTTTCTTCTGATATCCATTTTCCCCTTCTTCTATCAGCAATAAAAATTTTAGCTGGAAACACAGTTGCCCAGACAAAAAAATTATTTCCAAGTTTCCTTTACAGCTAGATGTGGCCAGGTGACTAAATTCGGGCCAATAGGACGCAAGTGAAAATGTCAGGAGGAAGCTTCTGGGAACCTAAAGAGACAGTAGATGCTTACCTCATCCTGCCCACTGGAACACGCCATACCAATCCTGGATTATCTACCTCCAGATTTTTAACTAAAATGGAAATTATTTTCTATCCTATTTCGGCCAATAGATTCAGCCACTATTTGAACATCCTGTATTCTGCAACCTCCCTTTCCCCCAGCTCTGCCCATAGAGGCCTTCTATCAGCCAGGCAATGTGCTAAATCTCTAAATACCTCGTCTTATTTCAAGCCTCACAAATACCCTGTTAGGTAGCTGCTATTATTATTTCCATTTTACAGAGGAAGAAACTGAGACTTATAAAGATGAATTTACTCCAGAGACTATGCTTGTAATCTCTGTAACAGCACTGTCCAGTAGAACTTTCCACAGGAATGGAAATGCTTTATATCTGAGTTGTCTAATACAGTAGCCACTATCTGTATATGGCTGTGGAGCACTTGAAATATGGCTAGTACAATTTAAATTTCATTAAATTTTAATTAATTAAATTTTGATAGCCACTTGTGGGTAATGGCTACAGTGTTGAATGCTACAGATCTCAAGATTCCATATTGAAGCTTTAGAAAACAGCAGCACCATGCCTTGAATTGATCAGGTGCTCGATAGATGTTTGCTTTAGTACTTTGAGTTGGATTGAGGTGAACATCAACCACACTAGACATAAACTATGTAGATGGAAAAAAAAACTGAGAAACGGAGAAACTTCAACAAATTCAGGGACAATATGAAAAATGATGAAGTGGAAGTGACAACAACAACAAAACACTCAAGCTCAGCATCAGCAGCAGGAGAACCCTCAACTCATCTTGTCCTTGGTCAAGTGGAGTCTGGAAGAGGTATGTCAAGATGGGCAATGATAGCATATATAAACCCAGTTTAATAAAAGCTGGGCTGGCATCCGTTTATAAAAACCTCCAGAGGACACTGAGGTTTCTCACACTGTCTATTAAGAAACTGTCTGTAAAAGGTTGGGATGGGTCTCACTAGGCTGGAAAGAATAAGTCCAGATCACTCTATTTAACAACCATTCATCATAAATTCCATTTTTCATTTGGTAGGGAAATGACAGAAACTTACTCACTCCTGGTTACAGCAGTTCAGAGCAAAAAAAAAGAAAAGAAAAGAAAACCTTCTAGTTATACTGTTAGACCAAACTCTAAATTTTAGGCCCCTTTGGAATTTTTCACTCTTGCTTTTACCCCACTGAGGTGGAGCACCAAAGAATGCAGTCAGGGACCCACACTGTTAAGTGAGTTCCTCTCAGCCTGGCCATTCTGGGTGTGACCTTTCACTAGGTCCCTGGCATAAGGCAGCATGTCGTCTCTTGGAGCAAAGCCAGAATGTAAGATGAAAAGCCACATGCGGAGGATGACGCAAGGGAAATAATCATGACTTTCATACTGAGAGCCAGAAAGAAACTTGAGGTCTTAGGCACACTGGTACCTAAGCCTGGGGGTTTTACTCAGCATAAAACTCCTTTAACATTTTATTTTGTAGGGCTTCCAGCCACAGAACAGTAAGTATACTAGCAGTGGAACTTTGGGTGTGCCACTCTGCACTACCCAGAGGGGGTCCAGATGGCGCTGTCCTGGGTTTCCATAATAACTTAAAGGGAAACATTCACAATGTCCAGAGCCCTTGATGTCCTACAGATGAAGTGGAAGGATGTCCTCAAATTCCAAGCAGCAGGAACCCACTTAGGTGGCACCAACCATGACTTCCAAATGGAACAGTGCATCTACTAAAGGAAAAGGGATGATGTCTACATTCTAGATCTGAAGGGGGCCTGGGAGAGGCTTCTGCAAATGGCTTGTGCTATTGTTACCATTTAAAAACCAAGGGATCAGTGTCACATCCTTCAGGAACACAGGCCAGAGGGCTGTGCTGAAGTCTGCTGTGACCACTGCAACCACTCCTCCTGCTGCCCGCTTCACTCCCAGAACCTTCACTAATCAGACCCTGGCAGCTTCCAGGGGCTGCTTCTTCTGGTGGCCACTGATCCCAGGGCTGACAACCAGCCTCTCATGGAGGTGTTGTGTGTTAACCCACCGACCACTGTGCCCTGTACACAGACTCTCGTCTGTGGCCTGTGGACACTGACATCCTTGCAGCAAGAAGGAAGCTCACTCAGTGGGTCTGAGGAGATGGATGTTGCCCAGTAAGTTCTGCATGCATGTGGTACCATCCTGGGTACACACCTGTTGAAGGTCATGCCTCACCTCTGCTTCTACAGAGGGGCTGGAGAGATGGAAAAGAATGAGCAGGATGTGCTGAGAAGGCCACAAGGAGGAATGTGAGGGTGAATGGAACACTCCAGCTCCCAAGTTCACGGCAACTTCACCTGAGGTTGCAGACGGGTCTGAAAGTGCACGCACCGCTACGCCTGCCTAGCGGGTCCTGCAGAAGACGGGAGAACTCAGCCACCACCGTGGACTGGTCTGCAGCTCCCACTGCTCAGGTGACTGAACGGGTAGGAACAACCATTGAGTGGTCCTAAGCTGCCCTTCTCCAGGCTCTTACACAGAAAAGAAATAAGGTGGGTAGAAAATAAACATTAGTTTCTTTCAAAACAAGACAAAACAATTTTGGTTGTAATGTGTTTGTATTAGGCAACTAACAGGCCCATTCAGTCCAGCAAACATTGTTTTAGTTCCTACTATGCGAAGGTAATGCTAAATGCTAAGAGCACAAATACGAATACAGTGACACATAACATAAGCTTTGGGGCACTCTGTAGCAATGTCTTACGGAGAACAAATATTTTGAAAATCACTGCCATGCCTTACATATACTACTTCAGGTAAGTCTCAAAAGCCTCTATAAGATTGATATGATTACTCCTGTTTTTTCAAGTGAAGAGGTTGAAGTTCAAAGTGATTAAACAATCTGCTTGTTTGCACAACTGGTAATTACCACACCCCAGATCCATATCCAGGCCTACCCAAATCCAAAATGTATGTCCTTCTCACCAGGCTTCTTGCTTCCCCCGTCCCTTCCAAACACAACAGCAAGACAGTATACTCAAAGATTAGCCCCCCAAATAATATCAGATATCTTCAGGACCTGTAACAGCATGGCCTTTCACAGGCTGGAGTAACTACTACAAATAATACCCAATCACGTATCATATTTGATCTCCAGCGTCACAATTATCCTATAAGACAAGTTAATATTATCATGCCCATTTGACAAATAAAGAAACTAAGTCTCAGGGAAATTAATTGAGTTGGTCAAAACCATACAACTACTAAAGGAAAGAATCAGCGTCAGAACCCAACAGGGACTTTACCTTCTAAGTCAATACTCTTTCAACTAACCACTCTACCTTGAAAAACAAAGATTCTGAAATCAGAGTAAACTTTGGATTTAATATTAGACCCAATCCTCTTTGGGGAGGGTGGGAGGACTTTCTTATTTGATTACCTAGCAGAAGGCAACGGGTCTGGAAGCAGAAAACCACTAAGACATGCCTAAGAAATAATGAACCAACCAGATTCCAAGATAAAAGGAAAGCTCCACAAGTATCGGGAGGGCACCAAAGACCCCCTGTAAATCAGATATGACTAACACTACTGAGAATGGGGAGAAGCACAGAAAATTGGAGCTGAAAAAAAAATCTGATTTTGAATCCTAACTTTGTTGCTTACTATTTATGTAATTTTAAGCAAGTTTTTCCAACTTCTTTGGACTTCATTACTGTTTTTGCATCTGCCAAAGTAGATTATTGAATTTGCAAATGTAAAGTGCTTTGCAAAAAGAATCGCCAGTTTTAAGAAGCTACAAATGCCAGAACCTGAACTAGAGCTGGAAGTTGTGGGGAGATTGGGAAAAGATTACATGTAAAACCCCCTTAACACTAACAAGAACCATGAGATCATTTTTAATAGTATCCCTTTTTACAGAGAAGGAAACTGAGGTCTGGAAAAGTGAAGTACTTTGGCCAAGGTCACACAGCCAGTAAGTGTTGGAGCTATAACTTGAAACCAGGAGCCTGACTCTAGAGACCACACTTTTGCTCTCTGCTCGGTAAAGCCAGGGAATAGCAGCAGGAGCAGGACAGGAACTCTTATGGAAGCTGACACTCAAATTAAAGCTAAGAAGCCTGGAGAAAAATGACTAGCCTGGAGCAATGAGGGTCAAAGAAAGCACTGGGCCACAAACAAACAAAGAGGCAGCAACTTGAGGTTACAAATACCACTGAATAAAAAACAAGTGGTCAGAGGACTCAGCTGATAAGAAACAGAAGAATCCAGGGGAAAAACAGAAAAGACAGGAAAAGAAAAATACTAATAGACAAAAATGGAGATCTCATTACCAAGTTGTTAATAGGAAAGGAATTATAATTGGGAACAGGGATGTGCTACATGAAAGAGAACTTCTTTTATTACCAAGGAGCAATGCTGCTTCTGCAGCTTTAAAACTAATAAAACTAAAAGCACGAACACATACGACAAAACAAAAAAAAGTCAACAGATCTAGTTGGAAGAACAGGGTAGAGAGGTCAAAAACCAAACAATCAGCTTGGCACAGTAGAGAATCCAAACAAAGTGCACCTACGGGATCAGAATCCAGGGAGACACAGACTAGAAGGGCAGAGCTGGAAGGGAGGGGCCTGAGACTACAGCTAGCTTCCACCCCTGCTTCATTTTTTAAGCGCGGGAAACTGAGGCCCAGAGTGGGAAGTGTAATGAGTCCAGGGTCACATCATTCATTGCAACACAGCACAGACACAAACTTGGCCCCCAGGTTATAGGCAGTTCAGATTCTACAGATAAATACAAAAGACAGGCTGAGATGGAGGAGCAGGTGCCAAAGAGAACACATTTCCTGACAACAGTCACTAAAAAAACAAGTCTAGATATAGGGCAAACAATCATATGCCTTTGTGGGTGTGCAGAATCCTTGTGGTCTTCTTTGTAGAATAAGGGAATCTTTGGGGGAAAGTGGAAGGATACCTGAGCAGAGAAATCAAGATTTTGTGAACAAGTAATCGGAGCTGATGATAAAAAGTGACTACCTTTTCTGTAATAAACATCCATGAGACCTCAGGTGAGTCATTTAATCTCCCTCAACCTCAGTTTCTCCATCATTTGGATTATCTTGCCAAATAAGGTTGTTGTTACAGAATCAGGATTTCTCAATGTATTTGGCAAAATTCTCGAGGACGGGGTTTGGGGAGTTACATTAATACCTGTGTTTTGGAAACACTGCATTCTCCGCCTGCCACCTTGGAGACTCAAGATGCACATGAAATGAGCATTTCCTCCCTGGTAGAGTAAAAAGATAATAGTGTTTTTCTAGAGTAGCTGAAAGCATTGAGATAATGCATGTTAGGCATCTAGTTCCATATCCGCGAGCATGCCTGCTCAGTCGCTTCAGTCATGGCTGACTCTTTGCAACCCTGTGGACTGTAGCCCGCCACGCTCCTCTCTCTGTCTATGGGGTTCTCCAGGCAAGAATACTGGAGTGGGTTGCCATGCCCTCACCCAGGGAATTTTCCCAACCCAGGGATCGAATCCGCATCTCTTATGTCTTCTGCATTGGCAGGAGGAATCTTTGCCACTAGCGCCCCTGGGAAGCCCTTCCATACCTGACACATCACCAGCGCTCTATAAAAAAGAATTATTAATATAACTTAAATTTTTTTTACTATATTAAGGCTAGGAAAAACAGGTATAAACATCCAATAGGACTCTTTATGCTGTCAGCAACCAAAAACTCAACTCAAACCAAATTGAGCAAAAAGTAAAATTAGCTCACACAACTGAAGACTTTTCTGGGTTTCATCTAAACTTGACCCAGAGGCACCCATCATTTGCCTCCCACTGTCGGCCTTACTCTCCTCCATATTATGTGCCACAAGGAGGCAATGTGCCATTCAGCAATATCATGCCTACAATTCTCCCAGGTTTTGGTCCAGAGGGAAAAAGTCAGATCTTCCTGGTGACTCCCAACTGAGTTTGGGACTTTGGAACAACTTAGGTCATAGGCACATCCCATATAAGATGTAAAATCATCTTAGAAGTAATGAGTAAGTGAAATATATCATATTGTACATATTTTATATACTGGAAAAACAATGTTATTAGGAATGGCAACTATGTGAGGTGATGAATGTGTTGTTTAACTTGATTGTAGGAAGAATTTCGGAATGTATATGTATATCAAATCCTTTTATGTTGTACAGTTTAAGTATATACAATTTCTCATAAAACTAGGGGAAAATAAAAGCACTAAAATAAAAAATGTTATCAGAAGGATTTAATATTCTGGCCAGGACTGAGTCACAAGAACTATTCCAGGTGAAGACCTACCAACTATATTAGAAAGAGATGGTTCTCTAAAGGACATTTGGGTTGAGCTCAGAAAAAGGAAGAGCAGAAAAAACAAATATCTATTAGACGATAAAATCTTTGTAACAAACTGATAGCAAAACAGCAAATAAGAAAGCAGACATTTTCATATATTATTGAGAGGGCAATTTGGCAAATGCACATTCTTTTTGCCCACCTCCATTCCTAGAAGTTTATCCTGTACATAAATCACATCAGTGTGCAAGGATTTAATTTAGAGGGTGATCATTGAAGTAACAATCCTAACACAGCAAAACACTGTCCATTAATATGAAAGTTGTTAGATTATTACATTCATGGGGAAATATTGCAGTTATGTTTTAATAAGGTAGATATATATGTTCTGATATGGAAGTAAGTCTATGATATGCTGTAAAGGGAACAAATTGCAAGAAAATAGATAAATTTGGTCCTGCTTATGTAGATACATGGGGCTTCCCAGGTGGCTCAGTGGTGAAGAATCTGCCTGTCAAGCAGAAGGTGCAGGTTCGCTCCTTGGTTGGAAAGATCTCCTGGAGAAGGAGATGGCAACCCACTCCAATATTCTTGCCTGGAGAACCCCATGGACAGAAGAGCCTGACAGGCTGCAATCCATGGGGTCACAAAGAGAGTCGGTAAACAGCACACGTAGATATGTAAAAAATATATGGAAGAATATCCAAAAAATTAGTAATACTATTTATTGCTGGGGAAGAAGTACTAGGAAGTTAGGAGTGGCAGGAAGAAGACATTTACTTTTCATTTTGTATCCTGTGGGATTTTAATTTGTTTACCTAAATACACATGATTTTTATTGCTTTAAAAAGTCTAAAAAACACCTGTTCATTTGACTGTTAGCATGACTTGTAGTTTGCACCACTGACTCTACAGGAACAAAAATGTTTGCTTTATATGTGCTGAAGAGATTTATTAAATTACTAAAAAGATTTGTAAATGGAATTTCACCATGAGACTCTACATACTTCCAAAAAATTTACAAGTCTTCTTGTTAAGCAGTATAATATTGTCATGCTAATCTAGCAAATTATCTGGGCTACTGAATCAACTTGGTTCATTTATTTACTTTGTTTATCGGTCAGACCAGCCCATTACAGGATTTTGCCACTATAAATTGGCCCCTGGACTGACTCGTTCAGGCAGGAAGAAACTCCATCAAACCCAATAATTAATCGGGCAGTCCTCCTCCATATGTCGTGATGACTATTCATTAAAGCAATGCATATGGCTCTTACCTACATGTGCTAGCTTTTTGCTTTTATTCATGGTTCAACAAATTTATGAACCTTAGATCCAATGGAACAAAGTAAAATTAGTACAGAAAATATTACAATTAGGTTGACAGTTTAAAATTAGAAAAGAAAAACTGAAACTGAGAAGAGATGTTACCATTAAAAGTAGAACTCATGATACAGGAAACATCTTTTTACGGCCTTCCATGTGCAAGGCACAAGGCTAAACTCTAGAAACACAGAGATATATGTGACATTGTGCATGCCCACAGTCTTCCTTCTTGTTTGAAGAGATAGCACATGTATTGCAAGAAAAATAAGTAACTATATAAGGTTATCACTGGCCAATGACTATATTTCTATTCGTCAAGATTCCCATTTAAGATGCATAAAACATCTTAGAAGTAATGAGTAAGTGAAATGTATCATACTGTATTTATTATATATACTGTAAGAACTATCATTAAATCTACAGTGTTGTTATGGACTGAATGTCTGTGTTCCCCCAAAATTTGTATGTTCAAATCCTAACACCTAGTGTAACGGTGTTGGTAGACGGGGACTTTGGGAGGTAACAGGTCTTGAGGGTGGAGCACTCATGAATAGGCCTAGGGCCCTTATAAGAAAACACATGAGAGCTTATTCCTGCTCTCTGCTCTTCCCTCCATGTGAGGATACAGTGAAAGCACCAGTCTGAAACCCAGAAGAGGGCCCTTACCAGATTCTAACCATGTTGGCATCCTGACCTCAAACTTCCAGCCTCCAGAACTGAGAAATTTCTGTTGCTTATAAGCCACTCAATCTATATGCCATATAGATTCCACCCCAAACTTATGTAAGTGTATAGCAGTTAACCATATCATTTTACAGAATAAGAAATGAATATTACCAAATTGAATTGACAATGCTTTGGTAACTTAAGTATTAATAATATAATTTCCATATGATTAGTTTTAAAATATACACCAGAAGTACAACCAAAATAATGATTTTGAATTGTCATTGTAAGTGACATAAGATATGACAATAATCATAATTACAATCATAGCTAACACTTGCCTGGTATTTATTATGTGCAAGGTACTATTCTAAGTTACATATAGATATATATTTCATCCTCACAACAAGTCTATGATGCAAGTAATTTCTTATCCCTATTTTATAGATGGGCTTTGTATACTTTACACCTGGGCTTTCCAGGTGGCTCAATGATGAAGAACCCACCTGCCAATGCAGGAGATGCAGGAGATGTGGGTTCAATCTCTGGGTCTGAAAGATCCCCTGGAGAAGGAAATGGCAACCTACTCCAGTACTCTTGCCTGCAAATTCCCATGGACAGAGGAGCCTGGTGGGCTATAGTCCATAGGGTTGCAAAGAGTTGGACATGACAGCACATGTGCACACACACACACATACACACACTCACACACTTTACAGATGAAAAACTGAGGCGCTGAGAAATTAAATAATTTGCTCAAGGTAAGCATCAGGAAAAAAAAAAAAAAAAAAGGTAAGCATCAGGGCCAGACTTCAAAACTAGGCAGGCTGACTCCAGAGTCCATACCCAAAAACACTATAATGAATGAACAATAGGCATTCTCTGAATAATCATTTTGTTCATATTTTTAAGGAGAAAATAGAAGGTGAAGAATAGTAAAGATATGATTTCTTTACTCTGGAATTCTGCACTTCCTTTGCAGCCTCAAGCCATGCCTTGCACATAATAGACAATTGATAAATACCTGTCTTATGAATTGTTGAGCTCTTGGGATCCATATTCCCACCCACCTTCAAAAGCCCTGACCATGTGACTTTTCCCTAGTAGTCTAGTAGAGAGGGTGGCTCTCTTCCCAGGGTTCCACACAAGAAGCAGAAATAGTGTCCAAGAGAAAGTGTGTAACAGAGCAGAACACAGTCTGAGAACCAGCCCTGACCCCTTTTACTTATATAACCTTGGATAAGTCAGTCCACTCCTCTTGGAAATGAATGTTCACATTTTTCAAATGAGAGTTGGGTCAGATGATTTTCAAACTGTGCTTAGAAGGAAGAAAGAAGGGGAAGCATGTGAATAGGTGCGACCTCTTTGGCTTCAAGGAGAGTAGCTCCCCTTAAACCTGTTTTACATATTAAGTATATGAGATTTTGTTGGAATAAAGGAACTTGAGGCTTTACAAAGTTTGAAGACCACTGGATTTGATCAAATTCTTAAGTACTGTCTCATTTCAGCTATTCTGTCCCTCTTGACTGCACAGGCACGCTCCAATATGTCAGACTATTTGTTCTGACCTGTTCAAAAGACATTTTAACTGAATCTTAGAATTCTTTCCATCATTACAATTCTGGCTCTATTCTTTCAAAAGAGAAATTGATTTTTTCCCTCCACCCACATTTATCAGTCCATTTTGGGGAGCTCTTCTTGCCACATCTTAAATAAGTAAATAGGATAACTGTGGTAATTGCCTGACCTGCAAAAAGTATAGAACTTCAAGGTTAATGTTCTTGGCACAAGATTTTCGCTACAAACAGCAGAATTCCTCTAACCCTTTGCTGAGGCATCGGTTCAATAATAAGAGAAAATCATGCTATGTACTGAATTACTCAAAAGAGAATTATCAGATAGTTGATGGTCTAACCATGGCTAAACTATACTCCAAAAAGAACTAGTCTTAAAGAATTTCAGGAAAGACCTTCACTAGAGACATAGCAGAAGATACAGATATTTAACAACAATAACAATAACTATAAAACAAACTATATATCCAAGAATTGGTACAATCCTACCCTAAATGTTGTGCTAATTGCTTACATTTAATTTTATAATTTAGCACTTCCTTCCACATGAATGAAAATAATTGTTACCATTAAGCCTATTCATTCTCTGAAATTCCTTTAGTCAGTTTTCATTAAGGACTGTCAAACACATACATCATTTAGGGACTTTTAAATCTAAATTTTATTGAAGATATATTACATATGGTTTAATATTTCAGTTCAGCGATGGCCATCAGCAATAAGCATTACTCCAAGAGTGGGATTAATTAAATATTCTAGCAAACACAGTGATCCAAATAGCAAAGAAAAATTCTGGGCACTGAGCCCAGATTCCCCACCCTCTCTTATGGTGTGTCTCATGTCTCCCTCAGATAAACAAGACAACCAACAAACCTTTCATCATTATTATTGAATTTGTAGATGTGCAATAAATGATCAAATTCCTCTTCCAGGTTGGCTACGAACTGCTCTATAAAAAGGTATTTTCAAAACTGAGGAGAAATATAGTTGTCAGAAATAAAATATAACTTTCCACGATAACCGGCAGTTTTCTTCTAACCTGAGTTTACCACTCCTCCAATGACTGGTGGGAAATGCTGCTATTCTATAATTATGAATCTGTCTTTGTTATGCTATGAAGTTTTAAAATATTTCAACTTTGTATATTATAGAGAATATGAATCACAGCTCCACAGAAACCAAGAGATTCAGAGCAAACTCATGTTCTGGTCCCTCAGAGATTACTTGTTTTGTGTTCATCACTTGAGGCTGATAATAGTCTAATTTTGAATCTTAACTTTACATCTGAACTACTTGGTGTTCCTTATGTTCATCTATTTTAACACTGAGGTGGTGGGAGGAGCTTCAGGAAGAATATTCATAAAGGGGCTTATTCATCAAACTTTCCTGGTTCCTCTTCTTCATTTCCTCTCAGTTCCCAGCAGCAGCTACTTACTAACAAAATAGGAACATCTAGCCCAATCAAACATGACCTAGCAACAACATTTCCTGTCATCATCAAATCTGCAGTTTGGGAGTGCAAGGTACCTTAAGTCTTCTATCAAAGCACTCTCTTGGTTCAATGAGGAAGCTGTTAAGAAGGCAAAATCTTTGAAGCTAGAGCAGCTAATGAAAGAAAAATATCTTTCCAATAAATTTGTCAGGTGGTTATGGTCTTAAGTAAGTCACTTCTGTGGACTTCAGAATCTTCACCTTTAAAATGAGGATAATATTTCCCCGGGTTGTGAAGCTAGAACAATAACATGTAAAGAACTTTGTACAGAGTGTGCCATAAACGGTAGCTGGTTTTATCATTATTATTATCATTATTAGAAATATAATAGAGGAAACAATCACTTAGAGAAAGGAATCAGCCCAAGAACATTCAGTGAATAGACTTCATTGAGTACCTGAATAGAGTTGTGAATATAAAAATGTGTAAGACCCCCATCTCTGCCTTCTATCTAGGAACTCACACTCAGTAAGAAAGCAAACAAATTCTATTACCAAATGCTCCCTTCACTCCATTTGGATGCAAATCTAGAAAGGAAGAGGTAAACTGAGACCCACATCAACTATTTCTTAGGTGAAAAACCTCCCTATGTGGTCAGTGGCTAAAGATACCCTAACTCAGTGCGGCATCTCCAACCTGCCTCCCCTCCATAATCAAGAAATCCTTATTTACACATGAAATTGATAACTACTCTACTCAATATACTGTAATGACCTTCTTGGGAAAAGAATAAAAAAAAAAGTGGATAAATGTATTTATATCAAATGCACAACTGATTCACTTTGCTGTCCACCTGAATCTAGTACAACATTGTAAATCAACTATATTCCAATTAAAAAAAAACACAAACAAAAAAAGAAAGAAAACAATTTCAACTCCCCTCATTTTAGAGATAAGAAAGAAGAAAAAATTCCTTTTCTCTAATCTTTTCCCAAGTACTCTTTAACAGACTATTAGCACAGTCTTTTAATACAGCACAATGGTATCTTGTTTTAAAGCAATTCTTTAAAGATATTCTTAATGTTTTATATAGCTATATTTTTGCTCATTAAATGTAGAAAACTTAAAAACTACTGATAAGCCATAAAGTTAACATATTTTAGATGTATCTTTAAAGAGATAAATGATCACTCCTTTTTAAAGTATCAAAAAGGGGATAGAAAAACTCAGAAGAAATTACAATGTATCTTAATTGCTACATTTTGTTTCTGATTTCACATCTATTATTAAATATGTAACAGGACAAAATAAAGTCACAAAACAAAGAAGAGACTATTGAGAAATCCTTAACAGTGGTATTTCCCTCCTTTGAATGGAGAATTCACACTATTGCTTTGGTATATTGCTGTACAGTTAACTAAAAACACTTTAACCTACGCTAACGAGACTAATCTAACTAGCTAACTTAATCTTCCCCAAATCCTGTGAGGTATGAATTGCTAAAATCATTTTAGAGAGGAGGAAATTGAGACACAGCTGTCATAATCTAGATTAAAACAAGATCAAAAACCCTCATCCTAGTTTAATTACTCTTGTAAATCTTGACCACTAAGCTACACTGAACATATATTAAAATGTTTTTCCACCCTCACCTAGATTGCCCTCTATTTTCTCTGAGTCTGTGACACTTCAATTCTCCTAGGGGTCTAATACTGAACCTTTTATTTGAAAGATGCCCTCGGGCAATATGTTTATTCAATAATCCATGCAACGTAATATAATATCACTTTTTCAAGTATGGCTATGACTTTTACATAGACTAGATCCATAAAGAGAGATGGAGAATGATACTTTGCATTTGTTTAGCAGTCTTTCAAAGTGCTTTCATATATATTATTCAGAGAGGGAGAATGGAATTTAAGAGAAGAAAGGATGTTAGAGATTCTCAAATTCAGTGTTTCCTCATCTTCTTTGGGTCACTTGCCCATTTGAGAATCCGATAAAAGCTACAGACCTCATACCTAGGAAGATATACACACAAATTTGCATAGTTTCAAGAGGATTCTTGGAACACCCCCAGGTTAAGAACTGTCTAATTTGCAACTCACATTTTACCAACACAGAAGCTACTATTTATCATGAAAGCATCCGCAGCAGGAGGTAAAGTAAGGATTATTATCCACATTTTCCAGATCTGGAAATGAAGGTCAAGAGAAGTTGCAAGACTTGCCCGTAGTCTTAAGGCTAGTTAATAACAATAGCAGAACCCAGGACTCTGGGCTAGTCTAGTTTTGTTTTTAACTGACGTATATTTAACATACAATATTATATCAGTTCTATATGCATCAGTCATTCTTCTAGATCACACTGACTATGTACTGTATTACCATAAAATTCCTTCACCATAAGAAAGCCTTTTACAGTCAACAGTTTATTTTACTTTCCATATCACACACAAATCTTAATCTCCAGTGAAAAAGATCCAAATACAAAATTTGTTCTATGCACAATAGTAACTAATTACTCACAGATCTCCAAAAGGTTTTAGTTATCACTAACACATTAAATGTTTAAATCTGGAAATTAGAATTGTAAACAACTCTGTAACTTCTGCATTGGTCAACTAAATACCAATCTAGTCAACTTCCCCTTTTAGCAGCAAATGAACATAGTGGAATACAAGCAAAGAAGGCAAAATGTTAGCACTTGTCTTGAAAGAGTATGAGAAAATACTATTAGTAAATTAGAATTGTTGATAAGTTCATTATAAACTATTAATAAATATTTACTGAATGAATAAATGAATTACTAATAAATATTACAGAGTTTTTCAAGTATTTTTGCTTTCACTTTCAAAAATTATATTTAAACTAAGAATACATTCAATTATAGTACTTTTCACTTAAGAGCTAAGTTAAATCAAAAACAGCATATTCAATACTAAACTATGCATAAAAACATATATTTTTAAAATGTTTATTCAGATTTTATCAAAACAGCCTATGTTGTTAAGACAGTGTTCTGATGAATTTTATTATAATTTATATATTCTCCCATAGCAATAAATATACATAAAATATTTATTGAGAAGAAAATATCTTAGATATGCCAAGGATACCATAGCATTTATGATGAATGCTAAATTTTTTAAAGAAAATGGTTTTTTATTAACATTTAATTTAATGTCACTTAGGAGCATGCTGTCTTGCACACTCAAGATATCTATTCCTGAGGAGCCGTCTTTGTTTATAAGCCAAAAGCCTCCATAATACAGGCTGGGGTGCTGAGCATTCTGGTTTTTAGGAAGAATTCAAGATGTTATGTTTTAATTTTGCTTATTTATGCTGGCTTTCATATACTTCAAGTCTGAATTTTAATGTTTCATTATCATAGTTCTATCATAACTAGATAGAATAAGAATTTTCTACAAAACAAATGCTTAATACAGCAATAAACCTGTTGAAGGAATAAATTAGCAGGCAAGTTATGCTTTTAGGATATCACACCACAGAAAATGTATTGTAGCCACTCTACCTAGTGATTAGGTTTATATTGCAATGTGACTCATAAGACTCACTGTGCTGAATAAAAATTTAAGCAATTAGTAATCTTATTTCTTAGGAAGAACTGCCTGCTATCGTATATCAACACAGATCTTGCTCAATTAAAATTGCTCACAGTCAGCAAAAATAATTTCTGCACTGTAATGAAATAATGAAATAATTATATGCAAGGGAGGACTTGTGATCTTTTTAATTATTCTATTCTTCATTTTTAAAAGGGCTATTTGAAAACGTACTCATAATTGATTGCTATAAATCAGTCAAATGCATTCTAAGGATCATAAATATTCTAACTTTTAAAAGACAAAGAAATGCTAAATGTTCAATGGAATACTTCAATATTCAGAAAATTTAATCTGGGGGGAAAGGATAGACTGCTCTTTGGAAAATAAAAAAGTAAATTTGTTGTCCCGTGAAAAATGAAATATCTTGAATGTCAGTAACAGAAATGGAATTAACAAGAGATCTTTTTATTGTTTTTTAAGGTCATTAGGCTGTGAATTCTATAATTATGGAAATTGTCAGTCCAGTTCTGTAAGAATGTTTGCTCCCATCCATAAGGTAGTGGAATGTTCAATCAGTCTCTCTCGTGGGAAAGTTAGGTCATAACTGTAAGTGTACCAGCAAAATTGAATTAAGCAAAGAGATTTCATTAGTATTTATAGCCAGAAGGCATCTGTAAAAGTACAGGGCAAAGAAGTTATGTGGAAGTCAAAGGAGAGAAAAAAAATGGGTTTCTAGTGACAAAGGCGAATCTGAAAGAGATATAAGTGTATAATGAATAAGAGCTATTGAACGCTACTGCAAAGAGGGAGTTGCAAAGATGTCAAATATTGATTTTCTTGTGTATGCCTTTGGACTACATATGTAATTGTTTGGATTTGCTGTCTTCATGGTACAACAATATTTGTTGTTGAAGGTTAAAAAGCATGATGTGAAATAAATTAAAAATAAGAAACATGTTGGAGAATTGTAATAATCCTCTACTCAGTATCTCATTAAGATATTTCTATAATTTCTTACAAAAGAACACTTTTCATGAACAAAAATGTTCTATATTTCTATATTTTTCAAACAGAACACACAATCCTTACTATTAATTATGTTATTAAAAATTATTTGACTTGCAATATCACTTTAAATTAGACTAGGTTTTCTACTTCTTTATTTTATTGAATGCATATTCTTAAACCATATCTCTAATTCCAAAAGTACAGTTAAACCATACTTTATTTTTCAGTATGATTTCAATTAATCCAATTAAAGCTAAAGTGACAATAAAAATCTAATGTTGCCCCCTTAAAAAGAAATACTTCCTATAGCATTTTCCTTTTCACTGCTAAAACTCTAGAAAGAAAACTTTCATTTTTAAGTCTATGTAAGCATATAAATTTAATAACAAATTGCAATCTCAAGTAATCAAATTAACAACCAAGCTAGTATGGTCCTTAGATAAACAAAATATTTTTGTTTTCAGAGGTTACTTGCCCTTTGAATATTCAAGTCTTAACAAAGAATATTAACTATCCTAATGCTCTTTGTACATAACAGACTTGTTTCTTTTATCTGATTTGATTATTTATTAGGCTCTTGAATCATATTTATTAACATTACCTTGTTCTCCTTTCTAATTCAGGTTGTTTAGAAACAATAGCAAAACTCTCCAGGTGGATTTTATTGCACTTAAAACCACAATGACCACAAACTGAAAAAAGGAAGAAAGAAAAAAAAGTATGAGATGTTTTGAGCATTAGAGGTGGACAGGTGTACAAATAAAGACCAGTATAACACTTGGCAGAAGTCTATCACTTTACCCGTGCAGAAAATACTAGCTAGGAAAACTGCAGAGAAAACAGTTTCTGCAGCACAAGTTTCTGATTTTGTTTTCAATGTCTCACTTTTAACGTTAGTAAATATTTAATAGCAAAGTAAAACAGAGTGACAACGTTGAGTCTATGTGAAATCCAAGGCACTCTTTTTCTAGTGTTTTGGAAGCATGTAGGACACCAGGAAGATAATTCAGCAGCAACGGCAGCCCCTCACGGAGGTAAATACTTGTTAGGAACAACACATAGTTCAATTCTACTCTTCTTTTCAAAAAGGTTGCTTGTGGAATATCCATCATAAAGTCATTTCTGTTTCTTAAGAGCTATTAGTGCCTGGCCCCTTGGCTTCATTAAGACACTCTTTTTCAATACATTCTTTTATTTTAGACTTCATCCCACTTCTCAGTGACACAGTCCACACTGCAATTTCTCACCTCCCGAGGGAGATGTTAGCCACTCCCCCCAATGACTGGCATGCAAGGACAAGGTAGCAATGGAGAGCAAGGCGGATTTGTTGGCATGAAGTCAAAAGCATTTCTTAAACCCCAGAGGTTAAAAGGGAGTTTGGCCAAGCCTCTAAGACAGAGTGCTATATCATTCAGCTGACACTAACATTACCAAGCTTCCCATTAAGAGGGCATGGGTCTCCCACCCGTCAATCTCACCCAGTGTTTCGAGGGAACTAAAGAAGCCAGAAGTTTTGAGAGTCCCTGCCACCAGATTCCAGTGTTGCCCAAGCAAGCATTAAGAGATTATAGTAATAATAAGTATGCTTACACCAAATAAAAGGTTTCATTAATCAAACCATATCGAGATAAACCTGTCACTGGACAGAGGAGACCAGAAATCAAATGCTGTGAAAGTTCTGACAGATTGTTAAATAGAAACCCTTTAAATAGAATTTAATTTACTGTGATATTATAGATATTTATGCATCAATAGGCAAGTGCAGATTGAGTTCAGAGGTCGGCTCTGGTATTTGAAAAATAAAAGCACAGGATGAAACAAAAGGGGACAGTTACCTTTGTCTGAAATTAGGGTTCATTAGACTAAATGGGAAGGTTCCAACTGATTCATGTAAGGAACTGAAGCACAGCATGTGATGTGGTGGGCAATATTGGATAACAGGCAAATCCAATTAAGGGATCTTCATTCTGTTAAAGACTTGTCTACAAACTTAAAAAAAAAGAAAAAAGAAAACCCAAAGGCCAGCCAGAGAACAGCCCAGGTGCTAGCTAGTCTTTAGTGGTCCTCTTTTACACTGCAGTAGATGAATATATTTCCTTCATTGCCTCATGGTTAGAAATGCTGGATTTGGGAGTCAGACAGAACTGAATTCAAATCACAGCTCTGCTACTTACTAACTACGTGACTTTTGGCAAATGACCTCACTTGAGGCTCAGTATCCTAGTCAGTAAAACAGAGGTAATACCAGTACTAACTTCATGGGGCTGCTGTAAGGATTGGAAATGCATTTATTTAGCACGGTGGCTAGCAGTGCTCAGCAAACCATAGTTATTAATTCTTCCTTTCCCTCTCTTTTGTTTATCTCCTTCTTCACTTCTTCCAGCCCAGGTCTTTATGTCTTTTGCCTCCTCTTTCTTTTGCCTTCTCTCTCCCTCTGCCCTCCCCCATCAGGTTCCACGTCACCCACCACCAGCACCTCCAGGCACTGTGCAGCCCCTGGGATCGAAGGGCCTGCTGACCTCTGGTTTGCAGGCAGAGTTCAAAATGAAGTTATAAAAGGTCTTTTCATTCTTACTGCCTCATTCATGAAAGACTGTTGGAAGTTCCCTTGGATTTAGAATGTCTGAAACTTGCTTGTTCAAACTGACAGAATTAAGTTCCAGATCCTACCAAATTGATCCACAGGTGCAATCTTTCCTTCCAGGGCAATCAGCACTTTGCCATAAATTTCTTTCGGACCAGTAGCTAAAATAATCGTGACGGATCACTAAGATTTATTTAATGAATTGTTTTAGAATCCCACATCCCAAATATTTTATTATTACAGCTTGACATCATGTGGTTCAGTCTTCTAATTCATGCTAATTCATGTTTTCAATACTTGCATACTTCCTGGGTTTTGTTTTTGTACTTCAAGATTTCTTTTTCTTAGCGTCTCTGTTTCATTCCATTTATCCCGTTTGAAAGAAAAAGGAAGTCTCTTTTTTTTTAAGTTCTTTTGAAAAAGAGGTTTGAATAATATCTCAGTGAAAACCAGTTGTAGAACTCACTCAAAAAATGGGCAGAAGACCTAAAGAAACATGTCCCCAAAGAAGACAAACAGATGGCCGATAGGCACATGGAAAGATGTTCAACATCATTAATTATTAGAGAAATGCAAATCAAAACTACAGTGAGATATCATCTTATATCAGCAGAATGGCTATCATCAAAAAATCTACAAACAACAAATGCTGGAGAGGGTGTGGAAAGAAGAGGGTGTGGAAATATTCCCACACTGTTGATGGGAATGTAAATTGGTATAGCCACTATGGTGAACAGTATGGAGGTTCCTTAAAAAACTAAAAATAGAGCTACTATATAACCCTGCAATCCCACTCCTGGGCATATATCCAGAGAAAAATATGATCTGAAGGATACATACATCCCAAAGTTCACAGCAGCACTGTTTACAATAGCCAAAACATGGAAGCAACTTAAGCACCCATCGACAGAGGAATGGATAAAGAAGATGTGGTACATACATAAAATGGAGTATTATTCAGTCATTAAAAAATGAAAATGCCATTTGCGGCAACATGGATGGACCTACAGAGTGTCATAATGAGTGAAGTAAGTCAGACAGAGAAGGGGAAGTACCATATCACATCCCATATATGTGGAATCTGAAAAGAAATGATACAACTGAACTTACTTACAAAACAGAAACAGACTCACAGACTTAGAGAATGACCTTATGGTTGCCAGGGGGAAGGATGGGGAAAGGGATAGTTAGGGCATTTGGGATGGACATGTACACACTGCTATATTTAAAATGGATAACCAACAAGGACCTACTGGGTCCTACAGGGAACTCTGCTCAGTGTTAAGTGGCAGCCTGGATGGGAGGGGAGTATGGGGAGAATGGATACATGTATATGAATGGCCGAGTCCCTTCACTGTTCACCAGAAACTATCACAACATTGTTTGTTAACTGGCTATACAATAATAAAAATTAAAAGTTTAAAAAAATAAAGGTTGAAGAAAGGGTCTCTGTAAAAAAAACAGAGATCTCGCCAATGTATGAAAATTAATAAGCAGGCAGCATATAATCTTATTACCCCTTCCAAGTGTCAAGAAAACTGCCAAAATGGATTCAAAGTGCTACATAGTAGCTATGCAACTTTGCGGAAGTCATTCCTCCTCCACACTGAGGTAGGTGCTCCTCCTCCACACCCTGCATGTTTCCTGTGAATACCTGTAGCAGAACTCTCCCCTCACTACTAAAATCACCTGCCCCATCACTAACCTATAAACCATTCATGGGCAGAGATGTCTTGTTTATTTTTGTATTCCCTGGCCAGCACTGGTGATCTTGATAAACTTTTGCTGAATTGATCAAAAATATTCATATCTAGGCCTGAGTTAAAGGATCCATTGAAACCCTCTCCAAGTTGATTAACGGAAGGAAGTACTAATGACCTGTGTGTAAAAATAAAATGACTCAGACTCCTTGAGATGATTTCATATTAAAACAATAGCATTCCAACCTAAATGCCCATTGACAGATGAATGGATAAAGAAGATGTGGAATATACATACATACACACACACAATGGAATATTACTCAGCCATAAAAAGAATAAAATAATGCCATTTGCAACAACATGGATGAACCTAGAGATTATCATACCAAGTGAAGTAAGTCAGACAAAAAAAAATATATTACATATAGATCAAATCTTAAAAATGATACAAATGAACTTATTTGCAAAACAGAAATAGACTCAGACATAAAAAACACACCTACAGTTACCAGAGGGGAAGGTAGGGAGGAATAATTTAGGAATTTGGGGTTGACAGATACACACTATTATATATAAAATAAAAAAAAGGACCCACTGTATAGCACAAGGAACTATATTTACTATTTTGTAATAACCTATAATGGAAAAGAATCTGAAGAATATATACTAATACACACTTATGTATGTATAACTGAATCACTTTCCTATACACTTGAAACATTGTAAATCACCTATACTTCAAGTAAAAATAAACAAAAATAAGAAAACACAATAGCGCTCAGTAAACTTCTCCTTAAATAAAAATTTCCTCAAACATCTCTCTCTCTTTTGAATTTGTTGGTGTCATTTTGAGTTTAGTCTTTACTTGTATTTTGATAGAGCTGTATTTTAAAGAAAAGTGGAAAGAGAAAAAAAGTGTGTTCCAATCCTTAGCTACCACCACTCCCTCCGATTACTAAATCATTTAATTTTTCCATTCTTCAGTTACCTATTTAATAAAATAAAATTGCTAAATATAGGTCAAGTATTGATTTCCTTTTGCTCCTAAGTGTCAAATAAAAACATAACAAAAGCATCTTATAATAAAAATATCTACATCTATTGCTATTATAATTGACTTTAAACTGAAAATGTTCAACTTTTGTTCTATAAATTATATTAGCTACTTATTGCTGTGTAACAAATATTCCCCCAAATTTAGCAGCTTAAAACAAGCGTATATTTTTCCACATGGTTTCTGGGATCAGAAGTCAGTGTGGTTCAGGTGGGTGGTTCTGGCTCAGGGTCTCTCGTGAGGTTTCAGTCAAGCAGTCAGCTAGTGCTAGTCACCTGAACGGTTGACCAGACCTGGAGCATCCTTCTAAGATGGTTCACTCACACGGGGATTGGCAGAAGACCTCAACTACTTCCTCCCTGGTTGTTGGTAGAAAGCCTCAGTTCCTTGCCACATGGAACTATTAATATTTCAGGACTGTGCTAACATCCTCATAACCTAGCAGCTGGCTTCCTCAGAGTGAGGGATACAAAGAGTACAAGGCAGAAGCCACAATGTCTGAGACGGCCTCAGAAGTGACATAACATTATGTCTGCCATATTCTAATGGTCACACAGACAAACGCTAATGCAGCGTGGGAGGGCATATACAAAAGTCATGACTGCCAGGAGTTAAGGGACCACTGGGGACCATCTTGGATCCTGGCTAAAACAGCAATAAAAATGAATATTGAGGACTTCTCAGGCAAGTGGTTATAAATCTTCCTGCCAATGCAGGGGACATATATTTAATCTCTGGTATGGGAAGATTCCACATGCCACCGGGCAAGTAAGCCCATGTGCCACAGCTACTGAGCCCAAGTGCCCTAGAGCCTGTGCTCTGCAAAAAGAGAAGCCATCACGATGAGAATCCTGCAGGTTCTCTAGTTATGGAACTAGAGAAAGCCCGCGAGCAGCAACAAAGACCCAGTGCAGCCAGAAATAAATAAATAGTTTTAAAAATTAGTATTCACATTAATGGAGGAAGGAAGAAATGATTCTTGGTTGTTTTGTTGTTGTTGTTCAGTCGCTCAGTCTGTCTGACTCTGCGACCCCACGGACTGCAGCATACTAGGCTTTCCGGTCCTTCACCAACTCCTGGAGTTTGCTCAAACTCATGTCCATTGAGTCAGTGATGCCATCCAACCATCTCGTCCTCTGTAGTCCCCTTCTCCTCCCGCCTTCTATCTTTCCCAGGCTCGGGGTCTCTTCCAATGAGTCAGCTCTCCTCATGAGAAGGCCAAAGTATTGGAGCTTCAGCTTCAGCCTTAGTCCTTCCAAAGGATATTCAGGCCTGATTTCCTTTAGGATGGACTGGTTTGATCTCCTTGCAGTCCAAGGGACTCTCTTACAGTCAAAGAGTCTTCTCCAACACCACAATTCAAAAGCATCAAAGATTTGATGCTCAGCCTTCTTCATGGTCCACCTTCCACATCCATATATGACCACTGGAAAAACCATATCTTTCACTATATGGACCTTTGTTGGCTAAGTAATGTCTCTGCTTTTTAATATGCTGTCTAGGTTGGTCACAGCTTTTCTTCCAAGGAGCAAGCATCTTTCTATTTCATGGCTGCAGTCACCATATGCAGTGATTTTGGAGCCCCCAATATAAAGTCTGTCACTGTTTCCATTGTTTACCCATCTATTTGCCATGAAGTGATGAGACCAGATGCCATGATCTTAGTTTTTTGAACTTTTTGTTTTAAGCCAGCTTTTTCACTCTCCTCTTTCACTTCCATCAAGAGGCTCTTTAGTTCCCCTTTGCTTTCTGCCATAAGGATGGTGCCATATGCATATCTGAGGTTATTGATATTTCTCCCAGCAAACTTGATTCCACCTTGTGCTTCATCCAGTCCAGCGTTTCTCATGACGTACTCTGCATATAAGTTAAATAATCAGGGTGACAATACACAGCCTTGACGTACTCCTTTTCCTACTTGGAACCAGTCCATTGTTCTATGTCTGGTTCTAACTGCTGCTTCTTGACCTGCGTACAGGTTTCTCAGGAGGCAGGTAAGGTGGTCTGGCATTCCCATCTCCTGAAGAATTTTCCACAGCTTAGTGTGATCCACACAGTCAAAGGCTTTAGTGTTGTCAATGAAGCAGATGCTTTTTCTGGAACTCTCTTGCTTTTTCTATGATCCAATGGATGTTGGCAATTTGATCTCTGGTTCCTCTGCCTTTTCTAAAACCAGCTTGAACAGCTGGAAGTTCACGGTTCACATACTGTTGAAGCCTGGCTTGGAGAAGTTTGAGCATTTCTTTGCTAGTGTGTGAGATGAGTGCAATTGCATGGCAGTTTGAACATTCTTTGGCATTGCCTTTCTTTGGGATTGCAATGAAAACTGACCTTTTCCAGTCCTGTGGCCACTGCTGAGTTTTCCACATTTGCTGGCCTATTGTGTACAGCACTTTCACAGCATCATCTTTTAGGATTTGAAATAGGTCAACTGGAATTCCATCACCTCCACTAGCTTTGTTCATAGTGATGCTTCCTAAGGCCCACTTGACTTCACATTCCAGGATGTCTGGCTTGAGGTAAGTGATCACACCATCGTGGTTATCTGGGTCATGAACATCTTTTATGTATAGTTCTTCTGTGTATTCTTGCCACCTGTTATTAATATCTTCTGCTTCTGTTAGTTCCATACCATTTCTGTCCTTTATTGTGCCCATCTTTGCATGAAAAGTTCTCTTGGTATCTTTAACTTTCTTGAAGAGATCTCCAGTCTTTCTCCTGTTGTTTTCCTCTATTTCTTTGCATTGTTCACTTAGGAAGTCTTTCTTATCCCTCCATGCTATTTTTTGGAACTCTGCATTCAGATAGGTATATCTTTCCTTTTCTCCTTTACCTTTCACTTTTCTTCTTTTCTCAACTATTTGTAAGGCCTCCTCAAACAACCATTTTGCCTTTTTTCATTTCTTTTTTGGGGGGATTTTTTTGATCACGGCCTCCTGTACAATGTTACGAATCTCCATCCATAGTTCTTCAGGTACTCTATCAGATCTAATTCCTTGAATCTATTTGTCGCTTCCACTGTATAATCATAAGGGATTTGATTTAGGTAATACTGAATGGCCTAGTGGTTTTCCCTACTTTCTTCAATTTAAGTCTGAATTTTGCAATAAGGAGTTCATGATCTGAGCAACAGTCAGCTCTCAGTCTTGTTTTTGCTGATTGTATAGCGCTTCTCCATCTTTGGCTGCAAAGAATATAATCAATCTGATTTCTGTGTTGGCCATCTGGTGATGTCCATGTGTAGAGTCATCTTTTTATTGTTGGAAGAAGGTTGTTTGCTATGTCCAGTGCAATCTCTTGGCAAAAGAGAAGGGAAGAAATGATTCTTAGTTGTTTAGAGGGTGAAGAGCCAGAGTTCAAATAACTTCCTCAGAACTGAGATTAAACTCTACTAAACCACTGGAAATAATGAATAAAGTAAGTGGATGAACTTGGGGTTCTGACTCCTTATTCAAGTTTTAATTCCTCTATCAAAACAACTCACCAAAAGTAAATTCACTTTGCCAACTTCACCTATAACTGCAGCTCTTGAGGTTGAGCGAAAATCATATTTCTCATACACAATAACCAACATCAAGAACCAAGACAAAAATGAACCCCTTTAGATATAGGAGCTAACAGACATGGACTAGATATTCTGTGGGAAGCACTTAATTTTTATGCCAATTCTCTTCAACACCTTAGCTGGTTACAAAGATGATATGAAACTAGAAACTTTGATTGTCAGCTGAAGAGTACAAAAGTCTGAAACCTGTGGATTTTACAAACCCTTCTCCAAACAAACAAGAATTCTCCCCCTCCCTCAAAAGATAATTTTCCCTAGATCCTATTTCTATATCCTGCCGGGTAAAAAGAAAACTGGAAATTGAGACCTGGGTTCCAGGTACAGCTCTGCTATTAACTTGCTGTGTGATCTCTAATAAGTCACTTGACATCTCTGCTCTTCAACTTTAAAGAGCCAGAAATGGATTTTTTTTTTTAAAAAAAGTCTTACAGAGCTAAAATAAATCCTATAGTTCCGATTCATTTGTGCTTTCAGATGACCAGCTTGCTTATCCTTATCTACTGTCAATAATGACTCTAACTGCATTGATTTCCTACTACACTGTGTCAGAAAGCAATAGGAAAATGGCTGCATCAGAATTCATATTAGGCCTTTATCCATCCCTCTCCCTCCACAAAAATACTGCTGGAAAATGCTCTACGATATTCACTGTGGGAAACTCAGCAGAAATGAAAATACTCAGCTAGTAAGGTAGAACTATTCTGTGACCAGTGGAACCAAACTGGAGCTAAATTTAGGTGCATGGGTATAAAAACTAATTTTTAAAAAATGGTTTTAACCAAAAAATGATGGCTTGTAGAAAGACAGGAAGATGTCTTTCCCCAACGGATTCACTCTTCACGGAGTTTGGCAGCTTGATGAAAAGCAAAAGAGTATGATTCCAAGGCAGGAGAGGAAATGATCTGCTCATCAGCTGGTAACCAGTTCTCCTCCAAGGAGCTACAGACACAGCTAAGTCAGGCCAGAAGTTACAAACGTTCCTGGATTCCCACAAGAAAGAGTGTAGAGAAAGAAAGAACTCTCACGTATTCATCCTAGACAAATCTGAAGTCGAAAGGGAAGCCCTTTAATAATTTCCAAAGAAAGAATGGAAGAGAAGTAAGAAAATGAGGGAAAGAATAAAAGTAGAAAATATAAGGGTAGAGAAAGAGAGAGACGCAGGAAAACGCAAGGATGAAAGAGAAGAGAGCAAAAAAAAGAAAAATTGTCCAGGACTAGACACTCATCAAGGGAGCCCTGATGGTCTTGTTCAATAAAGACCCTCTACCACCTAGCCCAGGGCCTGGTACAGAGCAGGTGCTCTGTAGATGCTGAATGAGTGAAACGAAGATAAAGCAACAAAGAACAGTTTGGGGAAAGGTAGGATATTCATTGGCTTTGAACTGTGTGCTTACTCCATCCAAAAATCTCACAATTGAACAAATAGGTATGAGCAGGAGAGAGAAGGTAAACAGATTAGTACAAACCTATTTCCCCTCTGGAGAAAAAAGAAAAAGAATGAACGCACATGTTCTACTGCTACATACTTTGTCACTGTTTCCAATTTTCTTCCATATTTTAATAATCTGTATCAGTTAAGTACCTCCTAAGTATTTTAGGATCTCGTGTTTTAAAAAAAGAAAAAAGAATAACATTTTTATTCATATATCAGTTCAAAAAAGCCTAATGGTTCTTAAAAAAAAAGTGCTTTACTTGAACATAGATACCACACCATCTTTTTTAGAGCTCTACCAATATTTCAGCATTAAAATCAATAAAATTATCAAGAAAAAGCAACTGAGTAAAATAAAGAGCATTTAAATGTTTTATAGGATTTTTATCCTTCTGCAGAGTAAGTTGTTTACAAATGTGGTTCTTTTGTTTAAATGCAGACACAAGATCAAATTACACTGCAGTCTGAATCCTCAGTTCATTCCCTTCCACAGATTATTTTAGATCTTGATCTAACACAACTATCCCTTCAGGACCAGTTGGATGGCCGTAGTAATTGCTCAGTGACCACAGTTGTTGCAACTTTGACACAGGAGTGACCATGGTTCTAGGTCAGCTTTCATTTCACTGAGAAATGAAGACACGTTAACAGAAGTGAGACTACACACATACAGAATGACAAACACAGTATCTGTTACAGAGAGGAAACCGAAAGAATAGTATCTATTTAAGATCTCATGAAGACTCAGATTAAAAATATTATTATCTTTTTCTTCCATCATTCCTCTTTTAAGAACATGAAAAAGGTCACTTCCACACAGCATTTAATCAGATATGCCTTTCTTTTCAAAGAATTATATTCCTAAGTGGAAATAATCAAACCAAAGAGCCTATTAATAACCCACGCAATGTTCCTCAAAAGTGTACATTTTTATGGGAAATAAATATTTTAGAACAAGACTGAGAGATTAATTTTTCTCAATAAAATGAATTTCAAATTATCTAATTTTATGTCAGCTTAATGTAAGCATTTTTAATACGGAAACTCTAAACATGTTTATAATATAAGCCACCTTCTGAGGAAATGAAATGCAACTGTAAAATGAAAAAATATATATATGTCGATTGAATCAGGCATCAAATATCTATAAATACTGTTCCATGACTACCAACATGCTGAGTAAAATAAATATGAGGTGAGACACTCAAAGGATATATAATACAAAATAACATATATTTAAGCAATAAGTTTTGTACATTCCTTTTTTATCAAAAAAAGAACTTAAATGATCCATAACATTCTAAGAGGGGGCCAAAATATTAATTTTTAAATTCATTTTATTAATTTTTCTTATGCAGATTTGCATTCTTATCTAGAATTTCTCAGCCAGTATTGGTGTTGCTATAGAGTTGTAGAGTCATGTCTGACTCTTTGCTACCGCATGGAATGCAGCACACCAGGCCTCTCTGGCCTCACCATCTCCCAGAATTTGCATCCGTGATACCATCCAGTCATCTCATCCTCTGATGCCCTCTTCTCCTCCTGCCCTCAATCTTTCCCAGCAGCAAGGACTTTTCCAATGAGCCTTCTGTTCACCTCAGATGACCAAAATATTGGTCAGCATTGTTAGTAATTATAGTAACTAACATTTATTGAGCACTTACATATCAGACACTAAGCTAAGTGCTTTATATACTTTATCTCATTTAATTCTAAAAACACTATTAAGTAAATAACTTTCCCCACATTAATGGTAAGGAAACTGAGACTTCTGAGAACACAATAATCTAAGATAGCCAAAAGTAACTGCCCAGTACAAAGACACAAAAATGCTAAAAGAAATAATATAAACATTATTTTTAAAGCATGGCTGAGAAGGAGGGAAGGAAGGAAGGGAAAATCCCATCTATCCTAGGTGCCCAAAATGAAGAGGTTGATGAATCATACAGTACAGTGAAGTTTTAATTGCCTTGGATGAGAATTAGTCTCAGTAACCTAAAAGCTTAGGTTTTAATATTCATGCAGGAAAAAAGAAATGAGAATGTGGGTGTGCATGAGGAATTGAGAATCTTTAGATAAAGCGAAGACCACCAAATGGCTGCTTTGTCTGGGAAGAGATGAACTATTAATAGAAAAGAAATATTAGTCAGGACAAGGTAACAAAGACACTTGTCCATCTCTTTTGAGCTTTAAGTTTGAGGAAAATCCCTTCCCTTAAATTCAAAATTTCTGGTTTGTGCCTCTTATAAATTTGGGGATAAAATGAATATAATGTGCATGATTTAGGAAGATTCAAACTGAGACATTAACACAATGACTGATGAACCAGCCAATTTGGAAAACTCAGCAGTGGACACGGGACTGGAAAAGGTCAGTTTTCATTCAATCCCAAAGAAAGGCAATGCCAAAGAATCCTCAAAACCACACAATTGCACTCATCTCACATGCTAGTAAAGTAATGTTCAAAATTCTACAAGCCAGGCTTCGACAGTACATGAACTGTGAATTTCCAGATGTTCAAGCTGGTGTTAGAAAAGGCAGAGGAACAAGAGATTAAACTGCCAACATACACTGGATCATTGATAAAGCAAGAGAGTTCCAGAAAAACATCTATTTCTGTTTTATTGACTATGCCAAAGCCTTTGACTGTATGGATCACAACAAACTGTGGAAAATTCTTCAAGAGATGGGAATACCAGACCACCTGACCTGCCACTTGAGAAATCTGTATGCAGGTCAGGAAGCAACAGTTAGAATTGGACATGGAACAACAGCCAGGTTCCAAATAGGGAAAGGAGTATATCAAAGCTGTATACTGTCACCCTACTTATTTAACTTATATGCAGAGTACATTACGAGAAACGCTGGACTGGATGAAGCACAAGCTGGAATCAAGATTGCCAGGAGAAATATCAATAACCTCAGATACACAGATGACACCACCCTTATGGCAGAAAACAAAGAAGAACTGAAGAGGCTCTTGATGAAAGTGAAAGAGGAGAGTGGAAAAGTTGGCTTAAAACTCAACATTCAGAAAACTATGATCATGGCCTCAGGTTCCATCACTTCATGGCAAATAGATGGGAAAACAGTGGAAACAGTGGCTGACTTTATTTTTTGGGCTCCAAAATCACTGCAGATGGTGACTGCAGCCATGAAATCAAAACACGCTTGCTACTTGGAAGGAAAGTTATGACCAACCTAGATAGCATATTAAAAAGCAGAGATATTACTTTTCTGACAGAAGTCCATCTAGTCAAAGCTATGGTTTTTCCAGTAGTCATGTATGGATGTGAGAGTTGGACTATAAAGAAAGCTGAGCACCGAAGAATTGATGCTTTTGAACTGTGGTGTTGGGGAAGATTCATCAGAGTCCCTTGGACTGCAAGGAGATCATACTAGTCTATCCTAAAGGAAATCAGTCCCGAATATTTATTGGAAGGACTGATGCTGAAGCTGAAACTCCAATATTTTGGTCACCTGATGCAAAGAACTGACTCATTTGAAAAGACCCTAATGCTGGGAAAGTTTGAAGGCAGGAGGAGAAGAGGACGGCAGAGGATGAGATGGTTGGATGGCATCACCGACTCAATGGACATGAGTTTGAGTAAAGTCTGGGAGTTGGTGATGGACAGGGAGGCCTGGCATGCTGCAGTCCATGGGGTCGCAAAGAGTCCGACACAACTGAGCAACTGAATGGAACTGAACTGAGATAAGATTGGTGATCTCTCTGAAGCAACTGGTGGAAGCAAAAGCAAAAAAGCCTCAATAAAGATAATCTCACAACAAAACACATGAGGAAACAATCCACAGTGATCAAGAGTCCACATTTAAGAACTCAAAATAAAACAACATTCTGAAAGAGAATATGGAGAAAGAAATAAAGCCATAAAAAGGAGGTACTATGAAAAATAATACATTGATTATGGAGGAAAATAAAACTATATTTTTTAAAAATGGTAACACTTTTAGAAATGAAAAATTAAACTCTTTAAAGTTAAAACTCAAGGCATGAGTTGAATGAAAGATTAAGCTAGTTGAATAAAAGAATTAATGAACTGGAAGATAGATCTGAGGAATAAAGCACAAGAGCTAAAAACTGGGAAAATGTAAAAAGAACTAAAGAGACATGCAAGATAAAATAAAAAGCTCCAACATATCTCTGATAAGAGTTCCACAAGAAGGGACAGAGTAGAATAGGAGAAAGGCAATATTCAAAAGATTATGACTACTGAAATAGTGCAGCCACTTTGGAAAATAGTTTAGCAGTTTTGCAAAATGTTAAGAATAGTTACCATATGTCCACACAAAAACTTGTACATGAATATCCATAGCAGTTTTATTCATTATAGGTAAAGAGTAGAAACAACCCAAATGCCTTCAGCTAATGAGTGAAGAAAATGTATTATATTCATAGATGGGAATATTATTTGTCCACAAAAAGGAATGAAGTTCTGATACATGTTACAACATGAATGAACCTTTAAAACATTATGCAATGTGAAAGAAGTCAACCCAAAATGCCACATACTATATGACTCCAATTATAAGGAATATCTAGAATAGGCATGTAGGTGAATCTACAGAGACAGAAAGTAAACTCGTGGATGCCAAGGACTTGGGAGAGAAAGCAATGGAAAGTGATTGCTAATGGATATGGGGTTTCATTTCCAGGCAATAAAAATGTTCTGAGCTTTGAAAGTGTTGATGGTTGCACAACTTTGTGGACATACTACAAATCAGTGAATTATGTGTACACTTTAAATGGGTGAATTTTTTGGTAGATGAATTATATCTCAATTTTTTAATAACTTAAAAAATATAGTAACCAAGGGGCTTCCCTGGCAATCCAATGGTTAATTCTGCTTCCTCTGCAGGGAACCCTGCAGAGGGCACGGGTTTGATCCTTGGCGGGGGAACCAAGATCCAACATGCCATGAGGCATGGTCAAAAAAATAGAAGAAAAAACATAGTAGCCAAGAATTTTCAGAATTGATGCACTCAAGACACAATGAATCTCAAAAAGGATAAATGACATTAAAGATACAATTACCAGAGTATAAGAAACCACAGAACACTGAAAATAAACAGAAATATCTTCAGAATAGCCAAAAAGAAACATTAATTATTCATTGAGGAACAATAATTAAGCTGAAAACAGACTTCTCAACAGCATAAGCAGAAGTGAGAAGAAATTGAATAATATATTCAAAACATCAAGGAAAAATATCTATGAATCATAATTCTATCAATATAATCAATTAAATTATTATATTTAAATGAGAACATAGTAGAGATATTATCATTAGACAGAGACTTTGTCAAAAAATTTTAAATAAATCCTCATTTGATACATATTACTGAAAATCAAATCCAAAACTTTAAGAGAAATTTAAAGAAACGGTGAAGGACAAAGAAGTTGGTAAATGTATGGATAACAGTAAAGAAGAACTGATGATATAAAACAAAAATAATATTTTTAATTTACAATCAAAGCGGAACAAAAATATATGACAATATCATGTGTCATGCAAGAGAATGACTAAAGTTAAATTGTTCTATGGTCCCTTCATTATTTGAAAGAAAGTTAAGGGTATTGACAAATATTGACATTATTAAGTCAAATATGCATGTTTAAATTTTACGTGTGTGCCAGAATGAGAAAAAAAATCAACCAATCAAAATCAACTCAGAACTAACACATATGTTAGAATTACTAGATAAGAACATTAAAAGAGTTACTATAACTACATTTCATATATTCAAAAGGCTAGAGAAAATGTTTAACATGTTAAGTAAAGACATTAAAGGTACTAATAAAAAATCAAATGAAACTACTAGAGATTAAAAAACTGTATAATATTTTAAATGAAAAATGTTTTAGATGAGAATAACATCAGATTTGGCATTGTTGAAGAAAACGCCAGTAAACTGGAAGACATAGCAATAGAAATTATCCAAAAAATAAACATAGAAAAAACATTTGAAAGACAGAGGGTGAGAGAGAGGGAAGAAAGGAAGGAAGGAAAGAAGGAAGGAAATAATATCAATAAGTTGTGCAATAACCTCAAGGGATCTAGTATATTTGTACCTGGAATTCCAAAAAAAATAGATAGAAAAAATATTTGAAGAAATAATGGCTAAAAATTTTCAAATTTGATGAAAATCATAAGCCCACAGATTCAAGAACTTCAGCAAACCCTAAGCACATAAAAATTAACTATGCCAAGGCACATTATAATAAATTACTCAAAATCAGTGATAAAGAGAAAAATATTAAAAGCAGCTAGAGAAAAAAAGTCACCTTACTTAGAGGATGAAGATAAAAATAACTGCATTTTCTCATCACAACAAATGTAATCAAGAAGCCGTCAAAATAACATCTACAAAGTATTGAAATAAAAAACTATCAAACTACTATTCTAGGAAGAGGGAAAATATCTTTCAGAAATGAAGGTGAATATTCAGAATAGCCAAAAGGTGGAAACAATCTAAATGGCCACCAATGGATGAATGAATAAACAAAATATACTATATCCATACAATGGAATACTATTCTACCATAAAAAGAAATAATAAACTGATACATGCTGGAATATAGATGAAACTTGAAAACATTACGCTAAGTGAAAAAAGCCAGTAACAAAAGACTACCTGTTACATGATCTCAGTCATATTAAGGTCTAGAATAGGGAAACATATAGAGACAGAAAGCAGTGTAGGGTTTACTTAGGACTTGGGGAGGGGGGAGACAAAGGGGTGAGAAGTGATAGCTAAAGAATATCAGGTTTCAGGTATTCTCTGGTGGCCTAGTGGGTAGGATTCCGAGCTCTCACTCCCAAGGTTTCGGTTCAATACCTGGTCAGGAAAGTATTGAACTGACCACGCTGCTTGGCATGGTCAAGCAGCATGGCATAGCATAGCATGCCATAGCATAGCATGGCATAGCCAAAAAAGAATACCAGGTTTCTCTTCAGGTGATGAAAATATTCTACAATTGACTATGGTAATAGTTGCACATAATTGTGAAGATACTAAAAACTGTTGAATTGTACACTTCAAATGAGTGAATCATATGTGAATTAGTCCTCGAAAAAGCTGTTTTGGGGGATTTTCCTATTGGTCCAGTGGCTTAGACTCTGCATTCCCAATTCAAGAGGGTCTGGTTTCAGTCCGTGGTCAGGGAACTGCATCCCACATGCTGCAACTAAGAGTTCTCACCCTGCAACCAAAAAGATCCTGCATGCTGCAACAAAGACTGAAGATCCCATATACTGCAATTAAGACCAGACACAGACAAATGATTTTTTTTTAAGTTGTTTTCTTAAAAAAATACTTCAAAAATAGAAAATCTGAATGTATTCATCATCAGCAGAGCTGCACCACTAGAAATGTTAAAGAAATGCCCTTCATAGAAAAGGAAAATGATTCCAGATAGAAATATGGACCTACTCAAAAAAAAAAAAAAAAGAAGAGCACCAGAAATGATAACTATGTGAGAAAATATGTTTTTTCTTATTTAAATCTCATTAAAATATAAATAAAAGTAATAACAATACAGTAGGAGGGTATATAGCATGTAAAATACATGACATCAGCACAAAGGCTGGGAAGGGGACAATGGAAATATATTTGGATGTTAATATAAGGTAGTTATATTAATATGAATATAACTTGAATGTAAACTGTTGTAAATTAAAGATGAACACTATGCATTCTAAATCAAACACTAACAAAGAAAATTAGAACTAATAAAGCAATAAAGAAGATAAAATAAGATCATAAGAAAACACCAATTCAATAAAAAGCAGCAAAGGAGGAAAAGAAGAAGAAAGGAAGAACAAATAAATAATAAGATGGCAGATTTAAACCTAATCATTACAAATAATCACATTAAATGTAAATGGTATAACAACTCCCAATTAAAAGGCATGGGTTACCAAATTGGGTAAAAAACAAACCCAACTATATGCTGCCTACAAAAAAAACCCCACTTTGAATATAAAGATACAAATAGGTTAAAAGTATAAGAATGGGAAAGGAATACTGTTTTAAATAAATGAGATCATACCATTAAAAAAAAAAAAGAATGGGAAAGGTTATTCTATGCTAATATTAATGAAAAGCTGGAAGTGCTATCAAAGTAAATTTCAGAACAAATACTATCACCAGGAATATAAAAAGTTATTTCATAAAGATAAAAGGGTCAACTCATTAAGAGGGTAAAAATCTTAAGTTTATAAACTTAATAATTAAGCATCAAAATATATGAAGAAAAACCTGATTGAACTGTAAGAAGTAAATAAGTCTACAATCTTTATCAGAGATTTCAATTTCCTTCTACCCAAACTGATCAAATAACTAGAAAGAAAATTAGCAAATATATAGAAGACTTGAAAAACTGTCAACCAACCTAATGTAATTAATATTTATATTAATAAAACACTCCACCCAACAACAACAGAATACACACTGTTTTCAAGTGTACCATAGAACATTTACTATGATAGAGACCATATTCTGAGCAATAAAATAAGTTTTCTTATGTTTAAAAATATTCAAGTCATACAGAGTGAGCACAATGAAATTAAACTAGCAATCAATAACAAGGACATGCAGAAAATCTCCAACTGTTGGGGAACTAAACTTCTATTAATAAATAACCCATGGGTCAAAGAAGATATAAAAAAAAATGCAAACTGTTTTCAACTATATAAAACTGAAAATACAGCATATCAAAATTTGTGGGATGTAGATAAAGCCATACTCAAAGGAAAGTTTACAGCACTAAAACATCTCTATTAGGGGAAAAAAGAAAGATTTCAAACCAATGACTTCAGCCAAAAAAAAAAAATTAAACTGAAAATAAGAAAAAAAAGGAAGTAATAAAGATCTAAACAAGAACCAATACAAAAAATCAATGAAATCAAATGATGAGAAAAATCAGTAAAACTGATATATTGCTAGCCAGATTGATCAGGAAAATTTAAGAGTATAAAATGAATTGATTAGAAAGGTGCATATCAACCCAGGGGCTTCCCTGGTGGCTCAGTAGTAAAGAATCTGCATGCCAATGAACGAGATGAGGGTTCAATCTCTGGGCCAGGAAGATCCCCTGGAGAAGGAAGTGGCAACCCACTCCAGTATTCTTTTCTGGGAAATCCCAGAGAAGCCTGGCAGACCACAGTCCATGGGGTCACAAAAGTCGGACACTACTTAGCAACTAAACCAACCATATCAACCCAGATAAACCTCACAAATGTAAAGCATAATGTAGAGGGGAAAAAGTAAGTTGCAAGAGAATATATACAGTATGACTCTGCTTAAGTTCACAAACATGTAAAATGTGTATATGTATGTGTGATATACATAAAGTATTTTTAAAAGAGCAAAGTGAATATGGTTTTAAAAATTCAGGATTGTAATTATCTCTGTCAAAGATGGTAGGAAATGGTTTACTGAAGGCTTCAATTGAGTTGTTGACAGTCTTTTTTTTTAATCTGTGTGATGGTTATATGGGTGTTCATTTCATTATTTTTTATAACTTATATGTACATTATATATATATTTTTTGTATGTGTGAAATATTTTACAATAAAAATTTCAATAAAATATATAGATACCAAGTAAAGGAGAACTGAATGTATAACTTTCAAAACAACAGAAAGGAAAGAAAAAGAATACAAAAAATGTAAGCAAAGTAATAGAGTGCAGAAAAAGAGTAAGGCAAGGAGAAGGAACAAGGAAAAGCTAAGATAACTATAAAGCATGAGAGGAGACAATAACAATAAATATACAAAATTGCAATTAATATAAGTCAACTAAATTTGCCAGTAAAAAACTGAAATTCATATTGAGTTAATAAAATAAAAAACTTTGCATGTGTATTTATAAAAGAATCACCTAAAACATAAAACAATATAATATCATAGAAAGGTTGAAAGTAAAGGAGTGGGAAAGTTATTCCCATTCAAATTCTTACCAAAGGAAAGTTGATGTAGACAATTAATATTAGTTAAGATAAACTTTAAAGCAAATATGCATAGGTACAAAAGAGAATCACTACATAATGAAAAGATAAATTCACCAAGAAGCTCCAACAGTTCTGAATTTAGCCACATCTAAAATCACGGCCTGCCACTACAATATTGTAAAGTAACTAGCCTCCAACTAATAAAAATAAATGGAAAAAAAAATAAAGGGGCTCTCAAGAGTCTTCACCAGCAAAAAAATAAAAAATTAAATTAAATTAAATTAAAAAATCACGGCCTTAAAATATAGAAAGCAAACATGCAGAGAAGTACTTCCAACTCTACTGTTATGTTATTAAATTCTAACTTACTTCTCCCAGCAATGATACAGATATGTGTAGATACAGATGTTCTGAACAACACAATTTATATACTTGGGTTAATGATAGAACTCTGAATACTCTTTCTTTTCAAGTACATATGGAATATTTAATATAAATATTAATACATACATACATACCAGGCACTAAAAGAGCAAATTCTAATACAGAAGAATCTGATGCTACTGAGATGAAGAAACTGAAATTTCACTGAGTTTATAAGTAATATCCCCCAGAACATACACTTAGGTAGTACATGGTTGACTTCATGGTCTCTAACAATAACCATTACATTATATCATTTATATTCAATGTTTAATTAAAGATTAAAAAACTGTATGCCCCATAAGATAGTACATTTATTCCTTCTACATTATCAATGACACACTTGTCTCTGAGTAGGTATTCCTAACAATAGAAACATTCTATTTTACAAGAAAGCCATAATTTGAAATATGGGTAATATTAATGGATTGTATAAGCATGTTAGAAAAAAATACACACCAACAAATAAGTCAGAGAAATAAAATTATGGGAAGGTAGATTAGGGTCACATCAAAGATAGTTTATTCATTAGACAAAGGTAGAGTATAAAAGATTATTAGGGAAGTGTCATGTTTTAGAAAAAGTACATGATTCATATAAGAAAGAGGGATCCTTTCAAAATATTGCTTGTAAACTACATCACAAAGTATCGAAATTGACTCGCACTTATTTTTGAGATGTCTATCTCAAGAACTAGCATGGCAGTGTAGAGATATGTATATTTACATATATGTAAATATATGTTGCTACTCCCTATTCCTGTGTTATGACATTGATTGAAGTATTTCTTTTTGTAGGATCTTGGATTTGGTCTCAGAATCTTTCTGAACACAATTCTACCAAATGTTGAACCTAGTACTGTAACAAAGAACAAGATTAGGAATTAATGTCTAACACCAGCTCTATCACCTACTTAGCTGTGATCATATACAAGGTGCTTTGCACCCCTAAGCCTTGATTATAAAATGAGACTGATGATATTTGCCTTACAGGATTATATAAAATAATGCAATCGGTACGTGTCCCAAATAGCCATTTAATAAATGTTATTCTTTCTTTTTTCCATATTGCTATTGAAACTAGTACATACTATGGGCCTGGCATTTTCATATTGTCTTCAACAACCATAAATATATCCCAATTTAAAGAACTCATGGCATGCAGATATCTTGTGTGTGTGTGTGTGTGTGTGTGTGTGTGTGTGCCTAGTCATTCAGTCCTGTCTGACCCTTTGCAACCCCATGGACTGTAGCCTGCCAGGCTCCTCTGTCCATGGAATTTTCCTGGCAAGAATACTGGAGAAGGTTGCCATTTCCTACTCCAAGGGCTCTTCCAGACCCAAGCATCGAACCCATGTCTCTTGCATCTCCTGCATTGGCAAGCGGATTCTTTACCACTGGGCCACAGGATAGTATACCAAGTATACATCTCCTTCAAGTGTCCATGCAAATGATCCTTTAAGGCCAACCCAGACAACCCTGTTTAAAATTACGCCTATGACCTCCGCCCCGGCACTCCTAATTCCTTTACCCTTTTCCTCTTCTCTTTAACACTTATTTCTTACTAAGGTAATGTACCAACAGTACATTGGTTGTACTTTTATTGTCTTGATAGAAAGTAAGCGCCACTAGAATTGTTGTTGTTCAGTCACTATGTTGTGTCTGATTCTTTGTGACCCCATGGACTGTAGCCCACCAGGCTCCTCTGTCCATGGTATTTTCCAGGCAAGAATACTAGAGTGGGTTGCCAGTTCTTCTTCCAGGGGATCTTTCCAACCCAGGGATCAAACCAGTGTCTCTTGTGGCTCCTGCATTGGCAGGCAGATTTTTTTTTTAACCACTGAGCCACCTAGGAAGACCACCTGCCCTATAACAAGTACTTTTAAAAGATTTTTTGAATTATTACTCTCAAAACATAATACACATTTAGGATGAAATTTACATTAACAATAGTGAAAATAAATCCATATTTCAAAAACTCTTTCTTGATAAAAAGTTCTTTGGCTAATTTCTTTGGCCAATATCTTGTCAGTTCTAATTAGATTATCAATGCATTGCTTTTATTTTGCAATGTGCTGAAAAAGAGCTCTAACCAGATCATAATTATTTTTACCTTGTAATATGGCTAAGAAAGGAGGAAGGAAAGTTATTACTATCATTTTATCATTAATAATATCTTCCAAGTTTCTTTGCAGGAATCTTTTCATGCTTAAATTATATGTACAACTTGTCAGGTGATTTAAAATAATTTAACTATGTAATATAATCTATAAATTTCACTTAACCCAACAAATGCCAGCTGCAATCACCTCACAGTAAACTGGAAGCAAACAAAAAACCAAAGTCCCTGGAAACCCTCTGTATCGTACAATTCCAACTCTCACCTCTCAGAATCCTTCATCTCCCTGCGTTACACTTTCCTCCACTTAGGAGACTACTATTCTAAATCACCAAAGCAAAATAAACAATAAATTATATATTGTTGTCCTCAATGTTGGCAAAAACAGCAAATCTGGGTACCTTCCCCATTCTACAACACAGACTATTATTTGATTTTTAATGTCAGAGTAAGGGTTAATTGCATGACTATCTTGTTTAGTCCCGGTAGCCCTGGTGGCTTTAATACCTGAGATAGGTGTGCAAACTAAATCGGTCTATATGTAGTTGTTTTAGCACAGCCCCTGTGGAGATGCTTATTAAGTTGGCAATTGTTCTCTTCAAACCCGCTGAAGTCACTTCACCCCTTAGATAACAGGTGTCTTCTGATACCTCTCCTACAGCTATCAATTCTGCAAGACTTCAATGATATTATAATGCTCTTGACAACTTCCAGTGATATCTCAGTTGGTAAAGAATTCACCTGCAATGCAGGAGACCCCAGTTCGATTACTGGGTCAGGAAGAAGGGCTAGGCTACCCACTCCAGTATTCTTGGACTTTCCTTGTGGCTCAGCTGGTAAAGAATGCACCTGCAATGAGGGAGACCTCGGTTGGAAAAACCCCTGGAGAAGGGAAAGGCTACCCAGTCCAGTATTCTGGCCTGGAGAATTCCATGGACTGTATAGTCCATGGGGTCCCAAAGAGTTGGACACGACTGAATGACGTTCACTTTCACTTCCTGACAATCTCATGAGGCTCCGCCAATCCTTAAAAACCTCTGGCTTTTCCTTACTCTCTTAAAGTCACCCTTCACTTGAAGACAACCTCAGTTTAGTTCAGTTCAGTTGCTCAGTTGTTTCTGACTATTTGAGACCCCACGAACTGCAGCACGCCAGGCCTCCCTGTCCATCGCCAACTCCCGGACTTTACACAGACTCATGTCCATTGAGTCCGTGATGCCATCCAACCATCTCATCCTCTGTCGTGCCCTTCTCCTCCTGCCCCCAATCCCTCCCAGCATCAGGGTCTTTTCCAATGAGTTATCTCTTTGCATCAGGTGGCCAAGTATTGGAGTTTCAGCTTCAACATCAATCTTTCCAATGAACACCCAGGACTGATCTCCTTTAGGATGGACTGGTTGGATCTCCTTGCAGTCAAAGGGACTCTCAAGAGTCTTCTACAACACCACAGCTCAAAAGCATCAATTCTTCAGTGCTCAGCTTTCTTTACAGTCCAATTCTCACATCCATACATGACCACTGGAAAAACCATAGCCTTGACTAGGTAAAGCATTACCTAGTCAACAGAAGAGTCCAAAATGCAGTACTTGGATGCAATCTCAAAAACGACAGAATGATCTCTGTTTGTTTATAAGGCAAACCATTCAATATCACAGTAATCCAAGCCTATGCCCTGACCAGTAATGCTGAAGAAGCTGAAATTGAACGGTTCTGTGAAGACCTACAAGACCTCTAGAACTAACACCCCAAAAAGATGTCCTTTTCATTATAGGGGACTGGAATGCAGAAGTAGGAAGTCAAGAAACACCTGGAGTAACTGGCAAATTTGGCCTTGGAGTACAGAATGAAGCAGGGCAAAGGCTAATAGCATTATGCCAAGAGAAGACAACCTTAAGCTGCCTTAAAAATTCGTTTTCATACCCAGTATGATACCCTCCCTTTGTGACTTATTAACAAAATACTATTCACGTATATCTTTTCTCTGCTATGATGGATTTGCCAGAACACAGGATAAACAGCAGAGGGAGACCACAATAAGTACACCCATTGCAAAACACACTCAACTCAGGACAGCAGGATAAAGAGCTCCAAGAATCAGAGCAGGTGACCAGAGTTCAAATATCTCCCAAGTTCAGTAGCCAAGAGTGTGTAATGGCTCACAGAACTTGGGGGTGGGGACCGGGGGTATGGAGTTAAATCCCAGTAAGGTGCATTATATTCACATGGAAAATATTTCTGAGATAGAGAAAAGCAGTGCTACGTAAAACTGTTCTCTTTCCAGAGGCGTGTTGTCTCTCTGAGAGTTCATCTTGGCAGATTATATGTTTATTTTCAAATATTCAAGACATTTTTAGAATTCTGTTTGAAAAGGCCTTTGCAGACTAAAGCACATTCTTTCCATCATCTTTAAGGATAAGAAATTATCATTATTTGAAGCTAGCTCTTATTTTAGACAATAGCCTCCAAGAGTAAGTTATAGAAAAGTGGATAAACAAGCCAGTACTAAATACAGGTCAAGAATTAGATGTGAGTGTAAAGTGAATGGGACTGATTTTCTTGTCATGGTTATCTATAACATAGCTTATTAATTTTATCACAGTACCCCATAAATGGCTTCCCAGGGGGGCACTAGTTGTAAAGAATCTGCCTGCCAATGAAGGAGACATAAGAAACTTGGGTTCGATCCCTGGGTCAGGAAGATCCCCTGGAGGAGGGCATGACAAACTCCAGTATCTTTGCCTGGAGAATCCCATGGACAGAGGAGCCTGGCAAGCTACAGTCCATAGGATCGCAAAGAGTCAGACATTACTGAAGTGATGTATACTCAGTAATACATCTGAGCATACACACACCTCATAATTATTTTGGAGTACTTTACAGAAGAGAATTTGAAAATGATATATGGTACCACAAAGGAAACAGAGAACAAAGGGAAAAAAAAGCATTTAAATTACAATATTCATTATTTACAATGATCAAGAACCATAACCAATAACTCATAACTATCAGCTACTTGACCCATTTTAAGGATCTATCTGGTCTAAGACAATAAGCAAGATTTAAAATATGTATATACACAGGCTCACATATACACATGTATGTGTGTTCAGTTGCTTAAGCCGTGTCTGACTCTTTGCAACCCTATGGACTACAGCCCGCCAGGCTTCTCTGTTCATGGGATTCTCCAGGAAAGAATATAGGAGTTGGTTGCCATGCCTCCTCCAGGAGATCTTCCCAACTCGGGGATCGAAAGTGAAGTCGCTCAGCAGTGTCCGACTCTTAGCGACTCCATGGACTGCAGCCTACCAGGCTCCTCCGTCCATGGGATTTACCAGGCAAGAGTACTGGAGTGGGGTGACACCTCCTCTTTTATGTCTCCTGCATTGGCAGCCAGGTTCTTTACTACCAGTGCCACCTGGAAAGCCCCCATACATACACACATAGATAGAATAATCAAAATTTTGTTGTACCATGACGTGAAGTGAAGTGAAAGTTGCTCAGTCATTTCCAACTATTTGTAACCCCATAGACTATAGCCTGCCAGGCTCCGCTGTCCATGGAATGCTCCAGGCCAGAATACTGGAGTGGGTAGCCGTTCCCTTCTCCAGGAGATCTTCCCAACCCAGGGAGAGAACCTGCGTTTCCTGCATTGCAGGCAAATTCTTTACTGTCTGAGCTAAAGGGAAGCTGTTTGTTATAACATAGAAAAATATATTTAAAAGTGTGAAACATTTATATAATTGGTGTCATTAATGCTGTATCTTAAAGCTGGCCATAGGTACTTAAGTATAATTATGCACAAAGTCAACCTTTTTCTTGCTATGCCATCTCCAAGAAAGCTTATTTTCTCATTCCCATAAGGTCAGTCCACATTCAACCCAATTTAATATTAAAACTTTGGTTTAAAAGACAAAAGAGAGTTATTTTGAATATACATTTTTTTTAACCTTTCTAAATAGTTTACACATTAGAACATAACCTCTAGAAACCCCGGTTTGGGATTAGGGTCTACTTATAAATTAATAAGTAAAAGTTAAGATTTCATTCAAAATATTTTCTTTGAAGATATCAGAAATCACTAAATAATATATAAAACAAATATATAGTTGATGGTATTGCTATGATTTTGAAAGGTTAATATGTATCGAGAGTTTTTTTAATTCTTTAGGAAATAGCTTCATTAATTAACTAAAGGTTTTAATTTTCTTTTGTCTTCTTAGTATTTACAGTCAGAATTACTTCAAATTAGGATCAGAAAGAATAATCTCCTTCAAGTAGTAATCATAATTGTTTATATTAAGGTTAAAAGAATTGGGAGGTTGGCGAATATAATAAATGCTTCATCACAATATACTTTACCATTCTTCAATTGTAGATTTTTTTTTTCAAGATATACAGCGATGGCTTTCAAAATAAAATCTAACAACGTTGCATCTTACTTTTCAAGAAAACCCTGTTTTCTAAGAAATTCTTCTGTACAGCATCTTCAGCCTAACTCCAAATATTTTTTATGTTTTGGCTATAATTGATATAATTGCATCCTGAAGTTATTGTGAATGCTGCTTTTTAAACTGGTGTTGAATTTAGCTTTCCACGTTCAGATTTTAACAAAGGACACCACCCCCATCCTCCCCACCCAGTTAATCAGGACAAACAGCCTTGTAAAATCCCTTCAGAATTGACCACACTTAGCCACAAATTTAAATATCTCCAGTCTTCTTTTAACTTCCTAACTGCGATATTTTGTTTAAAAAAGGCAACAGAGAATTTCAAATTGTCCCATGATTCTATACAAAGCCTTCTGCCTAAAAGAGTTTAAACAACATTTTGCATCATAGTGCTTTCTTAATTGTTGTTTTTATTGATTTGATTTACGCAGTATCTTTCTTCTGAGCTTTTTCTCACCACTTGTAGCCATCTCTGCTTTCAAAGGAAGGGGGTAGAAGGGACAGAAACATCACTTTCCTTTTTCCCAGCAGAGAAAACAGATCACACATCAAGACAGGAAAATAAGAAGACTGGATTCTTCATTTCCTCATTCAGTGCTTTTAAAACTACCTCTCTAATTCTTTAGGCCTCCATATAATTTGTTAATAAATTTAAGCAGCTGAGAAAGTCAAGGCAAACAGCCCTGGATGAATCTACAGATAATTTCCTGCAGAGGGTTATGAACTTCAATCCTACCGCATAACACTTTCAAACTATTTTAGTCCTGGATGTCTCCCAGGGGTCTGGTGACAATCATATCAAATTGAGGATCCGCAATGTAGTAAGGACCACGTTAAACACACAGGCACTCATTTATACTTGGAACTTTAAACAGGACTTTTTGTCCTTTACTCAACTTCCTAATGTTTAAATCCCATTTATCCTTTCAAAACCAGGAGCAAATGCTACCTCCTTCAGGAAGTCTCTCTTAATCCTCCCCTCCCCTCCCCCTCAATCCCCCAGTGCTAAAAGAAATCTCTCTCCTGAACTCCCAGGAGGACTTTATTTGTATCTTTTAGCCCACTTAATACATTCTACTTTATAATATTTTATGTGTCTTAACTCTGCTAATACTCTGCAAGTTCATTAGCTTAATATCCATATCTGAATCTCTTTATAAGACTTCAACACATTCTTTCTAAAAGACAATCAGGTCGATTATAGGAATAGATAATAGAAAAAATAAAATGCTGGGCATTTCCAAATGGAAAATTACCAAAGAAAACACACGCATTCTTGAAAAGGGTGTTAGAAGGCTGGATAATAGTAGGACATACTAATTAATTAGATATTGAAATGTCATTTGATATAATCCAAGTATTCTAATTAGGAACTTCTCATTTCGTTACTGTTATCAGGACTGATCTCTTTTTATGTGTTCAAACTCCTCTCCATGGCCCATAAGACCCTGTATGATGTCAAGCTGCATTTCCTGTCCCTCTGTCACAAAAAGTTCCTGTCCAACAACCCAAGCTCTTTTCTGCCTCAGGACTTGTGCCATTTTTGGTCATTCTGCCACCTGGAACACTCCTCTCCACCCGCCTCCTTGCCTCCTCACCACCCAACAGCTACTCCAAAACTATTACATAGACTGGTTCCTTACCCTTTAGATCTCAACTTAAAAGACCCACCAGGCAACTCCGTTTTAAAATGTCACCATAGGTTTCCCTATCATAATACTCTATTTCCTTCTTCATCACAAATGTATACTTTTTTGTTTCTGAACTTGTCTACATCATCTATCAGATCCTCTGCTCAAGAGAGCAGAAACCAACCATACCTACTACCGTTATTGCCATTCAGTCACTCAGTCATGTCTGACTTTTTGCGACCCCGTGTACTGCAGCACGCCAGGCTTCCCTGTCCTTAACTATCTCCTGGAGCTTGCTCAAACTCATGCCGTTTGAGTTGATGATACGATCCAATTATCTCATCCCCTGTCGTCCCCTTCTCCTCAGGCTTTCAATCTTTCCGAGCATCAGGGTATTTTCCACCGCTTCACACGAGGTGGCATACGCTGTGCTTAAGAAGCAAGACGGTAGATCCACGTCACACGAAGTGAGTCTGTCTGTAATTAAGCCCAACTCGACAACAGGTTTACAGAAGCAGAGATATTGAGAAGAGGCGGCAAGAATACACAGAAGAACTATACAAAAAAGATCTTCATGACCCAGATAACCACAATGGTGTGATCCCTCACCTACAGCCAGACATTCTGGAACGCAAAGTCAAGTGGGCCTTAGGAAGCATCACTACAAACGAAGCTAGTGGAGGTGATGGAATTCCAGCTGAGCTATTTCAAATCCTAAAAGATGAGGCTGTGAAAGTATTGTACTCAATATGGCAGCATATGTGGGAAACTCAGCCATGGCCACAGGACTGGAAAAGGTCAGTTTTCATTCCAAATCTAAAGAAAGGCAATGCCAATGAGTGCTCAAACTACCATGCAATTGTACTCATCTCACAGGCTAGTAAAGTAATGCTCAAAATTCTCCAAGCTACACTTCAACAGTACATGAACCAAGAACTTCCGAAGTTCAAGCTGGATTTAGAAACAGCAGAGGAACCAGAGGTTAAATTGCCAACATCACTGGATCATAGAAAAAACAAGAGAGTTCCAGAAAAACATTTACTTCTGCTTTATTGACTACACCAAAGCCTTTGACTGTGTGGATCACAACAAACTGTGGAAAATTCTTTAAGAGATGGAAATACCAGACCACCTTACCTGCCTCCTGAGAAATCTGTATGGAGGTCAGGAAGTAACAGTTAAAACTGGACATGGAACAATGGGCTGGTTCTAAATTGGGAAAGGAATAAGATGACAAGGCTGTATATTGTCACCCTGATTATTTAACTTATATGCAGAGTACATCATGTGAAATGCCAGGCTGGATGAAGCACAAGCTGGAATTAAGATTGCTGGGAGAAATATCAATAAACTCAGGTATGCATATGACATCATCCTTATGGCAGAAAGCAAAGAGGAACTAAAGAGCCTCTTGATGAAACTGAAAAAGGAGAGTCAAAAAGCTGGCTTAAAACTCAACATTCAAAAAGCTAAGATCACGGCATCTGGTCCAATCACTTCATGGCAAATAGAGGCAGAAACAACGAAAACTGTGACAGACTTTATTTTCTTGGGCTCCAAAATCACTGCATATGGTGACTTCAGCCATGAAATTAAAAGATGCTTGCTCCTTGGAAGAAAACCTATGACCAACCTAGACAGCATATTAAAATCAGAGACATCACTTTGCCAACAAAGGTTCGTCTAGTCAAAGCTATGGGTTTTTCCAGTAGTCATGTATGGATGTGAGAGTTGGATTATAAAGAAAGCTGAGCACCGAAGAATTGATGCCTTTGAATGTGGTGTTGAAGACTCTTGAGAGTCCCTTGGACTGTGAGGCAATCAAACCAGTCAATCCTAAAGGAAATTAGTCCTGAATATTCATTGGAAGGACTGATGCTGAAGCTGAAGCTCCAATACTTTGGCCACCTGATGTGAAGAACTGATTCATTTGAAAAGACCCTCACGCTGGGGAAGACTGAAGGCAGGAGGAGAAGGGGAGGACAGAGGATGAGAAGCTTGAATGGCATCGCTGACTCGATTGAAATGAGTCTGAGCAAGCTCCAGAAGATGGTGATGGACAGGGAAGCCTGGCATGCTGCAGTCTATGGGGAATCCACAAAGAGTCGGACTTGACTGAGCAGCTGAACTGAACTGAACGATAGGTTTAAAGTGTAACCAACAAGGATCCATTAGTCATAATGCAAGTTACAGCTATTTCATTCCTTAACAATTTATTCTATGAGATACTTCCTAGCTACAACTTCCTCTGCTCCTGAAGCTAGCAAAAAAAAATATTGTCTTTTCATTTTTCAATCTTTAAAATTCCAGGTCTGAACAAAGCAAGGAAGAAGGAAAAGTTATAACATGAAGGAAAACATGGAAGACAATGTAAAAGAAGGAGGCTGGTTTCACTTGGTTTCATAATTCCTGAAAGAAGAATGTGCTCTTCAATTCTATTACTTCTCTAGAGTCTAGATAGTGTCTAATCAAACTCTTAGTTGCAACTCATTCATGGGCCATGAGATCGATTTTGTTGGTCATAACAAGCATCTTTTTCCCAGAATCCAGAATAGGAAAAAAAAATCATAATACAATACACAGAGTGTGAAATTTATTTTATGAAATGTGTTTTATGTATGTATATCAATCTAGTTATATATATTTATATATGAGGTCATGTATTTTTTTATCATTTTAGGAAATAAACCCTGAATATTCATTGGAAGGACTAATGCTGAAGCTGAAACTTCAGTACTCCAGCCACGTAATGCAAAGAGCCAGAGCCAGCTCATTGGAAAACATACTGGGAAAGATTGAAGGCAAGGAGGAGAAGAGGATGACAGAGGATGAGATGGTTGGATGGCATCATCGACTCAATGGACATGAGTTTAAGCAAACTCCAGGAAATAGGGAAAGACAGTGAAGCCTGGCATGCTGCAGTCCATGGGACGACAAAGAGTCAGACATGACTGCGTGACTGAACAACAACAATAATTTTTTACCATGGCTGTGTGGATCACAATAAACTGTGGAAAATTCTGAAAGAGATGGGAATACCAGATCACCTGATCCACCTCTTGAGAAACCTACATGTAGGTCAGGAAGCAATAGTTGGAACTGGACATGGACCAACAGACTGGTAAATAGGAAAAGGAGTGCGTCAAGGCTGTATATTGTCACCCTGCTTATTTAACTTATATGCAGAGTACATCATGAGAAACACTGGGCTGGAAGAAGCACAAGCTGGAATCAAGATTGCGGGGAGAAATCTCAATAACCTCAGATATGCAGATGACACCACCCTTATGGCAGAAAGTGAAGAGGAACTAAAAAGCCTCTTGATGAAAGTGAAAGAGGAGAGTGAAAAAGTTGGCTTAAAGCTCAACATTCAGAAGACTAAGATCACGGCATCTGGTCCCATCACTTCATGGGAAATAGATGGGGAAACAGGGGAAACAATGTCAGACTATTTTTGGGGGCTCCAAAATCACTGCAGATGGTGATTGCAGCCATGAAATTAAAAGACACTTACTCCTTGGAAGGAAAGTTATGACCAACCTAGACAGCATATTAAAAAGCAGAGACATTACTTTGCCAACAAAGGTCCGTCTAGTCAAGGCTATGCTTTTTCCAGTGGTCATGTATGGATATGAGAGTTGGACTGTGAAGAAAGCTGAGAGCTGAAAAATTGATGCTTTCAAATTGTGGTGCTGGAGAAGACTCTTGAGAGTCCCTTGGACTGCAAGGAGATCCAACCAGTCCATCCTAAAGGAGATCAGTCCTGGGTGTTCATTGGAAGGACTGATGCTGAAGCTGAAACTCCAATACTCTGGCCACCTCATGCGAAGAGTTGACTCATTGGAAAAGACCCTGATGCTGGGAGGGATTGGGGGCAGGAGGAGAAGGGGACGACAGAGTATGAGATTGCTGGATGGTATCATCGACTCGATGGACATGAGTTTGAGTAATCTCCGGGAGTTGGTGATGGACAGGGAGGCCTGGCATGGTGCGATTCATGGGGTCGTAAAGAGTCGGACACGACTAAGCGACCGAACTGACTGACCTGAAAGATAAAAATACTATGAAATCTTCATATGTTGGTGAAGAGTAAGGTCACTTGTAGGTACAGAAATGAGAGGAAAAGCTAAGTTTTATAAAGCAAATAAAGTTCATATTAAAACTTTCCAAAATGGTAATTAGCTTATAGATTTTTGTTTTATTAATCATTTGAGTGAGAAGCATTATGACCAGATGTACTCACTTTTAATTCAGAAAAGTGATGCTGACTTAAAACAAACCTTTTTTAACCTCTCTTTCTCTTAGACATAAAATGTTCTGTTCAGAAATAAAACTAAAGGCATTGAACTTATCTTCAGGTTCAATTTCTAGCTTTAAAGTACCTTAATCACCATAAAGATTTAGCAATCCAAGATTCTTTGTCTCCTCCCAGGGAGAGTGATCCTTCCTTCCTTTATAAAATAACAAGTAAATACCTAGGTCAAGGATTAACCTCATTGTAAAACAAAACAAACAAATGTTCCTACCTTAACAGTTGGTAAATTCAGATTTCCCAACCTCAGGCTTGTTACTTCTGAACTGAAAAATTATTTGTAGTGCCTTGTAAATATTATTTGAAATAGGAGCCCCTATATCAGGAAAGTCATTTCTTAGGATATTAATTCACATCCTTTGAATGTTATTTATTTACATGGCTTTAAAAGCAATTAAGACATTTAGGGAACACATTAAACCACAGATTAATGTACATTTTTCTCTCAGCCAATTTATCATTCAAAGGCTTACCCCTACCCTTTTCCACCCAGGGAGATAAATGTTTCAGAACCACAGAGGCATATTTCCTTTCTGTCTGGTTTCTTAGAATTCATTTAAACATGCTTGTTGAAATTTCCTGTCATGTAATATTTTAGCAAGATTCCCTAAATATATACAGCATGCAGACTGTAAATATTGCATGACAAGATTACTATCAAGTTTTCTTCCTTAGGCAAACAATACCACAGTCAAAATCCCCTACATAAACAATTCCAGTTAGTATGTAAATGAGATTAACATAATAAAAGAGTAAGCATAGCTGTTTTTCTCTAAGTCTTTTAAATAAGTAGGAGTGAATATTCAAAAATGGTAAATGCCTTGGGGGCACCAGGGCTGTCTGTGAGTTATCACCACAGGTCTATAGGAGGACAAGAGGACTGCCCACTTCCAAATTAAAGATCACTTTCTCTCAACAACACCCAAATCAGAGCACAAAGAAAACTGTTTCCTCTTTAAGGTACTGTGTTCAATAATTTTTGAATTCCTAAGAAATCCCAAGGAGTTACAGACTGATAAGACTGCCAGAGACAAATTTCAGGACTTTTTGAAGACTAATTTCTTATTCCTGAAAGATACATACAAAACTGACTCCCTTTAAACAAGTGAAAAATTAAGACTCTAAAAGTAAAGATATCTAAACTAATACACAAGAAATCATTTCCTCATAGAATGATTGACTCTCATAGAAAGATCAGGCCTCATAGTATGATCTCTTGGCCACCGTTTGGTATAAAACACTCTGGGAAAAAAGATCAACATCAGATATTTTTTAATGCCACCGTTTTAGCAGCTCATTATACTAGTGATGGGAGAGAGAGACTGGGTGGACTTCTTCCTCCTGTCTAGCTACTTAAAGGTGCCACTCTAATCAGGTTTCCCTGGAACCAGCTCATTTCATAGGCTAGGACTGCTTAGAGAAACTAGAACCTTGATCTTGCTTTAAACTTCAGGGTTTAACCTCCTTTGTTTTAAAGGAAAATAAACACTGAGATTTTGATTATTTTATAGTTACAATACTGGCTTCCACAAGAATTAGAGGCCTTGATCAGTTTTCTGTTTATCTATATCCATCAGGTTGGGACATAGACTTGGATTACTGTGATATTGAACGGTTTGCCTTGGAAATGAACAGACATTATTCTGTTGTTTTTGAGATTGTATCCAAGCACTGTATTTCAGACACTTTTGTTGACTATGAGGGCTTCTATTCCATTTCTTCCAAGGGATTCTTGCCCACAGTAGTAGATATAATGGTCATCTGAGTTAAATTCACCCATTCCAGTCCATTTTAGTTCGCTGATTCCTAGAATGTCGATGTTCACTCTTGCCATCTCCTGTTTGACCATTTGCAATTTGCCTTGATTCATGGACCTAACATTCCAGGTTCCTATGCAATATAGTTCTTGACAGCATTGGACTTTACTTCCATCACCAGTCCCATCCACAACTGGGCTTTGTTTTCACTTTGGCTCTATCTCTTCATTCTTTCTGGAGTTATTTCTCCACTCTTCTCCAGTAGCATATTAGGCACCTACCGACTTGGAGGGTTCATCTTTCAGTGTCATATCTCTATGCCTTTTCATACTGTTCATGGGGTTCTCAAGGCAAGAACACTGAAGTGGTTTGCTAGTGCACTCTCCACCATGACCAGTCCATATTGGGTCTATGCCTACACAGCATGGCTCGTAGTTTCAATGAGTTAGGCAAGGCTCAGTTTGATTAGTTTTCTCTGATTGTGTTTTTCATTCTGTCTGCCCTCTGAGGGATAAGGGTAAGAAGCTTTTGGAAGTCTCCTGATGGGAGAGACTGACTGAGGGGGAAACTGGGTCTTGCTCTGATGGGCGGGGCCATGCTCAGTAAACCTTTAATCCAATTTTCAGTTGATGGGTGGGGCTGTGTTCCCTCCCTGTTGTTTGACCAAACTGAGGTGGAGGTAATGAAGATAATGGCGACCTCCTTCAAAAGGTCTCCTGCACACTGCCCCACTCAGTGCCCTGACCCTGTAGCAGGTCACTGCCGATCCACACCTCCACTGGAGACTCCTGGACACACAGAGGTAAGTCTGGGTCAGTCTCTTGTGGGGTCACTGCTCCTTTCTCCTGGGTCCTGGTGTGCACAAGGTTTTGTTTGTGGGCTCCAAGAGTCTTTTTCCCCAGTCCTGTGTAATCAAAATCCTGTAATCAAAAGTTCTGTAATCAAATCCTGATAGCCTCCAAAGTCAAATTCCCTGGGGATTCTCGGGTCCCTTTGCCAAATCCCCAGTTTGGGAATCTGAAGTTGAACAGGTCTATGAAGACCTACAAGACGTTCTAGAACTAACACCTAAAAGAGAGGCCCTTTTCATTATAGGGGACTGGAATGCAAAAGTAGGAAGTCAAGAGATACCTGGAGTAACAGGCAAATTTGGCCTTGGAGTACAGAAAGAAGCAGGGCAAAGGCTAACAGAGCTTGGCCAAGAGAACACACTGGTCATAGCAAACACCCTCTTCCAACAACACAAGAGAAGACTCTCCACATGGACGTCACCATATGGTTGATACCAAAATCAGATTGATTATATTCTTCGCAGCTAAAGATGGAAAAGCTCTATATAGTCAGCAAAAGCAAGACTGGGAGCTGACTGTGGCTCAGATCATGACCTCCTTGTCACCAAATTCAGACTTAAATTGAAGAAAGTAGGGAAAACCACTAGACCATTCAGGTATGACCTAAATCATATCCCTTACAATTATACAGTAGAGGTGACAAATAGATTCAAGGGATTAGATCTGATAGAGTGTCTGAAGAACTATAGACAGAGGTTCATGACATTGTATAGGAGGCAGTGATCAAGACCATCCCCATGAAAAAGAAATGCAAAAAGGCAAAATAGTTCTCTGAGGAGGCCTTACAAATAGTTGAGAAAAGAAGAGAAGTGAAAGGCAAAGGAGAAAAGGAAAGATATTCCCATTTGAATGCAGAGTTCCAAAGAATAGCAAGGAGAGATAAAAAAGCCTTCCTCAGTGATCAATACAAAGAAATAGAGGAAAACAATAGAATGGAAATGACTAGAGAACTCTTCAAGAAAATCAGTGATACCAAAGGAACATTTCATGCAAAGATGGGCACAATAAAGGACAGAAATTGTATGGAACTAACAGAAGCAGAAGATATTGAGAAGAGGTGGCAAGAATACACAGAAGAACTATACAAAAAAGATCTTAATGACCTAGATAACCATGATGGTGTGATCACTCACCCAGAGCCAGACATCCTAGAATGCAAGGTCAAATGGGCCTTAGGAAGCATCACTATGAACAAAGCTAGTGGAGGTGATGGAATTCCAGTTGACCTATTTCAAATTCTAAAAGATGATGCTGTGAAAGTGCTGTACTCAATAGACCAGCAAATGTGGAAAACTCAGCAGTGGCTACAGGACTGGAAAAGGTCAGCTTTCATTGCAATCCCAAAGAAAGGCAATGCCAAAGAATGCTCAAACTACCATGCAATTTCACTCATCTCACACGCTAGCAAAGAAATGCTCAAAATTCTCCAAGCCAGGCTTCAATGGTACATGAACTGTGAACTTCTAGATGTTCAAGCTGGTTTTAGAAAAGGCAGAGGAACCAGAGATTAAACTTCTAACATCTGCTGGATCATAGAAAAAGCAAGAGATTTCTAGAAAAACATCTACTTCTGCTTTATTGACTATACCAAAGCCTTTGGCTGTGTGGATCACAACAAACTGTGGGAAATTCTTTAAGAGATGGGAATACCAGACCACCTTACCTGCCCCCTGAGAAATCTGTATACAGGGCAAGAAGCAACAGTTAGAACCAGACATGGAACAATGGCCTTTTTCTAAATTGGGAACAGAGTAAGACAACAAGGCTGTATATTGTCACCCTGCTTATTTAACTTATATGCAGAGTACATCACGTGAAATGCCAGGCTGGATGAAGCAGAAGTTGGTGTCAAGACTGCCAGGAGAAATATCAATAACCTCAGATAGGCAGATGACACTACACTTATGGCAGAGAGCAAAGAAGAACTAAAGAGCCTCTTGATGAAAGTGAAAGAGGAGAGTGTAAAAACTAGCTTAAAACTCAACATTCAGAAAATGAAGATCATGGCATCTGCTCCCATCACTTCATGGCAAATAGATGCGGAAACTATGAAAACTGTGACAGACTTTATTTTCTTGGGCTCCAAAATCACTGCAGATGGTGACTGTAGCCATGAAAGTAAAAGACACTTACTCCTTGGAAGAAAACCTATGACCAACCTAGACAGCATATTAAAAAGCAGAGGCATTACTTTGCCAACAAAAGTCTGTCTAGTCAAAGCTATGGTTTTTCCAGTAGTCATGTATGGATGTGAGAGCTGGACAATACAGAAAGCTGAGCGCTAAAGAATTAATGGTTTTGAACTGTGGTGTTGGAGAAGACTCTTTAGAGTCTCTTGGACTGCAAGGAGATCCAACCAGTCGATCCTAAAGGAAATTAGTCCTGAATATCCATTGGAAGGATTGATGTTGAGGCTGAAACTCCAATACTTTGGCCACCTGATACGAAGAACTGACTCTTTGGAAAAGACCCTGATGCCGGGAAAGATTGAAGGCGGGAGGAGAAGGGGACAACAGAGGATGAGATGGTTGGATGGCTTCGCTAACTTGATGGACATGAGTTTGAGTAAGCCTCGGGAGTTGGTGAGGGACAGGGAAGCCTGGCATGCTGTAGTCCATGGGGTCGCAAAGTCAGACACAACTGAGAGACTGAACTGAACTGAACTGATATCCACCAGGTAGATAAATGAACTCACTAGTTTAATACTGAGAGTTTGGTGAATGGTTTTTCTTTAGCAGTGTTCCTTTCACCCCTGCATACTGGTTAAAACCTCTGATGGCTCAGCTGGTGAAGAATCCGCCTGTAATGCAGGAGACCGCCTACAATGCAAAAGACCCAGGTTTGATCCCTGGGCCTGGGTCAGGAAGATCCCTGGAGAAGGAAATGGCAACTCACTCCAGTATTTTTGCCTGGGAAATCCCATAGACAGAGGAACCTGGTGAGCTACAGTGCATGAACTCCCAAGAGTTGGACATGACTTAGTGACTAAATCATCAGCACCACCACTGGTTAAAACACAGACGTTGGAATCATATAGGCTTGAGTTGACACCAGTTGTATGGTCTTGAACTAGTTCCTTAATCTAATCTCTCCACTAGAAAATGGGATTATTAATCAGTACCTGCTACATAGGGCTATTATAAGGATTAAGACAATTCATACATATAAACGGTAGTTTAAATAAGACTGAGAATCAGGAAGCAACCTATGCAGAAGGAAGAAGAAGAAGGAGAAAGGGGCAGGGAGAATAAAGAGTGCAAAAGGGAAAAGGAAAGGAATAGGAGAGAGGGTGAGTGCCAGGAAAAGTTTGGTAAAGGGAGGGTAAAGGGGGGGAGAGAGGGAGCCATAATTATAATAATCATGTCTTTGTAAAGTACATCCGAGGTACTCAGAAAACCCTAACCCTAACAAAAGTCACCAAACCTGCTTGAATCCTAGTATCCACGACATTTTTATTTCTTTAATGATATTTTTAATTGGAGTATAGTTGCTTTACAAAGTTTTATTAGATCACTTCATGGGAAATTGATGGGGAAACAGGGGAAACAGTGTCAGACTTTATTGGGGGGGGGTTCCAAAATCACTGCAGATGGTGATTGCAGCCATGAAATTAAAAGACGCTTACTCCTTGGAAGGAAAGTTATGATCCACCTAGACAGCATATTAAAAAGCAGAGACATTACTTTGCCAACAAAGGTCCGTCTAGTCAAGGCTATGCTTTTTCCAGTGGTCATGTATGGATGTGAGAGTCGGACTGTGAGGAAAGCTGAGAGCTGAAAAATTGATGCTTTTGAACTGTGGTGTTGGAGAAGACTCTTGAGAGTCCCTTGGACTGCAAGGAGATCCAACCAGTCCATCCTAAGGGAGATCAGTCCTGGGTGTTCATTGGAAGGACTGATGCTGAAGCTGAAACTCCAATACTCTGGCCACCTCATGCGAAGAGTTGACTCATTGGAAAAGACCCTGATGCTGGGAGGGATTGGGGGCAGGAGGAGAAGGGCACGACAGAGGATGAGATGGCTGGATGGCATCACCGACTCGAGCAACATGAGTTTGAGTAATCTCCGGGAGTTGGTGATGGACAGGGAGGCCTGGCGTGCTGCGATTCATGGGGTCGTAAAGAGTCGGAAACGACTGAGCGACTGAACTGAACTGAACTGAACAGTATAGTAAAGTCAATCAGCTATATGTGTACATGTATCCCCTCTTTGTTGGATTTCCTTCCCACTTAGGTGACCTCAGAACACTGAGTGGAGCTCCCTGAGGTGCACAGTAGGCTCTCACTAGTTGTCTCTTTCACACGTGGTACCAAATAGTATATTGTGCCAGTTGCAATCTCCTAATTCATCCCACCGTTATCTATTACTTTTCTCCAGCCTTCACCTGAGCGATTAGCCCAAAAACAAAACCAACCAACCAAACAGAAAACCACACAGCCATGCTAATTGGGTTTCACTTTAAATCTTTGGAAACAACTAGCAACTGGTGTAAAAATACAGAAAATTTGTTTTTCTGGCCTTAATTAATTCAGTTTCTCAATTACAGAATGAAAATATAAGTACTTCCCATCGTTTTCTTAGGTCAAACTCAAGGGCAAAAGATGACAACTGCAAGTATCACACAGACATAATGTCAAGTAGAAAAAGAGGAACCTTTCCCCCCCTTGGAGATCTTTTTGTCAGCAAAGAAAACCTTTCCTAGAAGCCCCTGAACAATTTCCCCTTCTTTCTCACTAAACAGAATGGTATTACTTTACCACATCTTCATTAGTCTTTGGTAAGGTGGATAAAACCATCCTAGCTGGAGGAAGTCAATCAAGTTTCACCCCACTGGAATGGGGTTCATCTCTTTCAATATATATGGCCAGGAGGATGACAGGAGATACCTGGAGAATTATATTAGCAAAAGAGAATTAGATTGTCAGAAACATCACTAGATTGGTCTAAGAGGGATATAAACAGTACAAAATGAAAAGAGGTCTTTTGATCCCCCAACGTTCTACAAGCAGCAAGCAGGTTAAGAAAATTACTTCAGCTGCAAGCTTGTTGCTATCCTTCATGAGAAAGGAAGGGTAACTTGGAGAATGGAAATAAGAACCCAGAAGGTAGAGCCAGTAGCCACTAAGAATTATTTTCAACACTGAGCTCTAACCAAGGAAGTGTCAACCTGTGCATAACTGAACATAAGAATTGCTCAAGACCAGTGACTCTTGTGTGACTCTCTATTCTGCCTTTTTTAATAAGAGTCTGTATAGCAGTTATCTTATGCCTAGCCTACCATTATATGTTGAGTGTACAAGAAGGAAAATAATTTGACTCTTTAGTTCACAAGTCTTCAGAGCAAGAGGAACTGTACTCAAGGAGCCCTACTTTTTATGGAACTTCATCTGAGAAGTTTTGTCTACACTTGATTTATATGAGAAGATTCTGAACTCTGAGGAGATGCTGTAATGGAATGAGACTTTCAGGGACTTTGGAGAGAAAAAAGTACACTGACTGTACATATAGGAACAATGGGAACCAGGGAGCAGAGAGTGGATTGCAGTAACTAGCATCCGAGATGGTCCTCAAAGATCGCCATATTCTGGTATTCACATCCTTATACAGTGCATTCCTATATTGTATCAGCATTGTTCTGTGTGGCCAATAGACTCTGCAGAAGATACAGCATGTGATGAGACTAGATCATAAAAGACATTGTGGTTTCTGCTTTTCTTTTTATCTTAGGGGACCCAGCTACCATGAAATAAGGACATTTAAGCAGTCCTATGGAGAGGTTTCCATGGCAAGGAACTGAGGCCTTCTGCAAACAGTTATGTGAGTATGTTCCAGTCAAGTCTTCTTATGAATTCAGCCCCAGTCAACAGCTCATTTGCAGACTCAAGGGAGATACAGAGTAAGAATAGCCAAGCTACGTCCTTGGGGATGCCTGATCCATAGAAACTATGAGAAAATAAGTATCTAATATTTTAAATTTCTAAATTTGGGGATAACATAGAGATATATAACAATTTAAGTTACTGTCACTAAAAGTTCTATAATATTTTTTCCCTAAAGACAGCCTGTTCAGAGAGACTCTCAAAACCAGTTATTGAAAAAGTATTAGGGGGACAATCCTGGTGGTCCAGGGGTTAAGACTTCAGCTCCCAATGCAAGGGGCTGGTTTGGTCTCTGATTGGGGAAACAACATCCCACATGCCAAATGGCAAAGACAAAAACAAACAAAAAAAAGTATTAGAGTCCCTCTTAAAAAAAAAAAAATAGAACAAAATGGTTGACACATATCTTCATCCCAGAAAAGAGCAAAATATCAAACTCTACAGTAACAATTAGGCAGTAAAGTGCTCTGTTCTTTGTGCATCATCTTCCATAATTAACATAATTAATATTAAAATTATAGAGGCATTTAATCAATATGCCCACACTGAAAGGTTTAATTCAGTTGTGGGTGGCAGTGAGAAAGCCATTAGGAATGAGGAAGAGAAAGAACAGGCAGATGAAAAGAAAGATGCTATTAAAGGGTAGTGCAGTGTAGTGGTTAAGAGCCAAACTGCCTTCAAATCCTGACTGAGTAACCATGACCTTCCTCATTTGTAAAATGGGAATAATTATAGTCCCTTCCTCAAGAGATTGTATGAAGATTAAATATAAAGTACACAAGAGAGCACCCAGAACATACTATGTACTTAATAAAATCACTTACATCATCCTGGAGATGTGGATGGAATGGGAATGGATAGATGTATTTTGAGTTACAAAGAAGATTCAGTCACAGTCTTACTTACTTGGCAGGTTATGTTACTTTAATTTCCCTTCAGAAAACCTCAGGAGAGTGCAAAGAGAAGCCCTAATCTAACTGGGAGGCAATTAAAACTATAGTTCAGTTCAGTCGCTCAGTCGTGTCTGACTCTTTGCGACCCCATGAACCGCAGAACGCCAGGCCTCCCTGTCCATCACCAACTCCCAGAGTTTTCCCAAACTTATGTCCATTGAGTCGGTGATGCCATCTAACCATCTCATCCTCTGTCATCCCCTTCTCCTCCTGCCTTCAATCTTTCCCAACATCAGGGTCTTCTCAACATCGGGGTCTTTTCAAATGAGTCAGCTCTTCACATCAGGTGGCCAAAATATTGGAGTTTCAGCTTCAATATCAGTCCTTCCAATGTAGTGGCACCTGTTTGCTTTAAGCACTTTTTATCCATCAGTAGAAAAGCAGATTGAATAGGTTTTTAGTATTGAAATTTACATCTACAATGTATGTAGTGACCCGAAAAATTTATTATACAAACTAGGACACTTCTAGATTGGTTCAAGATGAGAGTAGAAAGATATGTGCTCATCTTCTCCTGTGAGAGCATCAAAATTGCAACTAGCTGTTGAACAACCATCAACAGGAGGACACTGGGACCCACCAAAAAAAGACACCCCACATCCAAGGACAAAGAAGAAGCTACAACAAGACAGTGGAAGGGGCACAATCATGATAAAAAATCAAATCCCATACCCACCAGGTGGGTGACCCACAAACTGGAGAACAATACCAAAGAAGTTCTTGCACAGTTGTGAAGGCTCTGAGAATCACATCAGGCTTCCCCAGCTGGTGATCCAGCAAAGGGACTAGGAATCCCCAGGGAATCTGACTTTGAAGGTCAGCAGGATTTGATTACCAGACTTCCACAGGTCTGGGGAAAACAGAGACTCCGCTATTGGAGTGTACAAATAGACTGGGACACTTCTGAGAATAAAATAAGCTCTAGATATAATTATATGTGAAAAGTAGGCTTAAACTGAAACTGTTGCAGACAAGGAGTAATGAACAGTTTGGTCATTGTGACTGTGGAACAAGTTCATAGAGGCAACATGCATGTTTTAATGAAATCAAACAAAAGTTTGCCAACTGTGCACAGAATAAAGACATGGTATCTACTTTAATAATTGCTTTGCCAGAATTTGAATAATTCCTATCAGAGATGGCCAAACCCTTATAATAATACAATAATTACACATAATAAAAATACATCTCTTTGACTAAAAAAAAAAAAAAAAAAAAAACATCTCAGAAACACCTGCCCTTGTTGACACCTGTTATCCTCTCAAAAGTCCCTCTTCCTACCTTAGCAGACATTTCTCCAAAGAAGACATGCAGATGGCCAACAAATATATGAAAAGATGCTCAACATCACTCATTATTAGAGAAATGTAAATCAAAACTACAATGAAGCATCATCTCACACCAGTCAGAATGGCCATCATCCAAAATCTACAAAAAATAAATGCTGGAGAGGATGCAGAGAAAAGGAACACTCTTGTACTGTTAGTGGGAATGTAAATACACTACGGAGAACAGACACTATAGAGAACACTAAGGTTCTCTAAAAAACTAAAAATAGAACTACCATATGACCCAGCAATCCCACTACTGTGCATATAACCTGAGAAAATCATAATTCAAAAAGACACATGAGGCTTCCATGGTGGTCCAGAGGTTAAGAATCTGCCTTGCAATGCAGGGGCCACTGATTCCATTCCTGGTCCAGGAAGATCCCGCGTGAGGGAGGCAACTAAGCCCATGCACCACTACTAAGTCCATGGGCCACAACTACTGAAGCCCATGCACCATACAGCTCGTGCTCTGTAACACGAGCTTGTCTGCAACAAGAGAAACCACTGCAATGAAAGAAGCCCACATACTGCAACTAGAGACTAGCCTCTCTTCTCCACAACTAGAGAGAGCCCTCTCACAGCAACGAAGACTCAGTGCCAGCCAAAAATAAAAATATTTTTAAAAAGACACATGTACCCCAGTGTTCATTACAGCACTATTTACAACAGTCAGGACAAGGAAACAACCTGATTCGAGTTGTTTTATCAAAGAAACCAACACAATATTGTAAAGCAATTATCCTCCAATTAAATAAAAAAGTCCCTCTTCCTTGCTTCCCATGATGGTACTTGCTTCCAGTTATGCTCTGTTTCTTTTCTCACTTTCTTTTATGTGTTCTTCTTCCTTCTTCCCTCTCTGATAGTCCCTTGGCCTTTTTCTCATTGGACCCACTCCCATTCTCTAAGCTTACAAACTCTCACTACCTGAACTATCACGTTTAAATACTGATGATTCCTAAGTATTTGTAGTCCCAATTTCTCTTAAGATCTAGACCTGCACTACCCAATATGACAGCCATTAGCTACTTATTGCCCTGGAGCACCTGAAATGTGACTAGTTCAAATTAAGATGGGTATAAAGATAAAATACACACTGTACTTCAAAGACTTCATCAGGAAAAAAATGAATAGAAAATATCTCAGTAATTTTTTATATACACTGTATGCTTAAACGACCATATTTTCAGATATCTTGGGGTAAATGAAGTTTATCATTGAAGTTGACTTACCTGTTTCTATTTACTTTTTTTTATTTTTATTTACTTTTTTTTTTTTTAATTTTTTTATTAGTTGGAGGCTAATTACTTCACAACATTTCAGTGGGTTTTGTCATACATTGATATGAATCAGCCATAGATTTACACTTATTCCCAATCCCGATCCCCCCTCCCATCTCCCTCTCCACCCGATTCCTCTGGGTCTTCCCAGTGCACCAGGCCCAAGCACTTGTCTCATGCATCCCACCTGGGCTGGTGATCTGTTTCACCATAGATAGTATACATGCTGTTCTTTTGAAATATCCCACCCTCACATTCTCCCACAGAGTTCAAAAGTCTGTTCTGTATTTCTGTGTCTCTTTTTCTGTTTTGCATATAGGGTTATCGTTACCATCTTTCTAAATTCCATATATATGTGTTAGTATGCTGTAATGTTCTTTATCTTTCTGGCTTACTTCACTCTGTATAAGGGGCTCCAGTTTCATCCATCTCATTAGGACTGGTTCAAATGAATTCTTTTTGACGGCTGAGTAAAATTCCATGGTGTATATGTACCACAGCTTCCTTATCCATTCATCTGCTGATGGGCATCTAGGTTGCTTCCATGTCCTGGCTATTATAAACAGTGCTGCGATGAACATTTGGGTGCACGTGTCTCTTTCAGATCTGGTTTCCTCAGTGTGTATGCCCAGAAGTGGGATTGCTGGGTCATATGGCAGTTCTATTTCCAGTTTTTTAAGGAATCTCCACACTGTTTTCCATAGTGGCTGTACTAGTTTGCATTCCCACCAACAGTGTAAGAGGGTTCCCTTTTCTCCACAGCCTCTCCAGCATTTATTGCTTGTAGACTTTTGGATAGCAGCCATCCTGACTGGTGTGTAATGGTACCTCATTGTGGTTTTGATTTGCATTTCTCTAATAATGAGTGATGTTGAGCACCTTTTCATGTGTTTGTTAGCCATCTGTATGTCTTCTTTGGAGAAATGTCTGTTTAGTTCTCTGGCCCATTTTTTGATTGGGTCATTTATTTTTCTGGAATTGAGCTGCAGGAGTTGCTTGTATATTTTTGAGATTAATCCTTTGTCTGTTTCTTCATTTGCTATTATTTTCTCCCAATCTGACGGCTGTCTTTTCACCTTACTTATAGTTTCTTTTGTAGTGCAAAAGCTTTTAAGTTTCATTAGATCCCATTTGTTTAGTTTTGCTTTTATTTCCAATATTCTGGGAGGTGGGTCATAGAGGATCTTGCTTATTTTTATTTACTTTTTAAAAAGTAACTATTAGACATGCCTAACAGATAAAAGTACATACATAATTCACATTTGTAGCTCACATTATATTTCCATTAGACAGCAGTGCTCTAGAGCCTTATTTGCTACTAATTATTTCAACTCTGAAATTCCACCAGCACCTCAAATTTAGTATGTGCAACAACAGAACTCATCAACTTCTGTGTTCAGTCCATTCTCTATCTCAATAATAGAGTGATACTGCTAAACCACATATCCAGTCACACTACTTCCCTGCTCAAAATTCTACAATAGTCACTTTTCAAGATTAAAAGAAATAATAATCTAAGCCTCTCAATCTCTACCTTCAAGGGTTTACAATGTCTCCTCTCTCACTTTTTACAACTAGACTGAAAACTCTAAGAAAGATGGGACTATGCTATGAGTCTCAACCAGAAAACAGAAAAAGGTATCACAAAAACACAATTCATTGAAAAAAAATTGTTTTCCAGTGATTCTTAAAACTATGTGTCAAAACTGGTTCAAAGTGTTCTGGGTAGTCTTAATCCTTACAATAATCCCAAAAAAGAAGGTACTATTATCCCCATTTTACAGGTAAACTATTTCCTTATTTACAGGAAATAAGGCACAAAGAAGTGTAAGGGATATGCTCAAGGTCACACAACTGGTATATAATGGAGTTCATGGTATGTCCTGGAAAGGAGTATAGTCTCATGGGCCTATTGCATGGAGTATAAATGAAACTAGAAGATAGGTTGGAGCCAGGTCACAACATACCTGAAATGCTTTCCTAAACAGTTTGGATTTTCCTCTATAAAAAATGAGGTTTTTGATCCGGGATGTGATTGGCATGCTCTGACTGATATTTAAGGAGGTAAGTTGGTCATGTGGATGAGGAGCAAGAGACTAGAGTGTTCCTCCATCTGCATTCTTCCTCCAGACACCCAAGTTTTCTGTGTGAGAGTTACTGTGAACTCCTCCTCTGTTATCAGACACCTAGTTTTATCAATTTTACCTTCAAAATCTTTCTTCAATTCACCCCCTCTTCTCCAGTCCCACTGCACTAAAGTCACATCTTTATCACCTCTTACTGAGACAATGGAAATAGCCTCTTTACTACCTCAGGTCTTATTCCTTTAGCTTATTCTTCACTTGGACCCAAAACATTGTTGCAAAATTTTACTTTTACTGGAAGGACTGATGCTGAAGCTGAAGCTTCAATACTTTGGCCACCTGAAGCAAAGAACTGACTCACTGGAAAAGACACCGATGCTTGGAAAGATTGAACTCAAGAGAAGGGGACAGAGGATGAGATGGTTGGATGGCATCACCAACTGGATGGACATGAGTCTGAGCAAGCTTCAGGAGTTGGTGATGGACAGGGAAGCCTGGTGTGTTGCAGTCCATGGGGTCACAAAAGAGTCGGAGGACTGACCTACTGAACTGAACTGCCAACCATAAAGTTAAAAGCCTTCAGTGGCTCTTTATCAGTTTTAGGCTCTTTAACACAATATTCAGGAATCTTTATGATTTCACTCTTGTCTGCTTCCACTGTATCAACTCCAACTACATGCCCCCTCTTGTTTCAGTCCAATTAAACTGTAAGCTCCTCCTCTTGTCTGACGTAAGTCTGTGTTCTCTGCCTAGAACAAGGTTCCTCCCTTCATCCACCTAACAGCAGTTACTCATCATTCAAGACAGCTAAGGCTTTATTTCCTTTGGGAAATCTTCCTCCACATACCTCTTTTCCTGGCAGAGTTAGGTGTGTCTACTCTGAAATACCCTAACGTTTTATGATAAATATTTATACAATTAATTATATCCCATTTTAACTACAAACTTTCTTCAATAAGTCACCCATCAGTGACGCTGTGTCTTACTGATTCAATTACTGAACCAATATTTATTGAATGTTGCCGGCCGGTTCCCCACCCCTCCCCCAGCCCCCCAGAGAATGCTTGGTTAGAATATCCTCTCCTCCTGAATTCCAGGGCTCTCCTGGTGGCTCAGACGGCAGAGTCTGCCGGCAGTGCGGGAGACTTGGGTTTGATCCGAGTCAGGAAGGTCCCCTGGAGAAGGAAATAGCAACCCACTCCAGTATTCTTGCCTGGAAAAATCCCATGGGTTGAGGAGCCTGTCAGGCTACATACAGTCCATAGGGTCACAGAATCAGACACGACTGAGCGACTTCACTTTTTTTCCCTCCCTGAATTCAGCTGTATGACTTTCATCCTTCTCCTACACGTTGCAGAGAGTCCTACAAAAAGAGGCAGACAGAAATAACTGCTTTGGACCCAAAGCTAAGAAAGTCATTTCTTTAAAAGCACTAGGAGAAGAATTACAAATTTAAAAGGGTATCCCAGGTCTTGCCACATCTGTATGTATACTTTTAACATGTGACTTTTGCTTTTGTGTGTGTGTGTAAATTGAGTCTGCCCTTCTGAGAGAAAAAGTATGTATTATGGCGGTGTCTCTATATGTTATCCAAATGGGTCCTTTCCTTGGGATGTGACTGAGCCAGTGGCATGGTCTTCTGGAGATTTTTGACCAACAAGACTAGGCTGCAACTGACAAGCCGGTTTAAACTTAAGTATCCTGTTGCCCTGTGTTCAGGAGTAAGGAGGAGAGGGGATTTCTGCCTGAATACAAAAATCATTACCTTTCTGAAGGGCGGAGTTGTAAAAGGTCTTCCAGGTCATCTGGGTGCTCTGGGTCATGCATAAGTAGGAAATGGACCCAATACTTCCCGCAGAGAATTCTCCCCAGGGGCTGAATCCTCCTCCACACTCCCCTCCCCCACCCAAGGCGGACCGTCTACTCAGCGTGTGTGCAGGCACGGTGGCCACTACTTCTACGACCAGCCCTCTCAACCTTCCCTCTCCCAGCCAAGCTCCGGAGATGTCAAAGATTCTTAAGCTGGCGTTTTCCAACTTGCCCCTGAAGCTAGGCGGGCGGGCCCAAGCTGCGATGTAGAGAATTCGATGTCCCAGCGACCTCCTCTGAGGAGCGGATCGAGTTAAATATAACCGCGCGAATGGAATAGCGCTAAAAATAAGGCAACAGCTGGCCGGTCCATAGCCCGGTCCCGGGAAGGGCGGGGGCCTGAGTGGTCTTGTGCAGGAAGGCCGCTCCGGGCGCCGGGACGAGGAGGCAGCCGCGTCCGCGGGGCCTGGGACGGAAGGCCAGCGGGATGGCGCGAGCTGCCAGGTGCACCTCCGCCCGCTGCGGGTCCCAGGGACTGGAGTCAGGGCCGCTCGGTGGCCCGAGGGGGATCTTTTGAAAGACTCAGAACCCTGGGAGAACTTGCCTGGACGCGACAAGGCAGAAGGGCTGAGAGCAGAACTCCTGCTCGCCCCGCCGCCAGAGGGAGCTGAGGGCAAGCCGGGGAAGCCGAACCCTCGAGAAGGCCGCGGCGTAGCCGGGTCTCCGAGAGCGGGGGACGTGCGGCAGTGGCCGCGCGTGCACACTCAAGGCTCCTGCGGCGACTGGTGCTCGGCCTTAGCGCCCCACAAGCCCCTCCCGGCGCGCGCCCCTCGGCCCTGCGCACCCTCCCGCGTCAGCGCCCCAACTATGAAGCCCACAATTGAAACGTTCCCCAAACGGGCTATTTATTTGCTCCCAATAAATCGATCTCCAGTGATTAAGAAATCGATGTGGCCTGGGTGGGCGACGTCGCTCTCGGGGAGGGAAAGGCGCCTCTACCCTGAGCTCGCGGGGAGGCCGAGGGCGGGTGCAGGCCTGGGAGAGGCGTGTCCCGAGGGGGCCACACCCGAGGACCCGCCACCTGGGCGCGCGGGCCCCGCCAGGCCGCGTTCCCTCGGGCGGCGAGGGGCGCGCGCCCGCCGCCCGCGCTCCTCGGCCCCTCTCGCCTTCTCTCTTGCGCGCGGGGGAGGCCGTGGCCGGCAGGCACCGCCGAACAGCTCCGAGGCTTTTGTTGCTCCACGGCGGGCTGAATGGGGGTTTTGTAAAGCGGGACAGATAAAAATGAGCAGCATCATATTGTTTGACAGAATGATCCCATATGATGAAGTGTCGGCTCCGAAGGGGGTGAAAATGGTGAATTCCTAAAAACCCAGCCTTCGGCTCCTCCGAGAGCTGCCGGTAGCCTGGAGCGACCCGCGGACAGCCGGGCCCCGCCGCATCGCACCAAACCGTGTCGGGAAGACTCGAGCTTTCAATGCCAAGTCATTTTTAAGCCCCGATCCTGCCCAGGACCTTTCTCCTCGCGGATGAAAAGAACAATTTTCGAGAGAAAGGCTCGTTTTGATTAAATCTGACATGCTGCTGATAACTCCATGCTAATGTGAAATAATTAACATAATAGCCATAATTAAAAGCACGCTAACAATGCCATAAATTTATCACACAATTTTACTAGCTTTCTGCCCCTAACTGCTCTCTCATCGTTAATTAAACGTGTTGCCTTTTACAGAATGGATGTTTATACATTTCCAATATAAATAAATTCGAAGCCATCCTCTCTCCCTCTCTCTCTCTCTCTCTTCCTCTCCCTTTGGTCTCTCGCCGTTGGAAGGCACTTCTTCGCATGGGCCCTGAGTGGCGGACACCTTAAAAATAAATGAAGTTTTGAGATGCAAACCCAAACATGAACATTAAATTAATCCCCCCCCAACCCCGCCCGCCAAAGAGATCTGGAGAGGTATACAAGGGTGGTGGGAAATAAGTTGAAAATCCCACCCTCTTGGAAACAGAAATAACTTAGGTGGGGTGGGGGCCCGGGGTGCCCTTTCAGCCCTTCCCACCTCCCTCGGTGGCGGTCATCCAGGCAGAGGCTGATAATAGTTTAATATATCGGTGAAGACTGTCAATAATGAGCTGACTTTGTTTTTTGGGGGTTGGGGAGAAGGGTATATTCCAGATGGACTCCACCCACATTTAGTTTCCCCTGCATTAAAGGAAGGGTGGCTGCTCTCTGTGGGGGTCGCGCCCCGGCTGCGCGACCTGGTCCTTTCTCCCCGTATAATAAGAAAAGTGCACCCGCGCCTGGGCGTAACGATTCTATCTCACCTCCGGTCAACGATTTATTCAACCACGGGCATAGTTTCTGACTTAAAGGGCGAGGAAGAGGGCACCTGCTTTCTCCCGCGCCTGGCGAGGTGGGCCATTCCAGCCTTCCGAACACGCTCACCGTGCCCCTCCTGTGTTGACCACTTAAGAACCCAAATTGAGTTGTAATTAATTTCCCCTTCTTCGTCATAAATTGTTCCATCCTCTTGTCTCCCCCATCCCCATCTCACCCCCCAGAACACACACACTAAATCTCCCCTCCCCCGAGACGTCTCAATTTCCTCCCTATCGATCCGAACTCCACTTTTCTTGTTTCTTGTTGTTAGAACCTCGGTCCCCTCCACCACCACTACCAATCCCCGCCCCCAACGGACCCTGTCCTGGTGGTTTCTGCAGCTGGGTGCCATGGATTCTGCCCACCCCAGGAGAAACGGAGGGAGCCTCATTACATTCTCTTTTGGCTGAAACGTTCCATACATTTGAACAGGTGAGACAGCTGGCTGCCATCTTCTTTAAATCCCTCCTGGGAAGTTCGCTTGTTGTGACCCAAATAATCACTCTCATTCATAGTAATTGTTTGTGCCTGTGTTTTTCATTCTCCCTCTTACTACCTCCCCAGTAACCGAGATTCAGAAGACGTTTTATCCACATTTCTCCCCCACCCCCATATTTCCGTTCCCTCGATCACATCTTTCTCCCCCCCACCCCCCAACAAGCGTGTCGCTGTCGCTCAGTATCTGTCTCGCTTCTCCCATCTCTGTTCCAAAGTTGGCGGTAACTGACGACCTGTGGACTTTTAGCCGCTAACTGGGATCATGCGGCAAACAGGATTTACTAAGCCCGGAATCTAGTTGGCCTAGGACAGGACCCTGCACCGTGTCCGGCTCGCGCCCTTCCGCCCTGGCGCTGTCCCGCAGTGATGGCAGCGGGAACCTTCCTGCCTCCCACCTGGACTGCCGCTTAGCCTCCTTCCCGCCACGGCAGGTTGCGCGGCGCTACTGTCCGCCCAGAAGAAGGAAAAGGGCGACGGGCTCCCCAGCCTAGAGCTGTTGGGAGAAATCCGCCGCCTCCGCTGGAAATCGATATTAAGCCGTTGGGCCGGCACCGGCGCAGGACGTCGGGGGTTCAGCCAGTAGGTCCCGCACGTCTCATCATTTAGCTAATCGAGTCGAAAAGTTTCTGTAAGGGCCAGACCCGGCATCAGATGGTAACACTGATTGAACAAGAGATTAACACAATAGATCTCTAACCGAGGGGAAGCGTTGCTTTTCACGCTACGTGCCGTAATTAATGGTATGAATCAATTAATTTGACTTTTATTGTGTCGAAAGAAAAAAGCGCAACAAATGGAACTGGCGGCTGGGAGTTGTTCACCCCCACCCCTTTCCCCAGGGAGGTCCCAAAGAGACACGGGGGAATGGACGGATGGGGCCAGGTCTTGGCCGAGGGAGGCTCAGAGGCAGTAAACAGCGGCGCCGAGGGAGTGCTGAGAGCCAGCCCTGGCGGGCCGAGGAATTGAAATTAGGCTCATTTGGAAGATGCTTCAAGAAGACTGCGGAGGGCATCCCCTGGAGCCGCTACCCTTCCGCGCGTACACACACACGTGCAACGCGTCCACGCGGGCCCAGTCTCCTAGGCTGCGGTGGGGCTCCTGCCGGCCCGCGCCTGCTTCTGGGGCTGGACAACCGAAGCTGAGCAAAAGGAATTTGTGGATTCCGTTTCTTTTACGTGCCCCTCCGACGTTCTTTTTGTAATTATTGGGTTACTGAGACAGTTTCACCCGGGACCTCCGCTGCCGAGGGACAGCGGGCAGCCAGTTCGCCGCTGCAGTCGGTTTTGCGGGAAGCTGTCTAAAAGGTATTGTAAACGGTTCGGAGCCTGCGGGGCACAAAGCGGTGCAGCTGCGGGAATGAACTCAGATGTATTTTAGGGTCAAGTGCAACCGGGGTATCATTTAGATACAGAAAAATCGTGGAGTTTCCTGGGCGTCTCAAGATGGAGGAACTGCCCCGGCTTCAACCAGAAACATCCTGCGAAGTGGGGGATCCAATGTGCTTGTGTTTTATCCGGGAAATTATCTAATGAAAATTGAAGTCAATCTGTGTGTCGCACTGCCTATGAGTGAAGCAAGTTTAGGTATGTGTCCAGGCTAAGGAATGAGAGAGGTGGTAGGTGAGAGAGACACAGACAGGGAATCATAAGTACTACTGTCCTCCAGGAAATACATCCAGTTTCTTAGTGTCTTCTGTAAATACTGAATGTCACTATTTCTTCTCAGACTATCTCCCCTTGTGCTCCTTCCTCTGGTAAGGCCTGCACTCCCTTCTCAGGCCTCAGTGGCCAGACTGGGCTTGGGTTCCAGGAGCCCTTAACACCCGGCAGGCACTCGCGGCTCGCAAGGAGGCTGCCTAAAAATGCAGGAGGAAAAAAGCAGCGCATCGCGGCTTCACCAGGTCAGGAGCACTATTCCGAAGTGCGCGGTCCACGCACCCCAGCAATGTCACGCATCCGGGGTCGGTTTGCGCCCCCCACCCTCCATCCCAGTTAAATGCCGACAGTCTTTCCTACCATCACTGACTTTCCTTGCCAGAGAAACTCGGTGTGCACTGGCCATATCCTCGCCTCCTCCTCCACCTCCTCTGTTGCCGGTCTCTGAGGAACTAAAATCTTGGAGGGTTTGTCTATACCCTAAGAGGAAAGAATCCACGTTAGTTAGCCGCAAGGAGAGTCCAGGTCGTCAACAAGCCCGCTCCCAGGAGGCTGGGCCCAGAAGCCTGAGAAGTCACACCGCCCGCTCCCCCTGAGGTCAGCCATCCCAAACCGGGCGCGGCGTCTAACCTAGAGGCCCGAAGCCTCTTCCCGTCCCCACTCGACTTACCCAGGCCGCTGCCAATGCCGGCTCCTTCCCCAGCGCCTCATTTCCGACTTTTTCACATGCTAAGTCGTTTAACAACTCCGAGCAGCTAGTTGCGGCTTTATTTATAGGTTCTCTGTTATTTTACGTCCTTTTTATTTCTCTCTGCAACTATTCTGATAGATTAATCAATAGCCATTTTCTGACCTTCGGAAACCCCAACTGATGCTGCTGTGGCCGAGCGGGGGGTGGGGGGCAATATATTATTACACACACATACATATAAACACGCCCACATCGAGCCAGGAAACCGAAGACAGGACCCTGTGGTTTGACTTTAGCGGGAGGAGGAGCGCCTCCCCTCAGCAGGTGTCTCCGCCGACTAAGCACAGAGGCAGGAGGGGCTCTTAAGTCTAATTAGCAAGACAGAGCCGGGGCGCTGCCCTTAATCTTTAGAGCTAAAAAGAATTTAAAAAAAAAAAAAAACCACAAGACCGAGACTACTAAGTTTTTCTTTAAAAAAAATTTTAAAAAGGTATGTGAATCTTGTCCTACATTCTATGCCTAGGGAGCTTTGGCAAAGGGCGGGTGGCAAGCGGGGGTTGGTGGGGGGGGAGGGAGAGGGGGCGGGGAGGTCGGGGAAGCAGAGCCGCGGGTCCGGCGGGCGCTCCCGGGCCCACACCCTCCCTCGCTCACACGCACCCACCCTCACTCACACCCACAGGCTCCCTCGACCCCCTCGCCGGGATCCAGCCCAGGGCGGGGTCCCAGGGCGGTCCCAGGCGCCCTTGGGCCCCGCGGGATGCCGGAGCACGGTGCGGCGCGGAGTTGCGCGTCCCTTGTCCCTTTGTTGACAATTCTCTCGACCAACTTGAGTTTGGCCGGCTCCGCGGCGGCCCTGACGTCACGCACGGTCACGTGGCCCCGCCTCCCGTTGGATCTTTAAGTAGAAAGTAATCTATCAGGCCAGTCCTTAAAACGGGACTTTCGACTGCGGGGGCTTCGGCGTCCCTGACACCCCCCTCCCTCCCCCGGTTGCCCCTGCCCGCGCCCTCCCGAGCTGCTCGGCGCCCCGCGTCCCGCGCCCGCCTGCACCGCTCCTGCTCCCCACGCCCGGGCCGGAGGCAGAGGAAGGCAGGCGAAGTGAGGGGGTGCGGCGTGGAGAAGCTGTCGGGCCCGGGCCGGGTCCGGGGCCGCGGCCGGGATCAGCAGCGAGCGCCTAGTACCAAGCGCCAGGGACAGCTGGAGTTTGCGGAGCGCTGCCACGGGGGGCGGACGGCACAGCCCGAGTCGTGCGATGCCCGGCCGCCGATTGTGAGCCAAGCCGGGAGGGCCCCGGACCACCTACGCCCCCCTCCCCTCTCCTAATCCCCTGTCTTTCGGGGGCGCCCCAAACCCCTTTCCTGAGGTTGGCGGCAGCCCCTGAAGACGCCCATCGCGCGCCGCTCCTTCCCCGCCGCCGCCACCAACCCCGAGGAGGGATGACCCTCTCCGGTGGCGGCAGCGCCAGCGACATGTCCGGCCAGACGGTGCTGACGGCCGAGGACGTGGACATCGATGTGGTGGGCGAGGGCGACGACGCGCTGGAAGAGAAGGACAGCGATGGGGGCTGCGACAGTCCCGCGGGGCCGCCCGAGCTGCGCCTGGACGAGGCGGACGAGGTGACGCCGGTGGCACCCCACCACGGGCAGCCTCAGCCGCCGCACCAGCAGCCCCTGGCACTGCCCAAAGAGGTGGCTGGAGCCGGGGCCGGGCCAGGGGGCGAGGCGGGAGCATCCGAGGCCGACGGCTGCAAGAGCGGCGCTGGCGGCGAGGAGGGTGGCGGGAGCGGTGGCGGGCCCGGCTCCGGCAGCGGTGCGGCGGGCGGCCTGGCCCCGAGCAAGCCCAAGAACAGCCTGGTGAAGCCGCCCTATTCGTACATCGCGCTCATCACCATGGCTATCTTGCAGAGCCCGCAGAAGAAGCTGACTCTGAGCGGCATCTGCGAATTCATCAGCAACCGCTTCCCTTACTATCGGGAGAAGTTCCCCGCCTGGCAGAACAGCATCCGCCACAACCTCTCGCTCAACGACTGCTTCGTCAAGATACCCCGTGAACCGGGCAACCCGGGCAAGGGCAACTACTGGACCCTGGACCCTCAGTCCGAGGACATGTTCGACAACGGCAGCTTCCTGCGGCGCCGGAAACGCTTCAAGCGCCACCAGCAGGAGCACCTGCGTGAGCAGACGGCGCTCATGATGCAGAGCTTCGGCGCATACAGCCTGGCGGCGGCGGCCGGCGCCGCGGGGCCCTACGGCCGCCCCTACGGCCTGCACCCTGCGGCCGCGGCCGGTGCTTACTCGCACCCGGCGGCCGCGGCAGCTGCGGCGGCGGCGGCGGCTCTCCAGTACCCGTACGCGCTGCCGCCCGTGGCCCCCGTGCTGCCGCCCGCCGTGCCGCTGCTGCCCTCGGGTGAGCTGGGCCGCAAAGCGGCCGCCTTCGGCTCTCAGCTCGGCCCGGGCCTGCAGTTGCAGCTCAATAGCTTGGGAGCCGCCGCGGCCGCCGCAGGCACGGCGGGCGCCGCGGGCACCACGGCGTCGCTCATAAAGTCCGAGCCGAGCGCGCGACCGTCGTTCAGCATCGAGAATATCATCGGAGGGGGCCCCGCGGCGCCCGGGGGCTCGGCCGCGGGCGCTGGGGGCGCTGGGGTAACTGGGGGCACCGCGGGTAGCGGAGGCGGTGGCGCCGCGCAGTCCTTCCTGCGGCCGCCCGGGACCGTGCAGTCGGCAGCGCTCATGGCCACGCACCAGCCTCTTTCACTGAGTCGGACGACGGCCACCATCGCGCCGATTCTGAGCGTGCCGCTTTCTGGACAGTTTCTGCAGCCTGCAGCCTCGGCTGCCGCTGCTGCCGCCGCCGCTGCTCAAGCCAAGTGGCCCGCTCAATAGGGACGCGCCGGTGGCCGGGATGCGGGGCCTGGCGGCGGCCTGGAGTCTCGGCTGCAATTTGCAAGCTGCGCGCCCCGCCCCGCTCTTGGCCCCCCTGCCCAATCCTGGACTCTGCCTCTCTTCCATTTCCTCCCCCCCGACCCCTCAACACCGACCTTCGGCGGCCTCCACCCAGTCCTGCACACCTAGGCTGGCGGAGCAAACTCTCACCGCGCGCCCGCGGGGAATGTCTTTCCGTACAGGTAAAACCGAAAACCGATTTTTCCAAAACTGTACCCGGACGGCGCCTGCTCTCAATACCTGGGGGATGAGAGGGAAATTCTTTGTACATATTTGTATAAAAATTATTGACTTTCCTTTTGGGGTTTTTATTTTTTTAAGAAAAAAATTCAGTAGATTTAGAGCTCTGAACTTTCATTTTTTCTGAAGGTTCACTCTCCGCAGTTTTATGTGAGAAAAAATGTATAGAGACGTTGGGAGATTTTAAATATAAAATTTTCAGAAGACGAAAGTCATTCTATATAAAAGTCTGTTTATATATAATGAATATATATGGTATTCTAAATGTTATTCCATCGTGTTGTACACAACTTTGTAAATAAAATTTTTAAAGGCTCAGCTTAATGTTTCATTTAGATGTCTAAAGTAAATGACAAGATTTTAAAATAATATTTGCATTTTATTCTTCCGAGATGAGTTTCAAGGAATGACCTTTTCAAACTTTGCTAATTCATAATTTGAGTGTAAGAAAATTTTAATTGGAAAAAGTATGCCTAATTTAAATTGTACTAATATTTTCTTTTAGTTTTCACATAACATGGGTGTGTGGGTGGTGACTTTCTCCCTATCAATACATTACTTCTAAATGACTAGATATTTCTGAAGATAAAGTAAGCTGCCATTTTAAAAACCAACCTAATTCTAAACTTCAGCACAATTTTAATTATTTTTAAACATCAGACTTCATCTTTCACAATGGAAACTTTCCAAATGAGAGTTCTTAATCATTTCAATTAACCTTTCAAAAGAATGTTAATTCCAAACATTTCCCTCATCTTAGCATTTAAAGCCTTGATTTTTTTTCAAACTATTTTCATCCTCTAAGTGGAGGTGGTAATAAACCCAGTTAACTTTTTAAATATATGTAATGGCATTTTAAATTTTGTAGTGAAGTAGTATTACCTATATTAACCTCATAGATGATACATTGTTATTTTGTTCTTTCATAATATTTTCAAATAAGATGCCTCTTTTCTATGGCAATAATCAATCCACAACATAATTTCCATATCTGAAGGGTTCCTGTAAATGTTTCCTTTCTTACCAACCCGCAGCTTTTACAAAAGCCAAGAAATATCCTTTAACATCCTTTTAAAACAGATGCACATCACCCGTTTCTTAAACTTTAAAAAATACCTTAGGCTAGTTTAGTATGAAATGCGAGATCACAAAGCAGGAATGGGGAAATGTCCTTGTGGATTATTTTTAATGTGCATTTCAGCTGTTGCAACCGTAAGTATTAACGTAGAAATGAAACATCTAGATGCGGAAAGTCAGTTCCCATCACCACCAACACATCCTCAAATGACATCAATTCTAATTATTTCGTAATTAATTTAGCTGTTGCAATTACGTATGCGAAATTGCTTTTTAAAACTGGAGCTGGTAGCAGTACTGTCAGCTCGGCCCTATGCGGGTGCTGTTTGCAAAACACCGTCAGTCCCCGGCGCTGGCGTCCACCTCGCCTTCCTTGTCGCGGAGATGCCTCGCTGGTCGCGGAGATAGCTCCCGGCTGCTGATCCGAGCCTTATTTCTCGGCTGTCGGCGTGGGCTAGGGCGTCACTTTAAAAGACACTTCCTCGCAAATACCGAATCGGTCTTCCTGATAAACAGTAAACATTATTGTGTCCTGAGTAAACATTCCTTCTGGATCAGAGTCCTAAAATAAAACAAGCTGCCGGGGGTGAGATCGTTTAACTTGATAAACAAGAACTTGATAATCAACCGCCACCGAGAGGAGCTACAGTAACCTTCACGAAGAAGAGATTATGGACCACACAGTCTACGGGCGGGTCCCTTCTAATCTCTTTTTACAAGGAAAACTAAACGGATCTAAATTTGTTTGTGTGTTGCAGCTATAAAAGTAACAAGTTGTTTCACAGTTGTGTCTGGCTAATCGGTTTTTACACAAACAGCAAATGGTACATGATTTGTGCAAACACATAGAGGTTATTTCTAAATTTAGCTTACACCCCTGGGAAAAGGGAAAGGCCGGGCTTCTTGAATTCACTTTTAGCCTCAAGAAGCTGCTGATCCAAGGCTTCTAAATGACATTGGATAACAGGGGCCTCATTCCATCCCTGATCCTTTGTTACTTATAAAATTACTCGCTCATATTTCCGCGCATAGCAGCAATACCGGCCGAGCCTGCGCCCGCGGCGTGACACTCGGCCACAAGCCGCCGCTTGAGATCCGCGGAGCATTTTTTCCCCCTGATATATTCGGCGATGGAGTGTAGAGGAGAGATCCGCCGGCAACTTTCTTTCCAGACACTTAGCAACCTTGAACTAGAGCCTAAAGATGACCCTTTCTTTATTTCTGGGCGGGTAGGAGACCCAGACCTCAAACCGACCAGCGACTCTTTAAAAGTCCAGGCAGATGTCAGGGATATAGGCCTGGCCATTACCCCCTGAAAAGCTCTTTCTGGTTTAAGCTTGTTAGACCACGAAGGCTTAGAGCAGCAGAAGAAAATGCAAATATCATATATAATGAACGCAAGCACTTGGGCTTCAAGGGAGGGCCTGAAACCCACATTTTACATGTGCGAACGCGACCACCGGCGTAGAAAGGCACTGAAAATCCCCTCTTACACTGAGATTTAAAGGCAACACGACTGATATCACCTTTTTATTTCACTTAGGCAGATTTATTTGTAATAAAAAGAGGAAGCGGGTTTTTTTTGGGGGGGGGGGTGGATTTTAGCTTTCGACTACATACCAATTTAAACTGGTTTCCACTTCCTCTGGCACTCATTTCTAAAAAGTCCATCCAGTTCCGAGGGCTGTGGCCCTTAGAACATCCCTTGGATGGAGTCCCTGAGGGGGTCCCGGTACTTAGTCACTGCTCCGGGAATGGAGAGTGAATTCGGAGGTCCAGGGAAAAGCGAACCAAGGCTACAACATATGCACGCTCTTTTCAGGGCTCTTAATGCCATGGCGGACGTGGCCTGTAGGGGGCGACGAGCAGATGCGAAACTTCGCAGTTTTGTCTCCGAGAGTCCAGACCTAACCCTGAGAGACCTTCCCTCCCAGGCTCTGAGCACCCTGACCCTGTTACCCTGCTCATCCTCCCGGCCTGGGACACCCAGGTCGAATCTCAGAGAAGCTGTTTTTCTCGATCACTCTCTTGGAATGGGCAGAGTCCCGAGGGGAATTTGCCCTAAAGATTGGGAAGCAATAAAGTTTAGTGATGAGGAAACATAGACTGGGAAGCAATTAAGAGTTACATTTGAGGTTATTTATTTTATACGGTTTATAGAAAGAGTCTTGGCAGTGAGAGGGCCATGGAAGGCTGATGTGTGTGTGTGTGCGCGCGCGCATGCATGTTTTAACGCAGGTTCCTTGAAGAACTGTTCTGAAGAGACGATGATCTGAAAGAAAGCCAGTTCCAGAGCCATGTCTATCAGACTCCACTCGTGTCTGTGATGGTGACAAGTTGCAGCATCATTAGTGAATAAACTCCTGAGAGGTGGATGGGAGGTTGGAAGGTCTCAGAGTGCCCAGGTGGAGTGTGTCTGTGTCTGTGTCTGTGTCTGTGTGTCTGTGTGTCTGTGTGTGTCTATTTCATGGGAGGTAATGATACGAAGCAGTGGAATGAGAGAGGTCTTCCAGAGGGAAGAGGACATCCCAATCAGGACATATGTATTTACTGACTGTGACCATGGACAAACTGCTTGGTTTCTTTGAGTCTGTCCATTCCCTTGTCTCTACAGCGAGAATGAGAGAATGATACTTGTAGCTTGGGCTTGCAGGATTAGGTGAGTTGGTGTGTGTGTGGGGGGGGGGGGTGGGGGTGTTTTGTAAATTGTAAAGACCTTAAGGGGATGTAAGGTGTTTGTTTGTTAGTGGCTTCTAGAAAGACAAACGGGCTTCCCTGGTGGCTTGGTAAAGTCAATAAAGAATCCGCCTGCAATACAGGAGACCTGAGTTCCATCCCTGGGTCGGGAAGATCCCCTGGAGAAGGAAACGGCTACCCACTCCAGTATTATTACCTGGGAAATCCCATGAGCATAGGAAGGGTTCCGACACCACTTAGCGACTAAACCACCAACCAACAGAAAGGCGAACAACTCTGTTACAAACACCTGCAGTTTTTGGCTGGGTTTAGAACCACTAGATTTTAGGTGTAAAAGACGAACTTTTCTATTTCAGCCCCCCACCCCCACACCCGCTGTCTGAAAGGATGGAGCAAAAGAGAGGCTAGTCAGAATGGGCTTTTCAAAGGAGGGGTCTCCTCCTGGTCTAGAGTCCTTCGACCCCGCCCTGGGCTTGAGGAGAAGGCCGGGATGCCCACCTGCTCTCAGCCTGCAGTCCCAGCTCTAGAGGCCTGGCCTATTTCTTTCCGTTGAGTCGTCTACTTTGCTCCTTGCCCCTTTGCTTCCACTGTCCGAGGCAAGTGGGGAAACCTGAACCCTGCGCTGACAGACGCCCATTAACGCAACGCGCAGCCTCAGGACGAATTAAAGGTAACCAGATCTCAGACCCACGTGAAAGACCACCCTCCCTTTGCCTGCCTCCGACAGTTGGCAGAGATACACCCAGAGCCAACTTCTCTCCCTTAATCATCACCACCCCCTCCCCTTGCCCTCTCAGGAATGTACTAGCCATTCTTTGCTCCCCGCGGGCAACACCAGCCAAAAAGGGCGGGTACGCAGAACAAAATTTGTAAAGAAATGTTGCAAAATCAGCGGAGGAGTCGTAGAAAGCATTATCTTCTACTTTCTATTTCTCGAGAGGGTGTCTTATATCCTAATTTTTCAAAATAAGGAAATTAGTCACCTCCCTTCCTCCTTCTTCAGATGATTCTGTGCTTAGAGCACACAGCTCGGTCCTGTCAGTCGGGATGGGAAGGGAGACACCTTCATTCCCTTATCTGGGTCCTCTGGGTCTAAATTTCAGAGGCATCTGCAGAAAAACAGCCCTAGAGAGCACCCTCTCTTCTTTCCACACAGGCCCTGAAAGTTCTGTGACTTCCCCAAGGTCACTTGCCAGCCCAAGGATAAGCCTTAGAAATGGCTCAGCGGAGGAAAAATTGTTCTCTACCCTGGAAAGACACCCCACTTGAGGAAAGGGAAAAAAGCGAACAGTGGCACAAAGAAGATTGGAAAGACTGGGGGTGCGGGGAGGGGGCAGAGAGAAAGAAAAAAAGACAAACGCAGAGAAACACTGGGCCGAGCTGAACTCAGCTCTGCGAAGGCCAAGACCTAGACCCCGTGCGGCCCCGCGCGGCCCCTGAGGCCCGCTCCGCCCAGACCCATCCGCGCCGCGCCGCGCCTCTCGCCCAGAGCCAGGCGGTTCTCCGGGGACCTACGCCTCGATCTCCTGGCCTAGTGATTTGGGAAGGGAAGGACGAAGGCGGAAACTCCAGGCCTGGAGGTCAGAGGTCCAGCCACATCGCTCAGGTCCCCACGGGTGTCCCCAGCCCCTTCCACGCTGGGTCCACCTTGGCGCCAGCCACCAGGGCTTGGCCTGAGGGACTCCAGCTCCCCAGGACTGGAGGGGACGAGGGCGGGGGGGCGGGTGGCGGGCGGAGGGCGGGAGAGAATTTGAATTGATTAGGGAGGAAACCCATCCGTAAAAAGACACCCGCTCCTGCGGCTCCCCACTGGCCCGCGCCTGGGAAGCTCGTGACGAGGACAGATCTCCGTGGTGTGAACCCGGGCGGCCGTAACGCCCCAGCCCAGGATCTCCGGGGAAACCGGGGTAGCTGTACTAGGTACAAGTTAGGGCACAGTCCTAGGAGTCGTATGGAGGATCGTGAGAAGTCAGGCGACAAGGCCAGGATCTTGGGACGGGAGTGCCCCCTCGACCCGGGCCTGTTTGCCCGGCCGCCAACGCGTGACAAAAGGTCTCTTCTCCGCCATCCGCGCCCCTCTGCTCCCGCTTCAGCGGACTAGGCGTTTGGGATGCTCCGTCGCGAGATCCTGCAACAGGAGCTGAAGTGCACGCCTTATCGAAGAGGGGAGTTCTCTTCCGCCCTCCACTTTCTCTTCTCGGCAGATGGTGAGCGAGACTGTTTTCCCCCAAAGACCAAGAACACATTTTTACCAGTTACACTTATCTGCAAGGGGCGCATGCAGAGGAACGCAGCGGGCTAGCAACCCCAAACCTTAACTTTTCTGTTTGCTTTCAAGCTCCACCTGGGAGGCACCGCCTCCTCCGGGAAGCCTTCTTGAGCCTCCCAGCTCACATCAGTTGCGCCTTCTTGGAGTTCACGGTGCCAACTAATGAATCGTTGCCTACGTTGCCCTGTGATCTCGTTACTATCTAATATTGCTGAGCACAAAGGGAACGATCAAAAGTATTTGTCTAATAAAAGACAAAACTAGGATCATGGGACTGGGGATGAAGAATCTTGAAGGCTGTTAATTGATCGAATGAGGTTTTTCTCGTGATTGGGGACGGTTTTCTTCCCATTCCTTTCCTTCAGTCTCCCCCCCTCCTTTTTTTCTATAATAAATGCTTTTATAAACACCATGTTAAAGGAATTTTAAAAAGTACTTATTAGAGATCTAAAAAGTATAACATGTCAATGTTCATAAAATAATTGGATTTTCTGAAATATTTTTTCTGCCATTGTGAAATTAGTTGAAAACCTCTTGGCCTAGCCTAAAATATACCTGCAGACAGTTCCACCTCCCTCCTAAGGAAGAAAACTACATTAGAGTACCTTGGGATTTCAGTGCCTATGCTTCAGTTCCTCCAGTAGAAGAGGATTCACCACCTCACAAAATATCCATTGCACATAGGGGCAGCTTTATTTTTTAGAGTGCCTTTCTTTTATAGACCTTTTATTTCCTTAGTAAAGTATAGAGAATTTGAGAGTCATTTGCTTAGATGTCAATACTAAAGATGTTATATTGTCATGTGTTGGGTTTCTTTATCTTGAAGAATTCACCGTGGTTTGACCTCTGTGTTTGTGGAGAAAACTGAACAACAGCTAAAGCTTTGAGAAGGTATTCTGTATTCAGTATACAAGTTCCAGGACTGTATGGGGTCTATTTTGAGATCTACTTGGAGAGCTCAAGTTGTTTACCACCTCCCCCAGGGTTGATTTCAGACTATACTGGTGGTAAAAGTTTTGTTGGATGGTTGTTAGAATTTCATGGGGTTTTTTGTTTGTTTTTTAACCAGAAAAAAAACCTATTTTTAAAAAGTTAAATTATTTAATTTCTCTTTCCTTGCTGTGAACATTGGCATAAATGTTAATCTCTCTTTTTTTTTTTTAATATTTATTTATTTTATTTATTTATTTGGCTGTTCCCAGCCTTAGCTGCAGCATGTGGGATCAAGTTCCCTGACCAGGGATTGAACCCTGGCCCCCTGCATTGGGAGCACAGAGTCTTAGCCTCTAGACCACCAGGGAAGTCCCAAATGTTAATCTCTTAACTGTCAGTTATCCAACCCATTTACCATGTGGAAACTAGGAACTTAGATGGCTTCCCTGTATGTAGAATTCATACAGATTCTACTATTTAATATAGAGAAGAAGAAAGAAAATCTTAGATTATTTGGCCATTGCGTTCCAATTGAGATCAAGATACTATGCTCTTTAGTGTTATACACTTAATGCTTTTTTTTTTTTTTTGCAAACTTATATCTAGCTTGTGTAGTCCCTATTGATTTAGGTTTGTTTTTTTTTTTTTTAGTTACTGATGTATACTTGATTTACTGATTTAGCCTTTATATAGCTCAGTTAGCTTCTTTCTTTGCCATTGTTACAGATTATACCAGTAAGCCATCTCTCAAATTCTACCATCTTGCAAATGTAAATGTTGGTTACAAGAACAAGGTGGTATCAAGATCAGCACAAATTAATCACAACCACTGTGAAACATCTGCTTTATTGATGGTACTTCAACAGCATCACCTTTCCACATACATCAGGAATTATGACTTTATGATAAAGTTGCTCTTGCTGCTGGAGGGAATCGAGTACAAGAGTTAATAGATTGGATTAAAAGACAAGAGTAATTCTTAGTCCTAGGCCTGACATTGAACTTGGACGTATCTGATGGACTCTATATTTGCCCACATAAAGACCACAATTTTTTTTTATCATAGAATATTGGCTATATTCCCTGTGTTATACAATGTATCTTTGTAGTGTATTTTATACATAATAGTTTATACTTAATCCTTTAATCCTGTATTGCCTCCTCCCTTCTCTTTCCCCACTGGTAACCACTAATTTTTTCTCTATATCTGTGAGTCTGTTTCTGTTTTGTTATATTCACTAGTTTGTTGTATTTTTTAGATTCTACATATAAGTGCTATCATACAGTAATTGTCTTTCTCTGTAAAGACCAGTATTGAAAATGTAGCTGAAAGAGAAGAATTTAGTATTATAACTATCATTTTAACAATTCAGGCAACAGATCTTTTTGAGTAACTGTTTAAAAATTTAGAGATTTTTTTTTTAAACCTTAATTTCACTTTTGTCTTGATTTAAGGTATCTGTTATACCAAGATATCTGCTGTTCACATCTCCAGCAGTTTGATGACTCCTTCACTCTGATATTGGTAGTGTATATGATAGTTCAGGGGAGGAGACTGGATCACCCCCCTCTACCACCACCACCCATGGGAGTCACATGAATAAAGTGGGAATAAAGTGGGAAGCCCCACAGGAAACTGAACAAATCTGCTCTTTACTTTGGGAAAAGAAAGAAAGATAGTGCTAAGTCGTGTCTGACTCTTGCGATCCCATGAACTGTAGCCTGCCAGGCTCCTCTATCCATGGGATTCTCCAGGCAAGAATACTGGAGTGGGTTGCCATTTCCTTCTCCAGGGGAACTTCCCAACCCAGGAATTGAACCCAAGCTTCCTGCATTGCAGGCAGATGCTTTACCGACTGAGGTATGTTGGGAGCCATCATTCTAGTACAGAATATATATGTATATATATATAAAATAAAGTATATAAATACAAATATATATATATTTAAAATACATACATATATGTATATATGTATGTAACCCACACAAATGCAGTGGGTTACTTAAATAAATATTTTTTTCCACTCCTCACTATATGTGGGATCTTGAATCCCTGACTAAGGAAACGCCCCTTGTGTGGAAGTGTGGAGTCTTAACCATTGGACCACCAGGGAAGTCTTAATGGGTTACATTCATTTATCTGTTGCTTTAAATATCCTTTTATAAATGAGATGAAGTGTGAGGAAAAAAACTTTATTAAATTATAAGAGCTAAAAACTTACTGTGTAAGAGATAGCTGTACTGTATTTTCAAAATTGATTCCCTTTCTAGGGAGGGTTTGAGATGCAGAATGGTTGTCTAGAAAGGGCATGGATTTTGGATCTGTTTCCTATGGTCAGTCAAATTCTGGGTCTGTCATTTCCAAAATGTGATTTTGATCAAAGGTATTTGGGTTCTCTGAATCTCAATTTTTTTGTCTATGAAATGGGAATGGAACCACAATGTGAAGATTTACTATGATAACGTATTTGGAGTGCTCAATAATGGTGGCTATTATTGCTTTACAGTTTTTGCTGATTTAATAGCAGTCATATTTTCATGAGGCTACCTTTTGTTTCCCTCTGGTATTATACAACCATAGTTGTCACATTTCATATTTTAAAATGATATTGATGATACCACTGTCCCTTCCATCTGTTTGAACTAGGTATCATTTTTGTGTTCTCACAACCTAACAAATGTGAAACAATTTACTCTGTAGTGCCACTTGGTAAATCACTTTTTCACTTTCAGAGTATTTTTCAGTCTTGTGGATGAGAGGTCTTGACAATAGTCATTAAAGACATGATAGCACTTTCACAAGAACAAGGACATGTGCCTTATGTCTTTGCTGATCTCTGGGTCTAGGTGGACTAATTTTAACATTTTTCTAGATCTACACTAAGATTATACTAAAAGAAGTTACTCTCTGCCTGCATTGTATCTGATCAGGGAAATGCCTAATTTTGAGCTTATAAAGACTTCCTCAGTTATATTATCTGGTTAATGGGAGGATGTGATGTTGTACAGTTAAAGAAAGTTGGGACAGAAGTCAGCTGATAGGGTTTTGCAGCCTGATGATTTTGGCTAAGTTACTTGAAGCCGGCTAAGTTATTTGAAGCTGTAAACCTCAAATGATGATACTCTACTGGGGATGGTCTGTGTCTATTTAGCTTGAATTAAACCCAACATTACTTTTTATGAAAGTGTCTTCTCTGGTGGCTCAGTGGTAAAGAATCCACCTGCCAGTGCAGGAGACGTGGGTTCGATCCCTGGTCTGGGAAGAGTCTACGCGCAGCAGAGCAACAAAGCCCGTGTGCCCCAGCTATTGAGCCTGTGCCCTAGAGCCTGGGAGCTGCAACTGCTGAAACCCACAAGCCTAACTACTAAAGCCCGTGCTCCCTAAAGCCCAGGTTCTGCAACAAGAGAAGTCACCGCGAGAAGCTGGTACACTACAACTAGAGAGAAGTCTCCACTCAGTGCAACTAGAAAAAGCCCACATAGCGATGAAGACCTGCCACAGCCAAAAATAAATAAGTAAATAAATAAAACATTTTTAAAAGTATGAGAGAGAGAGAGAAAAGACAAAAGAGAGAATGGAAAACCATTTAAATGTGAAGTTGTCATGGATTCCATTCAGTGGGCATGGAACAGAGGGAAATGAAGCAAAGGTGGCATGAAGTTGCTAGTTCTGGCTAGTCTCTATTCACTTATGCATTTTACAATGTAAGCATCTTGCTTCAGAAAATCGTGTATCTTGATGGTTAAATATACTGCCCTTATATTTTTGTACAGCATGGACCCTAAATGCAAAACAACTCTTTCATCTAGAGTTCAACCAAAGAGGTATCAACCTGTTCCAACAGTGGAAATGCTGATAATTAGATTAAGGAAGTGATGATATGCTTGTATATTGTAAGGGCAAATTTAAGGGATTTTGTGACTTATTTTTAATATATTTGATTTTTTTTTTTACCTTACATGTTGCTTTAAAATCTAGTTTCGGCACAAAATGCAATTTCCACTATAATATCTGCCTTACCAGAGCTGTTCTTGGAATCAAATGAAATAATATATGTTAAAGTGCTTTGCAAAATACAGAGTGCTATAAAATGTTTCTGTCCTCTGGACAAGACTTGGCCAGAAATCCATTTAAAAGGTTTTATTCTGTGTTTTCACACAGAAAGTGAATTGTGATTGAGTACAGAACAGTAAGCACAATAATAATAATAAGGATAGGAGCTAAGAAGATAAACTGACTACATAGTAACCTGCCAGGAAATGTGTTTCATGCTTCAAGCAGATCATCTCAATTAGACAGTGCTTTGGGACGAGTTTTTCCTCTTAGGTTTCTATCCTTCTAGGCTCTCTTAAGACTCTCCAAATTCAAATTACGTACACTTTCTGGGATGCCACATTACTTATGTGTGTGTGTGCGCGTGTTTTTCCCCTTCATATATTGCTGAATTTAATAACTGAGAAGTGCTAGGTGAGAAAAATACTTATTTCCTAACTCAATGTGTTTCCATGTGAAGGAATTTTGCCAGAGGACATGTGAGCCTTTCTCTTTTACTCCTCTCATAAGGGAGGATGACATCTAAATGGTGAGTTTAGAAAAAAGGACCAGGCATCTGTGGACCAGCTGCTCCTGCACATTTTGGACTTGCCTGCTCACAGAGAGGATAAATTTTGGCTTTCAGTGTCTTCCATGGCATGACCTTAGCAGAACATGCGCTGTACTTGTGGTTGAGGTCTGCATCTGTTTACTGCTGCATATGATCGGGTAGGTAAGTCTGACTAGTTCCAAAACTACAAGCAAGTTCACCTGGTTGCATATGATTTTTTTTTTAAAAAGATTTATTTATTTACTTATTTATTGGCTGTGGTGGGTCTTTGTTGCTGTGCGAGGGCTTTCTTTAGTTGCAGAGAGTGGGAGCTACTCTTCATTGAGCTGCATGGGTTTCTCATTGCAGTGGCCTTGCTTGTTGCAGAGCACAGGTTCTAGGCACATGGGCTTCAGCTCTTGCAGTGCGTGGGCTCAGTAGGTGGGATGCACAGGCTTAGTTGCCCCACGGCATGTGGGGTCTTCCTGGACCAAGGACTGAACCGGCGTCCCCTGCATTGCAAGGCAGATTCCTAATCACTGGACCAACAGGGAAGTCCCTGGTTGCACATCATTTAATGTAGCTTTCATTAGAAATAAAGCTAATACTTAACTCTGATACCTGTGTCTACTTCTTAACTGTTCCTAAATCTAGGTAGATAGGGAAGAGAAGAGTTATGAATTAGTTACTTAAAACCCTAACAGTATAAGGGAGTGAGTGGTTAAGAGCACAGGTGTGGAAAGGAGATTGCCTGATTTCAAATTCTAGCTGCATTACTTTTCAGCTGTGTTACCTTGTTCACGTTACTTAAACTCTCTGTCTTAGTTACCTTATTTGTGACTCGGGGACAATAATAGTACCTACCCTCGTAAAGTTGATGAGAGGATTAAATAAGTTAATACATGTAAAGTGTTTAGACTAGTCCTTGGTATACAGTAAGCATGCAACAAATGTTAGCTTTTCTATTATTAATACTAATAACCCAGAGATACAATCTAAATATTTGCAAATAATTTGCATTCGGCTTCTAACTTCTCTCCTTAAAAGATGTTGATTTACTGATTGTCATCACAGGGGCATTCTCCTGGTTAATTCTCTGTGCTAAACATAGTAATTTAGTCTTTCTTCTCTACTTGTCACAGTCGGTAGAAATGGGATTCACAGTGACATTTCTTAGGGGCACTTTTTAAAATTTTTATTTATTTATTTGGCTGTGTCGGGTCTTAGTTGCAGCACTCAGGATCTTCATTACGTCATGCAGATCTTTCATTGTGGCTCATGTACTCTATCTAGCTGAGGTGCACAGGCTTGGTTTCTCTGTGGCGGGTGGAATCTTAGTTCCACAATCAGGGATCAAACCCAGATTCCCTGCACTGCAAGGCAGATTCTCAATCACTGGACCACCAGGAACGTCCCAGAGACACTTTTAGACTTCTTTCATGAGGTCTTCAGGCTAGTCTGCTGTGCTCACTCTTATTTCAGAATCACTTTGCTTATTCTATGTAATTTAGCAATAAAATATATGCTGTCATATGTAATGGGGTGCTAGATAGAGTAGAAATAATAATAATAATAAAAAGAAACACCTGAGTTCCTGTTCTTAGGATACAAATATGCTGCAGTTATATTTGGGGGGAATGTTCAACATTTTGTCATGGAAAATTTCAAACATACAGAAAAGTTGAAAGACTTTTGCAATAGACACCTGTATACTCATCATCTTACCAGTAACATTTCAGTACACTTGCTCTATCATGTAATTGATCCAGTCATTCATCCTTGATCCATCCATCATTCCATCTTACTTTTCTGAGGCATTTCAAAGTAGCATGTTGCAGTAATTTTCTGAAATGCTAACCTTTGGTTCGTTCCTTGAAATTTCCTATAATTCCTCAATTTCCTCTCAGGGCAGAAGTAGTGTAGCTTAGAGAATGGGTCTGAAGCATGACTGCTTGAAATCCAGTCCTGCCACTTACTAGTCATGTGCCTGTGTAACCTTACTGTTATTTAGTGTCTTCATCTGTAACAAGAGACTAATAATAGGACCTACCTCTTGAAGTTGCTGTGAGAATACATGTCAAGTACTCACAACAGTGCTTGGCCAGCAAACACTTGCAGAGTACCATCTCATGTTAGACAATGTATACGTTTAATTCTCTTTCATTTTGGTAACACCTAAACCCCATGGGGGTAGTACCATTATTATTAAATATATTGTATATTAGCTATTGGGCTTCCCACCTGGCACTAGTGGTAAAGAACCCACCTGCCAATGCAGGAGACAAGAGATGCAGGTTCAGTCCCTGGGTTGGGAAGATCCCCTGGAAGAGGGCATGGCAATCCACTCCAGTATTCTTGCCTGGAGAACCCCATGGACAGAGGAGCCTGGCGGGCTATGGTCCATAGAGTCACAAAGAGTCGGACACAACTGAAGCGACTTAATGTAGACTAGCCTAGCCTATGTTAGCTATTATTATTTGTTATAGCAGAAATTCAGACGGAAAATGTGTCTGCTTAGTTTTGAGTTTTAAAACAGACATTTTGAAGTTGATAGCAAAAAGGAATAAAGGTTTTTAGAAAGAAACTGAGTTCTTTGTCAAACACTGAAGTTTGCATCATTAACAATTGATTTTGAAACAACAAAGACTTGCAGCTGGCCAAATTGTATAAACTTTCTTAGCATTGGAGAGAAGAGAGGAGCAGAAATCAGAGAGAAGCTAATGAGGGTAAATGGGACCTTCCCCAAGCCAGGCTGATTCCCAGAGCTGGGATAAATGTCACTGTGGATGAATTTGGGAATTTGATAGGAGAGAATTTTGCTTCCTGCTAATATTTTTTGGACTCTAACGATGTAATTTTTTTTTTTTTAATCCCATCCATCTCTTCAGTTCAAACTAGGACACTATCCACTGCCTTAGAAAAAGGAAACCATAAGAAACAAAGTGTTAAATATTTAGCTTTTGAGCACCAAAACCCAAAGACATGGCAAAACAAAAACATGTTCTATAAGTACAGTTATTTCTGGTTCTAGAGGAGATACAAATTTTCTGGACTAGAAGAGAACTCAAGGGGTTTCCCCAGTTTGCCCAACAATAAAGAATCTCCCTTCAATGCAGGAGAAGAGAACTCAAGGACAGGCCCAAACAGACTGGGAAAAGTTGGTGATGCTAGTTGGGGGTGGGCTTCTGTTTCCAATTATATTTGATATTTACCAAAAATATTTAAGTGTTGTTAGGGTATATTGAGGATTCTAATTTAGTATTCTACTAATAAAGGCAAGACTTGGCAATATTTCAGTGTTCCCATTATATATGACATAAGTAGATAGCTGGAACTCCCCAAAATTTTAGGAGAGATGTTTTATTTGTACATTACTGCCTTGAGTTGGCTATAATTTTCTATTGCTTTTATTTTTCCTTTTTAATTTAGAATGATAGTTCTAAGCACTTTACATGAATAAGCTATACAAGTATAATTCATACATATTACTTTCCAATTATTTTGTATAACCATGTTTATTTACAACATAAATAAATTGGAAATGACTATAATAAGTGTAAGCTATGTGGAGTTATAATTAAGAGCACAGGCTCAGAGCCAGACTATCTGGGTTTGAATCCTAGCCTTACCCCTTACCAGCTGTGTGATATTGGTCAGGTTCCATTTCTTGATCTGCAAAATGGGAACTGAAATAGTATCTACATAATAAGATGGTGTGAAGATGAATTTAGTTAATACATGTAAAGTCTTTGTAACAGTGCCTGGCACACAGTAGGCACTCAAGGATTGTTAGGTGATTTGCAAGTTATTTTGCCCTATTAAAAGAAAAGAGTTTATTTATAGCTAATTATTTTCATAATTAAGACTTCACTAAGAGTTGGAAAAGCAGGTGAAAACATTTTCTGAGATGACACTTTTTTTTCCCCTAGCTTTTAATGAGGCCATGCTATGGACTACACTGTATCCCATTCAACAGTCATATGTTGAAACTCTAACCTCCAAATGACTGTGTTTGGAGATAAGGTCTCTGGAAATAAAGTTAAATGAGGTTGTAAGGGTGGAGAAACGCTCACCCAAGTTTTCTTACCCCATTCTGCTTACAAAGTTGCCTTTGGTAGGGATCACCCTCATTGGCACTGACTGGACAATAAGACAGCCTTACTAGTCCTGGCTGTTGGATAGAAGTTTGTTTGTTGGGGTGGATACTCCACACATTTGAGTGACAGAGCACCATCCTTGATTCCCATCCCTATTTCATATATATATGTATATATGCATGCATAACTATCTATGTGCAAAGATGATTATAATATCAATGTTTGTAAATAACAAAAAAAGTAGAAACAGCCTAAAAGTCTGATAGAGACTTGTTAAATAAATTATGCTATATTATCCTTGGAATGCTCCAAGGCCATTTTTATGTGGCTGATATAAATTCCATATTATGTTAAAGGAATCAAGCAAGATTCAGAAGAGTGGGTGGAATATACCCCCATTGTGGGGACTATCGTCTTTGGGGATGGGACTAGTGTTTAGGAGGAAGAAAGACATAGTTTTTTGATTGTTCCAAATTTTTTTTTTATCAGATGTATTATACCAGTTATCTATTGCTATAAGTAATAAATCACTTCAAAACTTAGTGGCTAAACAACTGTTTTCTTTGGTTGCAATGTAAGGATCAGCAGTTAGGGTTGGGCTCACCGGATAGTTCTCCTGGTCTTCTCTTGGTCATGTGGCTGCAGTTGTCTGGTGACTGGACAGGAGCTGGACAATCTGTCACGGACTCACTTAGGTGTCTGGCCATGGATGCTGGCTGTCATATGTGCCGTCTGTCTCCAGCAGGTCAGCCTCAGCCTATTGACACGATGCCTGCGTTCAAGGAGAACAAGAGCTGAAGTTTCAAGGCCTCTTGAGCCCTGGATTCAGAGGAACTCACACCACATTTCTGCCGTATTTCTGTCAAAGAAAGTTACATGGCTCAGCCCAGATTCAAGGACTGAGGAAATAGACTCTATCTCTTACAGGGAGGAATGTCAAAGAATTTGTTGCCAGTTTTAATCTATCATATACACATATTACTTTTTCCAATAAGAAATTACTTAGTTAAAGAAATACATATCTAAACAAGTGGGGCCTGATCAAATATACAAAGTTTTGCACAGCAAAGGAAACCATTAACAAAATGAAAAAATGACCTACAGATTGGGAGAAAATAATTGCAAATGATGTGATTGACAAGGGATTAATTTCCAAAATATACGAAGAGCTTATGCAACTTCCTATCAAAAAACCTTACTATCAAAAAATACTCCCAATCAAAAAAATGGGAGTATTCCCTTGTGGTTCAGTGTTAGGACTCCGTGCTTCCACTGCTAGGGGCCTGGGTTTGATCTCTGATGGGAGAATTAAGATCCTGCAAGCTGCATGGTGTGGCCACAAAAAAGAAAAAAAAACAAAAACAGACTCTTCCAAAGAAGATATACAGACAGCCAACAGACACATGAAAAGATATTCAACATTGCTAATCATCAGAGAAATGGAAATCAAAAACTACAATGAGGTATCAACTCATACCACCCAGAATGGTCACCATCAAAAAGTCTACAAATAATAAATACTGGAGAGGATTGTGGAGAAAGGGACTTCTCCTACAGTGATGGTGGAAATGTAAATTGGTGCAGCCATTATGGAAAACTATATTGACATTTCTTAAAAACCTAAAAATAGAGTTACCATATGATCTAGTAATCCTACTTCTGACCATATATTTGGAAAAAACTCTAATTCAGAAGAGTACATGCACCCCAAGGTTCATAGCAGCACTTACAATAGCCAAGACAGGGAAGCAACCTAAGTGTCCATCAACATGTGAATGGATAAAGATGTGGTATATAAATACAATGGAATGTTACTCAGCCATAAAAATAATGAAATAACGCCATTTGCAGTGATATGGATGGACCTAGAAATTATCATAGTAAGTGAAGTAACTCAGAGAGAGAAAGACAAGTATCGTATGCTATCACTTATATGTGGAGGCTAAAAAATAGTAGAAATGAACATATTTATAAAACACTCACAGAGTTACCAAGGGGAAGATGTCAGGGGGGAGGGATGAATTAGGAGTCTAGGGTTAACAGATACACAGTATCATATATGAAATAGATAAACAACAAGGATTCACTGTATAGCACAGGGAACTATTCAATATTTTGTGATAACCTATAATGGAAAACAATTGAAAAAAAACTGTGTGTATATATATGTGCGTGTGTGTGTGTGTGTTTGTGTAACCAAATCACTGATGTAAACCTGAAACTAACACAATATTGTAAATCAGCTATACTTCAATAAAAATATAAGTACCAATACTATTCATAGGATTTTAAGAATTTGGTGGAAATTTGGAGATTAGTATAAAAACCATCTGATTGTATAAATAAGGAAACTGAAGTCAGAAAGGGAAAGTGTTTTGGATTAAGATGATGTAGTAACAGAATTAGGCATCAGACTGCCTCCCAGTCTTGTACTCTTAATTCCACAATAGGATTTCCTTTTGCAAATAAAGCTTATTAATGATCTTTGATCTAGAGAACCTGACAACATTGCCCTATTGCTCTTAAGAACTTTAAAGGCTATAGCTCAGGCAAGCAAAGGAAAAGACTAGAAAAAGAATCCAAGCAATTCTGGGAAAAGTAAAATGGGAATTTGCTGGAGAAGGAAATGGCAACTCACTCCAGTATGCTTGCCTGGGAAACCCCATGGACAGAGGAGCCTGGCAGGCTATAGTCCATGGGGTTGCAAAGGGTCGAACACAACTGAGTAACTAACACTAATGGATTTTCCAGCTCCAAGTCACTCTTTGGGGAACTGCCTCATTTTGTACTGCTTTGTGTAAAAGATAAGGACTATTGTCTAAAACAAAAATAAATGGGAATTTGAATTATCTAGATTATCTACTCTCAGTGTTTCATTCTTTTTTTTTTTTTTTTTAAGGAAACGGTCTAGTGTAGCTATAGAATAAATCATTTACCGAGTTGTAAAAAATTTGGTTACAATTGCTGTATAAAATGGGTCTAGATGATTTTTCGTTTGGGGATATTTTTCTTTTCCATTTTGGGATATTTTAAAAAACAAGTGTAAAGTATATTCAAGTTATTCTTGTTGGTCCCACTGGGAAGTTAGAAGTTCACTAATAGGTCTTCATCTTTTGATTAATGTAAACTTGCTTATTAATTGGTTGGTTAATGAATTTTTTAATTAATTCAGCAAATGTTTATTGTGAACCCACCAATTCAAATATTGTGCTGAAAATTGAGAATAGAATTTACTCTCTTAAGAAGCTTAACATCTTTTTGCAGGCAAACATGTATATAACTAACTACAACACAAAGAGAAATGAGCTAGATGCTGTAAGAGAGATATTAGCAAAGTGGAATAAGAATATAGAAGAACAATTGTAGTCACTCCAGCTGGGCAGAGTGGGAAAGGCTAAATCATTTGTGGCAGAAAAGAAGAAGAACCAGAAGAAATTTTTTTCTACATATAGAGTGGTTAACAGATTTTCTTCACAGAAGGTTAAAGTTGGGGAATTTAAAAGGCTTAAATACTTAAGGTGCATGTCTGTGGTATTGGGAACCCTTGGAACAGATAGTCACTTTTTCCCTAAAATGGGATCTGTTGGGTACATAAAGTTCTGAATGGAAGAATCCCTGTAATTACCATCATGTATGGAAATCTGGATTAGATGGAGACTACTGATCAATTTAGAACAAAGTTCTGGTGTGCCAAGGAAGCAAAAGCAGGTAAGTAGCCTTTCTAACAGAATTCTCCATTAACAGAGTTACTTCTTTGGGGGTTTGCTAACACAGTACAATGATTATATACTCTGATGAAAGAGAGGGAGACATTGGGAGATAATTTCTTAATTTAAGTAAGTATCTTTACTTCTCATATTAAAATTTATCTCATGTTCATTCATTGCCATTTTCTTTTGTGTTCAGATATCACCTAAATGAAAAGGTAAGCAGACAGGCAGAAGTTCCTTAAAGGACAACAAGAGAAAAATGCTCAAGTTGGCTCAAGTTGGCCCAAGTTGCAGTAATAATGAACGGTAAAATATTTCTGTTCATTAGAAGCCTATAAACTACTCCTTTCAGAGCCCTGAAACCCTGAGAACAAGTTGAGTTGATGTGAGGATGGAGCTTTAACCAGTTACTGTTGCTTTTTTGCTTTAAATAAGACTTGGAATCTCGTTTTATGGGTGCCTGTGTTATTTCTCAACATCTGGTTACCTTATGATATGCAGCTGCTAATGGAGCACAAGATGTGTATCATTGGATAAATAAGAACACTATTTTTCTTGAGGGACAACACATATTCTTGGGACTTTTATTGAGTTACGTTTTACTAGTCTTTAAATATTTAGAGTTATGTACTTAAAAGATACAGAGCATAGGTATTACATCCACAGAAAGTATTTTAGTCAGTGAATGTTCAATGTAGCAGGTAGAGATGAACTTAGCACGTCTTGTAGACTGAACTGGGAACAGACTCTTCAGCCATAAAATGCACTTAACAGTCTATTTAATAGTGGTGAGGTCCTTGAAAATGCAATATCCATGCTAATCTCGCCTTTTTCTAAATCACAGATGAAAAATAGGTCAGTTAGGTAGAGCCTTCTCTTTCTATTGAAAGTGTGACATTTAATCTATTGAAACAACTACCAAAACTTTATTAATTCAATGTAAAATAAGCGTGCTGAGAAAGTAGAGAACTTTATTAAGAACACAAGGTTTTCCAAAATTTGATCTGGGTGTCTTAGGTTTTAGACACCAATAAAATGTCTATTTGGTGGATTTGATCAAATCAGTAACACCAAGGAGGGGCCAGAAAAAAAGCAACCCAGAATGTAATTAAATCTCACACTGTGAAATGGCTTAAAGGAACTAAATGTTTTACAGAATGTAAGAGGCCAAAAGTAGAAAAGGAGTCTCCAGAGAAAGACTTGCCACTTCTCTGATGCCTCTAGGGAACATTCATTTGGGAAGAGAAGTATACAGCTTCCAGCAGAGAACCAAGTAGTCAAATTGGGGCTTAATGTAACTAGATACCAGCCTTGGTGTCTTTCCTTTAAACCACAATGTTCTGGAGAATTCTATGGAGAAAAAAATGCAGGGTATCTGATAAATCATAATTGCATTTCACTGGGGTCTATTTAGAAGAATAACTGTTCACACTTTTCTTTTCCAGTCCCGCACATTTATTTAAATAGGATTTAGTACTCTCTGACCCCACCCTCATAATCAGCTCAAATGTATACCTAGGGTAATGCTATAGTTCCACTCCTTTCCAAGAACTATTATAAAGAACAGGAGTTCCAGTATTTGAAAAGTAAACACGATACTCTACTATAGCTTTGGATAGGGGCTTGGGGAAAAACTTGTTCCTCTTTTTTTGTTTGTTTTTATTTTTCCTTGTCATATATTCTTGGGTGGCAGATTTAGGTGTCAGTGGAAGGGAGAGGATGTTTTCCTTTTTCTAGTCCTCTTCTGCAGATCCTGAAAGAAATTGTGGAGGAGGAAGGGCACCCAGAGGTTATGAACTGACTACTGTGGATTCAATAATAGTTTAGTTCTGTTCAGTTCAGCTCTTATTCCAGAAAACTAACTCCATCAATTATAGAAAATAGCTTTTTATAGATAGTTTTTTCCAAACCTATCTTCAGTGCATATCCAGGAAAGATTATTTTCCTTCACACCATCAAAGCACCTACGTTCTTTCCTTCATTTTATGAGAATCATTCAGGTGATATGTAGTAGCTACTATTATTGGGCACATGTGGTATCTCATTTAGATTTTTAAATCCATGTTCCTAGAGGCAGAGTGCTACTATTGACAATATCTGCCATCTCCCTTCTCATTAAAACCAAACCCCAAACCCACTGTAAAACAAAATGGTGATAAAAAATCACACCCTACATATTTTGTGTCCCACCCCTTTTCTCAGTATTCGTTTTTAGTTTGGCAATCTTTTTAAAAAATTGGTGAGCAAAAGCAGAAAACCAAGTAGGAAGCAAAGGCTTTATTTTTTGAATTATCCTTTTTCTCTGGTATGGACTTTCATTCTTTACTATAAATAAAAATTTACTTAAAAATCAGACTTTAAATCTTGATGTATTTACTGTAAAATTTACAAGTTAGAACCTCCTGCCATCTTGATTTATATGATTTTAAAATGGAGTTCTTATCATTTCCCTCAGGAACACTTTTTGGTTTGAATAGCTCTTACTGGCAGGTTGCCTCCTTTATACTTAGCCCAAATTTTCATTTTCAAAGACTGTTTTAGACAAGTGCCATGATAGCTCTAGCCCATGGATCTGTGTACCACATAATAGAGTGTGACAATCCACTCAGTTGTGAAAGACACTGGTGATAAAGTAATAAAGTAGCATTTGTGTTATCCCATTGGCTTTACAAATGTACTTTAACATTGACCCATGGTGTTACTCATTTTTGGAAACTATAGATGTTTATAATTCTCCAAAATATATTGGTCTAAGTTATATCATATATCACATATTTAAATTTAAATTCAAATTCCTGGGCTGAGAGAGATGTAGATTTGTGACACTCCTTGGAGGTTTGGGGTCTATGAACCAATGACTACATTACACTGCCACATTAAAGATCTCTTTATATCTGTAATGATATAAGCACCATCCTATATTTTAATAACTTTTAAAAACAGAATTTTTAAATCTTTTGCATTTATGAAGCTCAGACTTCCACACCAAATTATATCTGTGGACTGTTATATATTTACATTCCTTCTGTCTTTTTATATCTGGATATAAATAAAGATATAAAAATGATGTTCTTAGGATTATTCCTAGACTCTGTTACAATAACATTATTTGAACTAGGTGGCAGGAACATGTATTATTTCTTTTATGGATCAAATCGATGACATTATATGTATGATTATGTACATATATACTGTTGAAAAATCTGTATATGAGAATACTTCCAAGTGGCATCTGAAATTGACAGTAAAAATAATGATTTATATTCTTCTGGGCTATATATAATATAGGTCTATAAAAACCTTAAGGGCAGGTTATTTACTGAATAACTATTTGTTTAATAAATGAATATATCCATGCTGCTGCTGCTAAGTCGCTTCAGTCGTGTCCGACTCTGTGCAACTCCTTAGACGGCAGCCCACCAGGCTCCGCCGTCCCTGGGATTCTCCAGGCAAGAATACTGGAGTGAGCTGCCATTTCCTTCTCCAATGCATGAAAGTGAAAAGTAAAAGTGAAGTCACTCAGTCCTGTCCGACTTTTCGAGGCCCCATGGACTGCAGCCCACCAGGCTCCTCTGCCCATGGGATTTTCCAGGCAAGAGTACTACAGTGGGTTGCCATTGCCTTCTCCGAATATATCCATAAGTAATTATAAATGAACTTGACTAGATTCATTTAAGCAATGAAGAAATTTAAATAATTCTAATTCACAATAGATAATGCAGTTTTAGGGTGATTCCACTTTGGTCCCGTTCATATAGGCGGCTAGTTTCTGAAGTTCCCAAAGCAGTTCATTTCATCTGTAAGGCTATTTGGTGTGTGTGTAAAGAGAGAGAGAGGGAAGGGAAAGGAGAGGAAGGAGGAGAAGAGGGACAAGAAAGGTAAGTTAAGTACTCTATAAAGAGAATCTTTCCCTTTTGGGTTCTCACTGGAATAATTTATATAACAAAGGCAGAATAACTACTTAATTCTTTTTATATACCAGTTTTCAAAATAATGAGTGGTTTGCTAGCTTCCACCATTGCTGACCTTTTCTTTTTTTAAAGTATCTTTACAAGTTCAAGGACAATGAGACAGACAATTCACGTTTGACGTGTTTCTATCCTTTGTAGTTATTATGCTTACTAATGCTCCGTGTGTCCCATCCGTGGCCCATAGGAGTCTCTTCAAGGTGGCTTTGGAGTCTTTCTGACATTGACTCTAGTAGTGTTTGATAGTTTCCTTGATATCTGGTAGAACAAAATGTTCCAGATTTATTTTTATATATTTCTTTTCCAAACCTGAAATTAGCTACCCATCTTGTGATCTCCCATTCCTTTTTAGTAGAAATGGTGTTTCAAGACTACAATCTGTATGCTAAAGATGCTTATTGTTATTGAATTGGTTTTTGTTTCTAGTCCTTTCAGAACTTTTAGTTCTTTCATACTTTAGTTAGGAAAGACTAAAGACTTTTAGTCTCTCAGAAAAAGAGCTAGGAAATATTTCCTTGCTCCCTTTCCTTGACTCCCTTTTTCCCTTCCTCCCCTTCTTTCTCCCTCCCATTTTTCCTTTCAATAATTAAGTAAAATAAATCATAAGTTCATATGGATATTTCTATCTTATGCCTTTTACTCCTTTCCCCCACACCAAGAATCCTAGTATCAAAATACTGGGATGATAGAATCTGAGTATCACATAAATCTCTATTTTCTTTATCCCACTTTACACATACAGCAGTGGTAAAAGAACCCGCCTGCCAATGCAGGAGACATAGAAGATGCCAGATTCGATCCATGGGTCCAGAAGATCCCCTGGAGGAGGGCATGGCAGTCCACTCCAGTACTCCTGCCTGAAGAATCCCATGGACAGAGGAGCCTGGTGGGCTACAGTCCTTAGTGTCAAAAAGAGTCTGACACAACCTAAGTGACTTAGCACACATGCAATTTCTAAAATAATAATACTAATCCTAATGCCAACAACATAGCAATCATTTAATATTTTTTTAAACAGATCTTTTTTTCTTAGGGCATATTGCACTTGGGATACATCATTAAATTATTGAGTTTTAAAGTGATTTGAGGGAATTCTCTGCTGGTCCAGTGGTTAGGACTCAAAGCTTCCACTGCTGCGTGTCAGGTTCAATCCGTGGTCAGGAAACTACGATCTGGCAAGCCATGGGGCATGGCCAAAAAAAAGTCATTTGGAACAGTTATTCTCTGTGTAGTTGAGCCACCAATTGGATACCCATTTGAGTTCTTTTGTTTCATTCTATTTCTGGTTTTAAGGGATTTATTTTTTCCCATTTAATTTTGTTTTATAATTAACTTAATTTTCAAAGTTCATAGTCATACTAAGGACAGTCATCATGTCAATACTGTGTCTTTTTGTTAAAGGGGTGCAAAGAATGAAAATGACTGAAAGTAACTAAAATTCATGATTGTACAGTCCTGACATCTTTTTACTGTATTTCTTAGAGAAATTATGCAAAAGTCACTAACCAGAATTTCCAACAAGTGTGATTCATGAACCACTCTGTAGGAAGTGATGTTAGATTTGGGATGGAGTGTGGGGATAGAATTTCATGGTTAATGTCTGAAAATTCTATATATTTTTAAGTTTAGTGATAATTTTTTATTTTTTAATTTTTATTTATTTTTGGCTACACTGGGTCTTCGCTGCTGCACTCAGGCTTTCTCTAGTCGTGCAATCAGAGGCTACTGTCTAATTGCTGTGTGAGGGCTTCTCATTGCAGTGGCTTCTCTTATTGCAGATCAGGGACTCTAGAGCCAGGCCTCAGTAGTTGTGGTGCATGGGCTTAGTTGCCCTGCAGCATGTAGTATCTTCCTGGATCAGGGACGGAAACAGTGTCCCTTACATTGCAAGGCAGATTCTCAACCACCAGCAAAGCCCAAGTTCTATATTCTTTTGGAGGTCATGATATATAATAACATTGATGTATCAGTCAGTTCAGTCGCTCAGTCGTATCCGACTCTTTGTGACCCCCATGGACTGTAGCATGCCAGGCTTCCGGGTCCATCACCAACTCCCAGAGCTTGTTCAAACTCATGTCCATCGAGTTGGTGATGCCATCCAACCGTCTCAACCTCTGTCATCCCCTTCTCCTCCTGCCTTCAATCTTTCCCAGTATCAGGATCTTTCCCAATGAGTCAATTCTTCGTATCAGGTGGCCAAAGTATTGGAGCTTCAGCTTCAGCATCAGTCCTTCCAATGAATATTCAGGACTGATTTCCTTTACACTGATATATAATAACACACAAAAACCTCTGAGAAAACCTGAAGTAAAGAATTCTTTTTAGATTTGTGTAACCCATTGTTTTCAAACTTATCTGTGTATCAAGAGATCGTCCTCATGCTATTAAAAATTATTTTATTAGTATTACCTCTTGGGCATGTTGCACTGCACTGCAAGTGGGATCTTAGTTTCCTGACCAAGGATGGAACCCACGCCCCCTGCAGTGGAAGCAGGAAGGCTTAACCACTGGACCCCTAGGGAAGTTGTCTCATAATCTTTTTCACCTTTTTTTTTTTTTGACAGTAGTTATCCCACTGAATGACGTACTTTGTGAAATGTTGCTCTCAAGTTTTCTTGTGTGTCCAAAGGGGATAATAATACCTTTCTAATATCCTTTCAGGGTTATTGTGAGGATCCAGTGAATTGGGTATGAACAACTTTTAGCATATAAAAGAGGAGGCTATTTTGCCAATAGCTAGATGGAAATTTGGAGGTTCACTCTATGCTACTTAGGTGAACTTATCCCTGGGGGAGACAAAGGTATGATGAAAGTTGGAGATTTCAGATGAATGAAAAATGACATATAAGGGTCAACTGAGGAAGCTATACAGATAGAAAAAAAAAAAATCTATTTCTAACAATGTGTGTGAGTGCCAAGTTGCTTCAGTCTAACTCTGCAACCACATGGACTGCAGCTGCCAGGTTCCTCTGTTCATGGGATTCCCCAGGCGAGAATACTGAAGTGGGTTGATGTGCCCTCCTCCAGGGGATCTTCCTGTCCCAGGGATCGAACCCAAATCTCCTGTGTCTCCTGCATTGCAGGTGGTTCTTTACCACTAGTGCCGCCTGAACAGCTACGGTCAGGTGAATGATTTTCACCTAGAATCAGGGAAGTCCTGGGCCTGATACAGAAGAGGGCTTGTTTTCTTAATAGGGGGATACTATAAAAGTATGACTTGTGTGAGGGAATTTGCTTACTCTGAGTATTCAGAGTACCGTTGATAAGGTATGTACTAGTTTGTTAGGGCTGCCATAGGGAAAACCACAGTCTGGGTGGCCTAAACAACAGAAATGTGTATTCTCATACTCTGGAGGCTAGAAGTCCGAGATCAAGGTGTCAGCAGCATTGGTGTCTTTTGAGACTTCTCTCGTTGGCTTGTAGACTGCTATCTTCTCCATGTCTTCACATTATCCTCTGCATGTGGGCATGTCCACTGCCAAATTTCCTCATCTTATAAGGATACCAGTGACAGTGAATCAGTGACCTCATCTCAAACACATTTACTGAGTATTTGTTATGCATAGGCACTGGACATTCAGGAGTGACATTCAGGCAGTTATGCTCGTTACTATATCACCAGCTTGTACCTAGTGGAGGGAAAGAGCAGGAGTAGGTACATAGATGCATTGGTGGGGCAGTTCAGCTGTGAATTAGAGGTTTTGAAGTTCTTCCACAATTTATTCAATGAACATTTTAAGCACCAACTTTGGTCTGAATATTATACCAGAAGCTATCAGCTTGGGAGGAAGAAAGAAGAGACTGATACCAATTGTCATCATTTGAAGATATATCTTTTATAATATACTGATATTTTTGAAATATCAATATGTGATCAAACCCTGGGCCCCTGCTTTAGAAGTGCAGAGTCTTGACAAGGAAGTCCCAACTGCCACAGTTTTGGCTTGAACCATTTCCTTTGTCGAGAGCCTTACTCCCATTCTCCTGGCCCAGGCTCTCTTTCAAAGCTCAGCTGACTTCTCTAGGGAAAGTGTTTCTTGATAATTTTTAGTTTACATGAATGTTCTTCTCTGAACTCCTACAGTACTTAATGCATATACCAGTAATTTGACTGGTAATCTATCCTTTTATGCTTTTCCAATGAGAATTAACATTTTTGAAGGCAGACACTTGGCCATATTTCTTCATATTTCTAGGGCCAACGGTCTTTAAAATATAGTAGGATAAAATTTTAGGTCTGGAAGTTTATCTAGCCCACTCATTTCACAGGTGAAGAAAGCATGATCCAGAGAGTTGTTCAGAGCCACTTTGTTATAAAGCCATGTTGTTGTTGTTTAGTTGCTGTTGTGTCCAAATATTTGTGGCCCCATGGACTATAGACCACCAGGCTCCTCTGTCCATGGGATTTTCCCAGGCAAGAATATTGGAGTGGGTTGCCATTTCCTTCTCCAGGGGATCTTCCCAACCGAGGGATTGAACTTCCATCTCCTCCATTAGCGAGTGATTCTTTACCACTGAGCTATCAGGGAAGCCCCAGTATAAGGCCATAGCCAAAGCCAAAGCTGAAGCTCCAATACTTTGACCACCTGGCAAAGAGCTGACTCACTGGGAAAGACCCTGATGTTGGGAAAGATTGAGGTTAGGAGGAGTAGGGGGCAACAGAGAATAGGATGGTTGGATGGTATCACTGACTCAATGGACATGAGTTTGAGCAAACTCCAGAAGATACTGAAGGACAGGGAAGCCTGGCGTGCTGCAGTCCATGGAGTCGCAAAGAGTTGGGTATGACTTAACCTTAGTGACTGAAGAACAAAAAGCCGAATACTTGCGGATACTGGGCTTCCCCAGTGGCTTACACTGTAAAGAGTCTGCCTGCAGGGCAGGAGACCCAGGTTCAAGCTCCGGCAAGATCCCCTGGAGAAGGGAATGGCTACGCACTCCAGAATGCTTGCTTAGAGAATTCCATGTATCGAGGAGCCAGGCAGGCTATAGTTGATGGGGTTGCAGAGTCGGACCCGACTGAGCAACTAACACTTTCATGTTCATGGTGTGTGGTTACTTTCACGGATTATAGCGGGATTGGCTTTACAAAATGGCAGGATTCAGAAGGGGTATATGAGGGCATTCCCCGACCAAAGTAAGGGAATGTGGTTATTATTTGCAGGTTTGGGAACACGGCGGTCCAAGCTGCTTGATGGGGAAGGTGTGATGGCTACTGGAGGGCAGAGCTGTTCTTTAGCACCCCCCACAGTTTCTTGAAGATGCCTGGAGTTCAGTACTATTAACTCCATGAAGTGGCTTCCCAGCTTAATACCTACTTCTCTGAAGGCATGCAGCCTGAAGAAAGTAAAGCCCATTGGCTTTCTGGCTCCTCAAGGGCATAGGTCCAGAGGAAGATCTCCAGCTCGTTGGTGAGGACTAGCCATGGGCTGTCCACTGTGTGAAGCGCGCCAGGACGCTCCCCTAACAGGAATCCGTGGACTAAGCAGCCGCTCAGGCCTTGGCCACGATCCCAGGAAAGAAGAGCAAGGGGCTTTCCACCTGCCCCAAGCCTCACCCGGACACCAGGCCTCTCGGATTCCAGCGGCTCGTGCTCTGCCTCCGAAGCCCGCCTTCTCCACTCCGCGCCTTTTCCCCGCCCCTCCCCACACGCTCGACGGGCTCGCTCCCGCTCCGGGCACGCGGACGGTGCGCGAGTACGCGGACGCGGAAGGAAGGCCGGCCGGGCTCTCCGCCGCGGGGGCGAGCGCGCAGGCGCCTTCCTGGAACCTGCTGCGGCGCGAATCCCTACGTTCGGAGAGCGGCGGGGTAAGAGGCCCGGTCCCTGGAATTCTGGGGCGCTCGGAGGGAGGGGAAGGGCCTGGGGCTTGGCTGTCTGGCTCCCGGCTCCGCTCCGCTCGAGGGAAGGGAAGCCTCCTCAGTCCCGCCCGCAGGCTAGATTGGGGGTCGGGTGGGGGATGCGGTGATCATGGGGGTGCCCTGGACTGGAAAGCTTGGCACCCTTGTTCCTGCGGTCCTGAGGGTCCGGCTCGCCGGAGAAAGGGGCAGACATACCAAGGAGGGGCCCTTTGGCGAGTTGTGCTCGCCTGGGATAGCACACTCCCTGGCTTTGCTGCTCACCTGGGGGAGGGACCTTTTCGGACCGAAAGGAACAAGTTTGGCCCTGGGACGTGGACGACAGACATTTTTTCTGCCGAGACGCACCCTCTGGGTAAAGTGGGACGGAAGAATTCTTTGCTGCCCGCGAGAATGGGTTAGGAAGCCACTCTACTTTGTTGTACAGAAAGGAAAAATAGTAAAATAAAACAAAAAACAAAAACAACCCTTTTTACTGTTCAAGGAGAACAGATCGGTTAGCAATCTCGTATGATAATATCTTTAACCACAAAGGACTCAGTACAATTAGGTACTTCCCTTCTTCACCCGAAGGTCTCCATTCAGCAAATACTTTGAGTTACCTTCTCTGTGCCAGCCTTGTTCTATGAGCAGGGAACTGGGCAGCAGCTAAGACAGGAGGATCCCTGCTTGCTTGGAGCTTATATTCTAGTTGACAAATAAATGTTATTTCCTTTGTAACTTTTATTATAACATGTACAAGAAAATACTGTCCACAAATCATAAATTGTAACTAATTGATTTACCATTAAGTAAACACATCTTTTAACAACCACTTAAATCAGGACACAACATGTGGGATCTAGTTCCCTGACCAGGGATTGAACCTGAATCACTTGCATCTGGAGTGCAGAGTCTTAGCCACTAGGCCACCAGGGAAGTCCTTGTTTGATCCTTTTAAAGAGTAACTCCTTTCTTAAGAAGAAGCTCATTTAATTTTTGGATAGCTCTAGTTGTTAGAAAAGTTTTCCTAAGATTTAATCTAACACTGGTCATCAGGGTCATCTGGGTCCATCCAGAGCTGATCTGTTATCTGTTGCCTCCCTTTCACTACTCAAGCAGTTTTTTGTTTTTTGTGTTGTTTTTTTTTTTTTTGACGTTTAAGTGCAAAACTTTGAATTTATTATCCCTGTAATGATTTCTGGAGTTAGATTTGGCCCATCATAGATGTTGTCTAAATCTTTTTGGATATGATCCTTTCATCTGTCAGCAGTTCCACCATTGTGCGCTTAACAAACTTGATCAGGGAGGTTCCTGGTGACCTAATGGTTAGGATTTCGGATTGCCCGGGTTCAGTTCCTGGTTGGGGAACTGAGATCCCATAAGCCCTGTGGTGAGGCCAGAAATCAAACAAAAACTTGATCAGCGTATTATTAGTTAAGCATTATTCTTTTTTTAAAGATCGTTATGATTATTAAGGGTAATTGATTGTCTTATTTTTGTTATTTAAATATGATCATCTGGAACTGTGGATAATTCATTTAACTTGGTTGTTTTACTGATTGAAGTTTCCACAATGGAATATCAGTTAAGTTATGGATTTTTAAATCCAGGACTTAGCATTTGTAAAATCAATTTTAAACTTGATATCTCAGCAGAAAATAGAGTGTTGTGTTGCAATTCTGGAATATATAGTGCAACACGTTAAAAAGGGGTTTTTGAGTTAGACTAGAAAAGGATTTGAAAAGTTTATAATGGCCCATAAACTGTGTGAAACCTGGAATCAATGTGAGAAGCTGATTTAATTTTAATTTTTCCTCCTCCCTTGCCTCTGTGGTAGAATGTCTTGTGATCAATGAAATGATCAAAGGTGGATGCAGTAAGAGGGAGGAAAGAAAAAGGGAATTTGTATAAATAGAATTTGAATAATACATTCACATAGCCTTATTAAATGCTTCTAGTCATTCTAACTTATTGAGATGCTAGACTTATTAATTCTAGAGTTGTTCCTTGCTATTTTTAAGTAAGAAAAATACTTTTTTTGACCTATAGGTAAAATGTGCCAATTTTCCCCTAAAATTTAGCACTGCATAGCTTGTGGGTTCTTAGTTCACTGACCAGGGTTTGAACTTGTACCCTTGGCAATGAAACCATGGAGCCCTCACCACTAGACCTTGAGGGAATTCCCTGAATTAATTAATTGATTAATCTTTTGAGTATGAAACTGTTTTATTTTCCAATCTAGCAAGTCCTAGTTTTTCTAAATTTCCTTCATTTTATTTTTGGCCTCACCAAATAGCACATGGAATCTTAGTTCCCCAAGGACCAGGGATCAAACTTGAATTCCCTGCATTGGGAGCATGGACTTTTAACCACTGGACCACCAGGGAAGTCCTGAGGAGCTAACCTTTTGAGGTTCATTTCCTGACTGGAGGACTAGGGAATAAGGAACTTGAAATTATCCATTTTCCTTGACTATCCCCTTCCCCTGTTTCTCCATCTTTCTCTTTGGTTTAATGTTTGTTGTTTGGGCACTATGCTCAGCTAAATCTTGGTATCTTTTTTTTTTTTCCCCTGCAGGCTACTTCTTCCTAGAGATAAAAATCAATATTTAACTGGAAACGAAGCATCAATTAAAATCCTCTCAAACTCCTAATTCCAAATAATTGATAATATTTCTCTGATCAAGAAAAGAAGTGATTCACTGCATGTTAAAAGTATTCCTGTGTTAGTATTGCTGTATTTTTTCCCTCTTCCTGAATTCGAAGAAAAAATATGGAGAAATGGTACTTGATGACAGCTGCAGTCTTACTAGGACTAACAGTACGGTGGACAGTTTCTCTTAATTCTTACTCAGGTAACACATTTTTCATTTAATAGGTGAATTTTTTTTGAATCTTTCTTTTGTCTGTTTTTTGAGGTTTTTTGTTTTTGGTAATAGTTTATGGTTTTCTGACCAAGACAGAGAAGAATTTCAGGTTATATTAGTGTAGTCAAGAAAAGGCTCTTAAAGGTCTAATGCTAATAAATAGAATTTGTGTAAGAGCTAAATAGAAGCACAGGCTTTGTAATATGAGAAAAGAAAGATGTATTCTAACTGGGAAGATGACAAATTGAGAAACAGTTATCTCTTAGCTGTTGAAGAGAGAAATGAGCTAGTACTTCAAAGGGGGAGCGGAATCAAAGAAGGATTTTGTTTGTTTAGGGTAGAGAAGGCTTGTGTATGCATGCTAAGTTGCTTCACTTGTGTCCGCCTCTTTGCGATGCTATAGACTGTAGCCTGCCAGGCTCCTCTGTCCTTAGGATTCTTCAGACAAAGATCCTGGAATAGGTTGCCATGTCCTCCTCCAGGGGATCTTCCCGACCCAGGGATCAAACCCGAATCTGTTGTGTCTCCTGCACTGGCAGGCAGGTTCTTTGCCACTAATGCCACCTGGAAAGCTCAGGGTAGAGAAGGATATTACTACCTTGAAAGGAAGAGAGCAGTGGAGAATAAGATTGGGAATGATGTGAGAGAAATGGAGTGGGGGTGAGATTGATGGAGTCTGGTCCTGGTGATTGGGGGTGGGATTAAATTTAACCTTGTGAATATTTATTTGATACCTCTCCTATTCCAGGCACTATGCTAAGGGCTAGAAATTTAAGGTGAATATCTAATACTTAAAGGGGTCTTCATTTTAGTAGATAAGTAGTCACAGTCAGTTCAGTTCAGTTCAGTCGCTCAGTCGTGTCTGACTCTTTGCAACACCATAGTGGACTGCAGCACACCAGGCCTCCCTGTTCATCACCAACTCCCAGAGTTTACTCAAACTCATGTCCATTGAGTTGGTGATACCATCCACACCATCTCATCCTCTGTCGTCCCCTTCTCCTCCTGCCTTCAGTCTTTCGCAACATCAGGGTCTTTTCAGATGAGTCAGTTCTTTGCATCAGGTGGCCAAAGTATTGGAGTTTCAACTTCAGCATCAGTCCCTCCAATGAACACCCAGGACTGATTTCCTTTAGGATGGACTGGTATGATCTCCTTGTAATCCAAGGGACTCTCAAGAGTCTTCGCCAACACCACAGTTCAAAAGCATCAATTCTTTGGCATTCAGCTTTCTTTATAGTCCAACTCTCACATCCATACATGACTACTGAAAAAACTGTAGCCTTGACTAGCTGGACCTTTGTTGGCAAAGAAATGTCTCTGCTTTTTAATATGCTGTCTAGGTTGGTCAAAACTTTCCTTCCAAGAAGCAAGCGTCTTTTAATTTCATGGCTGCAGTCACCATCTGCAGTGATTTTGGAGCCCCCCAAAATAAAGTCTGTCACTGTTTCCACTGTTTCCCCATCTATTTGCCATGAAGTGATGCGACCGGATGCCATGATCTTAGTTTTCTGAATGTTCAGCTTTAAGCCAACTTTTTTTCTCTCCTCTTTCACTTTCATCAAGAGGCTCTTTAGTTCTTCGCTTTCTGCCATAAGGGTGGTGTCCTCTGCATATCTGAGGTTATTGATATTTCTCCCAGCAATCTTGATTCTAGCTTGTGCTTCATCCGGCCCATCATTTCTCATGACGTACTCTGCATATAAGTTAAATAAGCAAGGTGACAATACACAGCCTTGACATACTCCTTTTCCTATTTGGAACCAGTCTGTTGTTCCATATCCAGTTCTAACTGTTGCTTCCTGACCTGCATACAGGTTTCTCAAGAGGCAGGTCAGGCGGTCTGGTATTCCCATCTCTTTAAGAATTTTCCAGTTTATTGTGATCCACACAGTCAAAGGCTTTGGCATAGTCAATAAAGCAGAAGTAGATGTTTTTCTGGAATTCTTTTGCTTTTTCGATGATCCAGCGGATGTTGGCAATTTGGTCTCTGGTTTCTCTGCCTTTTCTAAAACCAGCTTGAACATCTGGAATTTCATGGTTCACGGTGTTGAAGCCTGGCTTAGAGCATTTTGAGTCACAATACAATGTGATAATTAAATGTTGAAATATGTGAGTTTCAGTGTTAACATAGAAAATTATCAGGATGCATTGCAGAAAACTTTTCACAGGATGGCGTATGAATTCAAGGTTTGAAAGATAAGTTGGAATTTGCTACGCAAATAAAATGGGGAACGTATTCTAGACAGTAGAACATGTGCAGAGATATGGTAGGTGGCATGAGAGCATAGTTGTAAGTATTTGGTATTAGATAGCATAAAAAGACGGGAGAAGGCAATGGCACCCCACTCCAGTACTCTTGCCTGGAAAATCCCATGGGCGGAGGAGCTTGGTAGGCTGCAGTCCACTGGGTCGCTAGGAGTCGGACATGATTGAGCAACTTCACTTTCACTTTTCACTTTCATGCATTGGAGAAGGAAATGGCAACCCACTCCAGTGTTCTTGCCTGGAGAATCCCAGGGATGGGGGAGCCTGGTGGGCTGCCGTCTATGGGGTCACACAGAGTTGGAGACAACTGAAGTGACTTAGTAGCAGCAGCAGCAGCATAAAAAGAAGGAAAGAAAGGATAAGGAGGCATGGCTGGAGATTTGGCTATGTAGTTAGCTGTGTTTTAGAAAAATAACTCATTTTTTTACTATTTTATTATTATGAAAAATGATTGTAGGAAGAAAGTTGGATAAAGAGACAAATGAGACAATCATAATAATAGAGGTAGGAGTTACTATTTTATAAGTATTTACCAAATGCTAGACATCGAGTACTTTCCTTAATATCACAACCACTGAAGATAGGTATTATTTCTAATTTAGAAATGTAAAATGAGACAACTGATAAATGACAACTGGAACTCAAATATATTTTATTCCAGAGTCAGTGCTTTGACTCTGCTCTGTGGGGTCTTAGTTCCCTAATACCAGGTATTGAATCTGAGCCACAGCAGTAAAAGTGCCAAGTCTTAATCACTGGACCATCAGGGAATTACCCATATATGTCTTTTTTAAAAATCAGATTGTTAAATTCCTGGATTTTAATTGGGAGTTATATACTATACCATTGATTAATTTGGGTGAATTGGCAATCATTAACATAGTAAGGCTTCTAATTCATTAAGATGGTGTATTTCTCCATTTATTTAAATCTTTAATGTTTTTCAACAAAATTTTATAGTTTTCTACATGAAAGTTTTACTCATCTTTTCTTAGGTGTATTGCTAGATATCTTATATATTTTTTCCCTCCCCATTGTAGATGGTATCTTTTTAAAAATTGCTTATCTAAATGTTTGTTCCAGAGGAATGAAAATGTGGTTGAGTTGCTAACATTTGGCAACCTTCCAAAAATTATAATTTACCTGAAGTATGTTTTGAAGTGAAGTGAAAGTTGCTCAGTCATGTCTGACTCTTTGTGACCCTGTGGACTATACAGTCCATGGAATTCTCTAAGCCAGAATGCTGGAGTGGGTAGCCTTTCCCTTCTCCAGGGGGTCTTCCCAACCTGGGGATCAAAGCCAGGCCTCCCACATTGCAGGCACATTCTTTACCTGCTGAGCCACAAGGGAGGCCCATGTTTTGAAACTTCTGTGTAAGAAAAAGTGGTCTGTGTATTAGAGTTTTATTTCCTCTTTTTTACTCCCTATCCTTTTTCTTGTCTTCTTAATTCTAGTACTTTATTACAGTGTTGACTAGAAGTAATGATTCAGGCATCTTTAGCTTGTTCTTTATTTTAACAGGTGTGCTTTTAATTTATCAGAGTATGTTTTTGTTCTTTCTAGCATTGAACCAACCTTGCATTCCTGACATAACTCTATTTGTGATATAGTACCTTTTTTAAAAAGTATACTTTTTTAAAAAGTATATTGTAGATCGGCTTATTAATTATTTATGATTTTATCATTTTTATCATCCATGCTCACAAATAAAATTGGCTTGCAGTTTTACTTTTTGAAATTCCTTTGTCAAATTTGTTATCAACGATATGTTAGCCACATAAAATGAATTAGGGAGTATACCCTGTTTTCCTACAATCTGGAATAGTATTCAGAATTGAAATTGTTTGTGATTCATTTATTATTTTTTTGGTTGTGCCATGTGACTTGTAGGATCCTAGTTTCCTGACCAGGGGTTGAACCTGTGCCCCCCTGCAGTGGAAGCGCAGTCCTGTGGAAACACCAGGGAAGTCCCATGGAATTGTTTGTAGTTTAAATGCTTGGTTAGAACTTGGCTAACAAAATTATTTGGGTCTAAAATTCTCTTTGTGGGAAAATATTCAGTGATTTAAATTCCTTAATGATTATAGAACATTTGGGCTTTCTGTTTGCTCTTGATTTATTTTATAATCTATATTTTTCTAGGAATTTGCCCATTTCAACTGAGTTTTAAAATGTATTGTGAAAGTCGCTCAGTCGTGTCTGATTCTTTGCGACCCCATGGACTGTAACAGTCCATGGAATTCTCTAAGCCAGAGTACTGGAGTGGATAGCCTTTCCCTTTTTCAGGGGATCTTCCCAATCCAGGGATTGAACTCAGGTCTCCCGCATAGCAGGTGATTCTTTACCAGCTGAGCCACAAGGGAAGCCCAAGAATACTGGAGTGGGTAGCCTGTTCCTTCTCCAGGGGATCTTCCCGACCTAGGAATCGAACTGGGGTCTCCTGCATTGTAGGTGGATTCTTTACCAACTGAGCTATCAGGGAAGCACCAAAATGTGTTGTTGGGGAGGGATAAATTGGGAGACTGGGGTTGACATATACACTCTACTATATATAAAAGAGAGAACTATTGAGGACCTACTGTATAGCTTAGGTAACTCTATTCAATACTCTGTCATAACCTATATGGAAAAAGAATCTAAAAAAGAGTGGATATTTATATATATGTACATATATATGGATATATATATATGTATAACTGACTCACTGTCCTATACAACAGAAAGTAACACAACACGGTAAATCAACTATATGCTAATAAAAATTAAAATGTATTGACATAAATGACCATGTTTTCTTACCTTTTATATCTTTGCTGTATAACTAGTTATGGTTCCTTTTTCATTTCAGATATGGTTTATGTTGATTCATTTTTAAAAATCAGCCTTACTAGACATTGATTGATTTTATTAGTGTTTTCAAAAAATTAATTTGAGCTTTCCTTATCCTCTCTGTAGTATGCTTGGCTTTATTCTTACGTTTGCTGTTCAGCAGATGCTTTAGCTTATTAAGTTTCAGTCATTTCTTTCTAATTAAGTCATTTAGGCTATACATTTTCTTTCAAGTACCACCCTACAGGTAATATTTTTTATTATCTTCTATTGTGATTCTGCTTTGACTCATGAATAATTTGAAAGTATATTTAAAAATTTTTAAATATTTAGGCTTTAACAATGATCTCTTTGCTATTTTAAATTTAATTGTATAGTAGAAAATAACAACAGAAAGTCTTTATGTATGAGACTAATTCTTTGAAATGTGTTGAAATTTAGGCTAGTATGTGATCAATTTTTTGAAATGTTGTATGTGTGCTTAATATGTATATATTCTCCAGTTCAATAATCTGCATATACCCATTTACTCAATATCAATTGTTTTGATGCAGTTTTTTTATATTCTTACTGATTCTTGCCAAATTGATCTACAAGTTATTGAGAGAGTGGCAGTTTCTTTTTGTAGTTTTGTCAATTTCCTTTTGAATATTTTGAATCCGTATAATTAGGTGATTTAGAATTTTTTTCCTTGTGAGTTGAATTTTACATCACTTTCATGTCCTTGTTTATTTACAGTAATGCTTTTGTCTTAAAGTCTGTTTTCTCTAAAATTAATACTGCTTTACTAGTTTTCTTTAGCTTATTTTTTGCTTGATATATCTTTTTCTATTTTTTTACCCTCTACCTCTGAATCCCTGTGATTCAAATCTGTCTAACCAATTCCCCTCCCTAATTCCATTTTGTCTCTCTTCCTGACTTGGAGGCTATACTTTATTTTGTCCTTTCAGAACTTACTTGATATTTTTCGTATACATATTTAGCTTAACAAAATCTGTAATGCTGTCTTGAACAAGGCTCGGGCCTTAGAAACGTTTTTAACTATAGTTACAAATCTTTACTTCCTGCCTCAAATTAAAATGGTATGATTGCCTAAGATTTTATTTCTTTCATGATTTTAGGTGTTAGTCACTGTTGTTTTATATAATTAATATTTACTTAGGTTTGTCTTCATTTTCTTTGTCCACCTTACATAGTACATCTTTCTTTGAGATCCTTTTCTTTCTTCCTGAAGTACATCTTCGGAAGAGTTTGAGTCTGTTGTTGGCAAACTCCATTTTTTTTTTTTTAAAATTTTATTTATTTATTTATCTATTTGTTTGCAAACTCCATTTTTGACTGAAAATGCCTTTATTTTCCTCTTTGTTGTGAAGTTTTTATGGGTATTGCATTCTGTATTGATTATTTTCTCTTAATATCAATACTTCAAAAATCTTCTTTTATTGTTTTCTAGTTTCTGTTGCTGATGTTCAGACATCAGCTGTCATTTTAATTGTCTTTCCTTAGTTGATGATATCTTTTCTCTCTTGCTGCAGTTGCACTGTGGTATATCTCCATGTGAATATTAAAAAATTTATCCTCTTAGGATTTTTGATTTCTGTCTCTAGGGAGTGGTACCTTCTGTTTCTTTAGAAAACGCTCAGCCATTGTCCCTTCTCATTCTTTTTCTTTCTTGTAGAACTCTGGTAGAAATAGGTTGTATCTTTGTTCTTTTAATCCTTCAACAGATATGTGTTGGACACTCTGTGCCAAGTGTAGGTGGTATAACAGAGAATAATTTTGTTATCTCTTCAAATACTACTTCTCTCTCATTTCTAATCTCCTTGTGCAAAGTCTTATTAGATATATGTTGGGTCTTTTCATTCTTTCCTCTACTTTATAATTGCTTTTATTTTGCATCTGATAGTTTCTTCATACTGCTTTCTTTACAATCATCAGATCTGTCTTCCTGTTCATTACTTTTCTAATTGTGTTTGATCTGTTTTTTTACTTGTCTATTGAGTTTTCAGATTTCAGCTATTATGTTTTTAATTTCCACAACTTCTGCTTGTTTCCTATTTGGATCTTCTTGATCTTTCTGATCATCTCTTGTTCTTCAGCATACTCTCAGTGTGTTCTGTTTTGTCTTTAAATATACTAACCATGCTTATTTTATATTACCTATCAGAAAATTCTGATATCTGACATCTGATTTCATAGTTTGTTTCTGATGAGTCTTGTTCACAGTATTTTGTTTCTTCATGAGGTTAGTGATTTTTTAAAATTGTGAGCTCATATTACCTAGTACTTATATCTTGTGGAAATTCTTTGAGGCCTGAGTTTACTGTGTATTTTTTCACAGAGGGTTTGTGTTGCCTCCTGCCAGGTACCTGGGCACATTTAACAAAAGTCAGACCAGATTCTCATCTCAAGATTTCTTTAGCATATACTTCACATGAATTCAGGTCCCAAACAGGGTGAGTGTTGGCATGTGGTTAGGAATTTTGGGGAGGCCTCTTTTTTCATGTACTACTGAGAGCCAACCTATAGATAAATATTATCTTCACCATCTCGTCAAAGGTTTTGTGCTTACCCTAGTAGAGATTTTTTCTGACACTGAATTCCTGTCTGTTCAAGTACAAAGCTTTGCCTCCTTACTCATGGTATTGAGCTGGTCAGTACCTTGTGTAGCAGCCACTTAAAGATCTTTGGATACCCTCAGGACAAATGCTTACTCTTCTGGGTCTACCTTTTTTTTTGTTTGTTTGTTTCTGGACTCTAAAGAATTCTCTTATTTTGCTGCTAATTCAGCCATACATTAAAATTGTATATGTATAACATATAAAATAAATACTTAAAAAATATGTACTTTTCCTGTACTTAAGGTGCTTTTCTGACTTTCTATGTCTTCCATGTTGCAGGAAACTAGTTTCATCTGGATTTTTTAAAGAACCACAGGTTATTTTGATGTTTACAAAAGGTTGATACAGATGATGGTTGAAGCCACAGAGTTGGGAGTGTGTGTATTGTGAAAACAGATTTAACCACTGAGAAAACAGATTTAACCGTGGAGAAGGGGGGAATGATTAAGGGTGACTGAGAAGAAACGATGTAGGATTAGAGCCTAGAGGAGTTACTATCCTGGAAGCCAGGAAATCAGGGAATTTTAAGAAATAAGGACTAGCTAACTGTCAAATTCTTGACATGTCAAATAGAATGAAAATTTAAAATAGAGGATCACTAGGAGGCCATTGTGAGCCTCCTAATTATCAGACCATAAATGACTAAGTGGGAATTAATAAGTAGACTTAGCAGCTTTTAGGAACTTTGTTAGTGAATGGAAGGAGGGAGTTACTTGGTAGCTGGAATGGGTTATGGAGGGCTAAGGAAAAACCCAATTAAAAGTTGTCTTTGGAAATATGTAAGACAAATATCATGTGATATCATATATATGTGGAATCAAAATGAACTTATTTAAAAACTCAGACTCGCAGACACAGAAAACAAATTTACAGTTACCAAAGGGGAAAGGGTGGGAGGGATACTCAAAAGATTGGGAATAACATATATATACTACTATATATAAAATAGATAATCAATAAGGACATACTTTATAGCACAGGAAATTATATTCAATATCTTGAATAATCTATAAGGGAAAAGAATCTGAAAAAATAGATGTACATGTATGTTTAACTGAATCTCTTTGTTGTACACCTGAAACTAACACAACATTGTAAATCAACTATACTTCAAAAAAAGTTAAACCTTCCTCTTCAGCTGTCTTCTAAGAAAGTCAACAGGACAAGAGTACTTTTGGATTACTCTGTAAGAAGAGTATTGTTACTGTACATGGAAATATTTGTAGCATCTTTTGTAGGTGGTTGTTACATTTTTTTTTTTATCATTTTTCAGATGAGAAAAATAGAAATGCCAAAATGGTTATTCTGTCAGAGTTCCCAACTCTGTGGTAAAGAGTGTTAACACCATTCGCATGTGACAAACTTCTGTATCATAGGAGATTGGGAGGATTACTTAAAGAGCACAACATCTGTGTTTCTGTTGAGATTTTTTTCCTTCTATAATTGAAATACTTTTTTGATTATAGTTTGCTTTTAACATGCTTATTTTAGTTTGCTTTTCGTTTTGCTTAAGATCGTAATTAGGAAACACTGGAGTGAGGAAGCTCAGGTGAGCTTGCTTAGTATTAGTCCATTATTTCTTCTTTGGAGATGCACATACTGTATAGTTTCTCTCTGCTTACCCATTGTTATTTGTAATGTTTCTTCTCACTTACTGGGAGCATATAAAAGGGGAATTATTAGGGAAAATTTTAGCCGTATTCTCTTCTCTTAGAATATTTAAAATTTCAATGTAAAGGCAATTAGTACATATTGTTATCAAAGAAACTACTTGTTTTTTAAATTCTAACATAATTCTGAACAATTCAGCAATTAATAAAACAAACATTTAAATGGCGCTTAAGCTCATTTTCCTAAGAATGAGACAAAATTGGAGCTTTGTAAATGTACATTAATATGTTTTCTTTATGTAATTCTGAATCTCATGTAAATGAATTTGTAGAATTAATCACAGTAGAAGGAATCCTTTTTGCCCTTCCCAAGTGAAGCTCCCTTAGGTGCAGTTGGGTTGTCCTTCTGGGTTGCTTTAAGGGCACTTTAGCAGTTTTAAAAACTTAAGTACTAATTTCATAGCCAGTGTCAGCTGAATTTATTGAAGTAGGTCAGACTCTGGATAGAAACTTGTTTCTCAACCCTAAAGAGAGTCATTATCCATTCTTCTATTTGTTAGAGAATGGTAATAAATTCCTCCACATTGACCACAAGTCTAGAGCAATTTAAGAAAATCTAGATAGTTGGATTTTTTCAGGTATAGAAAATTACTTAAGGTGCTGTATGACTTTTATTATCCCAGTAGACCAAAAAACAAAGAAAAACAAAAGAAACAATAAATATCAATTCCTATCTTCCCATAGACAGTAGCTGTATGCTTAAAAAGAGAAACATACCCACCAGCGTACATACGTACATCTGTAAAATGCACATGCAAGGATGCAATTAATTCATTGGGGAATTATTTTCCTCTTTTTAAAAAATTGTAGGTTAATTTCCCATTCTGTTCAGTTAACGGAGCAAGTTTTAATTGAAAGTATATACTGTATGTCTCAAAATATGTTTCCTTTGAACTCTGGAAAAAGCACATTCTGTGTCCATTGGCTAAAATTCTCACTTGGGTCGCTATTAGAAAATAGTATAATCATGTGACAAAATATATGATACTGAAAACATAAATATCATGAGAAGTCAATTTTTTTCGTTTTTAAAAACCTGCTTTACTTACCTATTTTGATTTCTGCTTTTTTAATATGCTGTTCGTTAAACAAAAGGAGATACTGCTTTGAGATACTGTGGTAACAGGTTTTTAATTCACTAAACAATTGATAGACTTCGTTTGGTGTTTATTTTTTGTAATGTCTCTTGTCTTCTATTTCTTACTCAAGTCATGATTTTATATGTATTCAAATCATTTATTCTTTGACAAGGACTCAGGCACTGAGATTAAACGGCCATGAGTTTGAGTGTTACTGTGTCTTACTGACTGTGTGACGCTGCACAAGTTATTTAAATTTCAGAGTTTTAGTCTCCTCATCAGTAAAATGCTGATAAAATCATAGGTTGAGGATCAAATGAGTTACATCTAAAGTTCTTGGCACTTTATTTTGCTCTTAAGTACTTAAAAATGTTTTCACTACTGAAGTTGCTAATAATTCTTTTTCTGTAATCACACTGAGAATCCCTGGCCTCATGTAAGGAAAATAAGTATTTCACCACTTGTTTGAATAATAAAATAATAATATAGAGGTTTGATGAGTAATGCTTAAAATATATTGTTGTTGTTCAGTCACCAAATCATGTCCAACTCTGCGACCCCAAGGACTGCAGCACACCAGGCTTCCCTGTCCTTTACTCTGTCCTGGAGTTTGCTCAGATTCATGTCTATTGAGTCAGTGATGCTATCTAACCATATTATATATCTATATAAGTATGATGTCTATAGTTTGCCCTTCTGAGAAGTCAATAATTAATGATCAGCATGCTTTTAATTTATAAAGGAAGGTTTTGTGGCGAATTTGGCAGTTGAGATGGTTGCTAAACGTTGGATGTGAGTTGATACAAGAGTTTATATGAATAGGGAGAGGGAGTAAGCAGCATGAACAGAGGCTTGGAATTTCAAAGTGTCAGATTGTAACTGAAAGATGTTTTGAGGCAGGAACCAATACATGGGCGTTGTGTTAAAGTAGCCTTGGCAAAATTATTGGTCTGCCGTCACAGACTGCTTAGCGTTGCACGTTTAGTAAGTGGAAAACCAGAGACTCAAAAATTCAGATCTTTTTTAACTTAAAATCCTTGTTATATCATATTGATAATATTGACATCCTTGCTACATCATCATTCACAGAGAATCTGCTAGGTGCAATTACATTCTGAGAAAGCAAAAATGAACAAGACATAGTACTTTCCAAGAGAGAGACAGGGGTAGGTTTTTGTGTGTGTATCCATATGTCTGTACTATGGGTAATTCTTCGTGGCAGTCACTCATGTGTATACTCTTTGGAGATGTTAATCTGCTTTCCCCATGATTATCTCACATAGGGTGTATCTCCTTGGTGGAGATGCTAGCATTTAGGGAATAGTGGTATAATACGGCTATTAAAATGCAAAAAATCTACTTAATGTTGTGTTTCAAATCTAGAGAACATCTGGGTTAGAGTAAAAAGTGATAATATGTCATTCACCAATGTGGTACACCTTCCAATGGATTAATGAATGTATGACTACATGTGATTTTTTTCCTTGCTGATTGAGAATCTTTGTCTGTACTGTACCTATTCGGGCTTTCTCACAAAATTTTGTAATCAACTGCTAGCTAAATAGTGGTTGTTTGCTATTTACTAAGTGGAATTACCTTTAGGTCATGTAAAATGATTTAAGGTTAACAACCTAGTTGTTGAGGCAACAACTTAACCAAGTTGTGAGGCAATACACAGTAGGAGCTAGGAAAAAAATTACGGAGCCGGTCTGCCTGGGTTCCAGTCCAGACTCTGCTACTCATTACCTCGGTGACCCTTGTTTCCAGTTTGCCAGCTATAAACTGGGGATGATAATAATCCCTACTTCATTGTTGTATTTGGCATGTGGTAGACCCTGTCTATTGTTAGTTATTAAAGATCCACTATCCCTTATTTGCAATTTAGAAGTAAACTATAAACTGGCAGTTTTTAATATAATTCATTTGACATCAAACCCTGACCTAATCAATGTCTTTGGTTTTTGGTTCTATACTTGACCTTAAGTTATTTATTGTTAGTTTGTAAAAGCTCTTTGTAAAATATAAACATATGTTATTACAATTGTTTTATGATACTTATTGGACAGTATAGTTTACAGTGTTTCTCATGAAGTAAAAATAAACTTGGATATCTTGTGATTAGTATTATCAACTAGTTAATTAAAAGCCAAGGAAAGGATTTCCCCTGGTGGTCTAGTGGTCAAGACTGGGTGCTTCTAGTGCATAGGGTGCGGGTTCCATCCCTGGTCAGAGAACTAAGATCCAACATGCTGCATGGCATGGCCAAAAAAAGAGAAACTTAGTTAGTGTTAATATTTATTGAGTGTTTATGTGTACCAGGTACTACACAGAGCATTTGATGTTCATTATCTTCTTTATTCCAACAGTCCTTTAGGTGTGATAGTATTGATTCTGTTTTTAATGTGCTGAGGCTGAGAGAGCGAAGGTCATTTGCTCAGGGTCACAGTGTCACTCAGTGTGCTAGCAGGGCTAGAATTCAGACCTCATCTCTGACCTTTGAAGTCACTTCTGTGTCCTTTTCTTCCATCTGTACTATCTTTATAGTTTAGAAAATTTTCATGAGGAAATAAAGTCACTAGTATACTAAAGTATACTATATATACTAAAGTATATATATATATTTTAAGATTCTTTGCTTTATAGAATTTTTTGCCATTTAAGAAAAATACTGAGTCAGTGAAGTGGAGTTAACAAAATTCCAATTTACATGCAACTTTGGGAAATTTATATTGATTGTGTTAAGGGAGGTACTTATATACTCTAAATAGTGGGGAGGGGAGTTGAAAATAAACAAAAATTGGCTTTCTTTTAAACAGAAAATGCTAATTTAAAGAGCTTATGTAGCTGACAGTGGGACAGGAAGTTCTGTCTTGTTTATTAGGGCGGAGGAAGGCAGTGGCGCTCACACGGTGAGTGCCCTGCAGTGAACATCTACTGGTCCCCACTCAGCTTCATGCGCTCCCCTAACATTATCCCAGTTGTCACCTCAGTATCTGCCCTTCCTCATTCCTTGAATGTGATTGCCGTAAGACAATGATAAATAAAGTATAAATTTATTTTGCTTTTTTTTTCCTTATTATTTTAGGTGCTGGAAAGCCCCCTATGTTTGGTGATTATGAAGCCCAGAGACACTGGCAAGAGATTACTTTTAATTTACCCATCAAACAATGGTATGGATAATTTTAACTTGATTTTATTGTTTTATCAGTCAGTTAATGTAGATTATTTGAAGTTACTTAAAAGGAAAATACACTGTTTCTTCATCTTTAGCATCCTCTCTTCCTATTTATTGAAGTCACATATGTTACCCTGTATATTGTCAGCTCATTTTGAAATTTTATCCTCCTGAAAGTTACCATATACTCAGCTACCAGCTGGAATATGATACTAAACTAGAACTTTAAGGATAGGACACTGTATGCCATGAAAGCTCCTCAGGATATAAACTGTGAAAGTTTATGGACTAAGAATATTTCTTTTGGTGGTTTCTCAAAGTTTCTTTGTTAGGAACGTATGAGATGTAAAAAGGCAGTAGCTTAGTGATGAAGAGTGTAGATGTTCGAGTCAGACTGCCTGTGTATGTGTGTGTATTAGTGTTCAGATGGAGACTGTATTCTTTACTGGCAGTGTGAGCTTTGGCAAGTTATTTAACTGTCTCTGCCACAGTTTTATCACTCATAGAATAGAAATAATAGAATACATATTTCACTGGGTTATTGTGAAGATTGAATAAAATGATTCACTTAAAGCACTTACACCAGTGCCTGAAGTGTAATGAGCTCTCAATAAATGTTAGCTGTAGTTATGTCTTCAAAAAATCCGGGCATTGCCATTTTTGTTGAACATGTTCTGATGATTGATGACAGTATTCTTTTTTACTTATTATGTGCCTGGTAGATTATTTGATTAAACCTGGTTATACAGACTGTTTATATCATTCTCTTGATTGCTTTAGTCACTGCTTTTATTTAACTCCTTATGAAAGAGAGTTATATATAAGAACTGCACATTGAACTCTCTATTAATAGGTTGGCTCTATCTACTCCAAATTTGGAGAATTTATAATACAGATCAGCTAAATATTTGATATTCTTTTTTTTTTTTGATAGATGTGTGCATATTTGTTTTTTGGTTATTTTTGACCTCACTGCACAGCTTGTAGGATCTTAGTTCCCTGGGCAGGGATTGAATCAGAGGCCATGGCAGTGAAAGCACCAGGTTCCAATGCTTAAATGGTGTGATTTCTTTTTTTTTGTAGTTTGAAGTTTATTGTTAAATCATTCCTAATGACTATCATTGAAAAAGATATATCTCAATGGCACAGTTTACAAAACAGAAAATATATACTTGGGACAGGTTCACTATTTTCAAAAGTGGATATAAATCTGTATTGGAAATAACATTTCTAATATTTTGAATTGTCTAATTTTGTCAAATTTTATTAGTTTGCCATTTTTGTTACCTAGTAATGTGACTGAAGAATGGTTTATTATTTTTTTAACTTCACTTTTCCAAGTGTGAAGTCTTTCTGTCTTCATCTAGAAAGTTATAGTCAAAACTTTCAAGTGATATAGTTGTCTGAAATATGAAATCAGAATCTATCAGGTAAAGTTTTAAAATGTCAGTTTTATAATTCTAAATTTTAAAACTTGATTTATTCCATTTCATTATACATAGTTGAAAGTTATAGAGGAAAACAACTTTTTTCTTTAAATGACAATTTTTATAATTTTTATAAACCCCAAGATCACATGGCTGCCAAGGCTACCAGCACTGTGACTTTGTACAACCAGGCAGAATAATAGGAATATCTTTATTCTTTATGTCTCTTTTTGTTGTGGAGCAAAATCTTTTCCACCCTTAAAGCAATCATTAATAGAAATGCCTGGCTCAGTGCAGGCATGGTTTATCACCTGGGGTAGGAGAAGGGTCCACCTACCCTGAGTATGTTGCTTTTTAAAACAACATCACAGTTTTATAAGTGAGGAATTGTGGGAATCACTGTTTATTTCAGCATTGTTATAACTATGAGAAGCCTAAATATATTTTGGTAGGGGAATGATTAATTAAAGTACATTTCTCCTATATGCATGTGTACATGTTTTTTCTAGGTAGATTCCTAGAAGTGGAATCTCTAAAGTAGCCAGTTATAATGGATACCAATACCAACATATCTCTTACTCTTACCAATAATAACACCAGACTTCTAAAATTTCCATTTCCTTGAGTACTTGTGATGTTGAGTTTCCTTTGTGTCTGACTCTTTGTGACCCCGTGGACTATAGCCCACCAGGCTCATCTGTTCATGGAATTTTCCAGGCAGGAATACTGGAGTGGGTTGCCATTTCCTGCTCCAGGGGATCTTCCCAACCCAGGGATCAAACCCACGTCTCTTGTGTCTCTGCATTGACAGGCAGATTCTTTGCCATTGTGTTAACCTGGGAAGCCCCTGGTGTATTTACTGATCATCAAATTTTTCTAAAATTTGCATATTTGTATATTTCTCCCATGTTACTGATGAACTGCTGATCTTTTTTGTAATGATTTGTGTGATTTTAAGATAAAAAATTACATTAACTTTCTCTGCTGTGTAACAAATGACCACAAAACTAGTAATTACTTAAACACACATTTATTTTTTATTTTCGGCTGCCCTGGGTTCCTCATTGCTGTGCCTGGGCTTTCTCTAGTTGTGGCGAGTGGGAGCTACTGCCCAGTTGTGGTGCTAAGCTTCTCATTGCTGTGATTTCTCTTGTTGAGGAACGTGGGCTCTAGGTGCGCAGGCTTCAGTAGTTGTGGTTCACAGGCTCAGCTGCCCCACAGCATGTGGAATCTTCTTGGACCAGGGATCGAACCTGTGTCCCCTCCATTGACAGGAGGATTCTTAACTACTGTACCTCCAGGGAAATCCAAAACACACATTTATTATGGAAGTCCAGGGACAGCTTATTTCAGTATTATGATCAGAGTCTCTGGAGGGTGCAATCCAGTTGTCATCTGAGACTGCAGTCTTATCTGAGGCACAGCTGGGGAAAGAACCATTTCCAAGTTCCCTCAAGTTATTGGCAGAATTAATTTCTTTGCAGTTATAAAACTAAGGGCTTTGGTTTCTTGGAAGCTGCCTTTATCTTCTGGAGTCTCCCTGCAGTTTCTTGCTGTGTGGCTTCTCCATTATGCCCATTTACTGAAATGTGACAGTTTTCTTCTTCCAAGTCAGTGAAAGGGAGTACTCTGTAGCTTAGCCAGCAAGATGGAATCTTACATATATGTAAAACATAAGCATAAGAATGATTGTCCTATCACTTTTTTTGTACTTGTTGTTTATTAGCAAGTCACATGTCTTATCCACACTCAAGGGGAGAGAATTGATTGTACACATGCATGGCAGGAATACCAGGAGATGGGTTCATAGGGATGACTTTAAAGTCTGTCTGCCGTAGTATTTGGCAGTGTATAATAGTATTCTGCATTTTAATCATTTGTTTTGGTGTGTGTGTGTATGTATAAAATAAATTTCTTTCTGTTCTTATCTTTGAATTTTTCTTAAGGTGTTTAAACATTTGATATATAGACATTCTTTGAACTGTTCTTGAAAATTCTTTAAGTTTGGAACTGTTTTAAAATAGAATATATTTTTGTACAAAGCAAAAATATCCATGATGTATTAGAAAAAATTACATTTTGAAGTTAATGATAACACACTTGGACTAATTTTGTAGTTTGTTGTGGCAGCTAGTTTTTTTTCTGATAAAACATCTACTGAGATTACATGGGAATTTGGTGGGAAAGGACATTCCAATGGTATTTATCCAACTTTTCAGGTGGATCTAAGACACATAAAGCAGGAGAATTAACTATTTGCTTTGTTTCTACAGGTAGATTTTGAAGCTTTACTTGAAACACTTTTAAGCTATCTTCTTCCATGAATTTCTCTCTTCTTCCTTATGCATTTCCATAAAGATAAGTAGCACAGTTGTTAGCTCTATTGTTCCTTCTTCCCAGTCCAACCAGTGGTTTTACTGTTAGTGTATCTTTGCATGCTTATCATCCATGCCTCCTTTGTTATCTCCAGTGGATCTCAATGTTAAACTAAATGAAAAATAGCTTTTGCCTTAGAAGAAGCTGAAAAACAAATCAAATTGTATTGTTCAAAATGTGATTTTTGAATTACTTGATGCTTTTCCACTACTGTATCCATCCCAGTGGTTTTGTAGCTAATGACCAATTAGAACTACTATTGGACACTCACTTTGTGTCAGGCAGTTGTCTAACAGTTTTACATGTTTAATTTAGTCCTTCAACAACTCTGTGGGGTAAATACAATAAAACCTTGTGCTAATGCACCCTGTCATTACGTGAATTTGAAAATAACACAGTTTGGTACCTGTGTTCAGGTGACCCTCTTTAGAGAAGTGGGTCCTCTGGTCTCCACTATTGGCCTGGCCCGGCTTCCCAGTTTCAAGCTGTTGAAAAGGACTCCAACTTACATGGAGTTTCTTGGGTTCATTGTATGTTGGTTTTGAGTTCCAGCCAGATAGAAACCCAGGATTGTTCACATGGATGTTGCTGCTGGGGTAGATAATTGTCTCCAGATGGTACCATGCTGTACTGTGCCCATGGCTGCCTAGCATGCCTTGATCATTTTATTAATCCTCATTCCCTACATACAAACCTACATATTGTGTATCAGACACTAAGAAAAGTAGACTTTTTGAAGATGAATCCAGTTGATCCTTGAACAACATGGGTTTGAACTGTGCAGATCTGTTTATACATGGATTTCTTTCAATAGTAAATACTGTACTACAGAATCCATGGTTGGTTGAATCCAAGGTTGTGGAACCTAGATCCAGAGAAATCTTGGAGAGAGATAGCTGACTGTAAATTATACTTGGATTTTCAACTTCATGGAGAGTCAGTGCCCCTAATCCATATGTTGTTCAGGGTCAACTGTAGTAGGTTAATTAACTGGATCATGATAAATGCCAACTTAAAAATTTTTTCTTCAGTCTCAGAGTAAGGGACTGTGATGTCAAAAAATTGTGACCCATTTGAAACAGGCTTTTTTTTTTTTTTTTTTTTTGCTTTTTCATACTGTTCATGGGGTTCTCAAGGCAAGACTACTGAAGTGATTTGCTATTCCCTTCTCCAGCGGACCACGTTTTGTCAGAACTCTCCACCATGACCCGTCCGTCTTGGGTGGCCCTACAGAGATCAAATTGCCAACACCTATTGGATCATTGAAAAAGCAAGAGAGTTCCAGAAAAACATCTACTTCTGCTTTATTGACTATGCCAAAGCCTTTGATTGTGTGGACCACAACAAACTATGGAAAATTCTTAAAGAGATGGGAATACTAGACCACCTGACCTGCCTCTTGAGAAATCTGTATGCAGGTCAGGAAGCAACAGTTAGAACCGGACATGTAACGACAGACTGGTTCCAAATAGGGAAAGGAGTATGTCAAGGCTGTGTATTGTCACCCTGCTTATTTAACTATATGCAGAGTACATCATGAGAAATGCTGGGCTGGATGAAGCACAAGCTGGAATCAAGATTGCTGGGAGAAATATCAATAACCTCAGATATACAGATGACACCACCCTTATGGCAGAAAGTAAAGAAGAACTAAAGAGCCTCTTGATGAAAGTGAAAGAGGAGAGTCAAAAAGTTGGCTTAAAGCTGAACATTCAGAAAACTAAGATCGTGGCATCTGGTCCCATCACTTCATGGGAAATAGATGGGGAAACAGTGACAGACTTTATTTTTGGGGGCTCCAAAATCACTGCAGAGTGACTGCAGCCATGAAATTAAAAGACGCTTGCTCCTTGAAAGAACAGTTATGACCAAACTAGACAGCATATTAAAAAGCAGAGACATTACTTTGCCAACAAAGGTCTGGCTAGTCAAAGCTATGGTTTTTCCAGTGGTCATGTATGGATGTGAGAGTTGGACTGTGAAGAAAGCTGAGCGCCAAAGAAATGATGCTTTTGAACTGTGGTGTTGGAGAAGACTCTTGAGAGTCCCTCGGACTGCAAGGAGATCCAGCCAGTCCATCCTAAAGGAAATAGCCCTGAATATTCATTGGAAGGACTGATGTTGAGGCTGAAACTCCAAACAATACTTTGGCCACCTGAGGCGAATAACTGACTCATTAGAAAAGACCCTGATGCTGGGAAAGATTGAAGGCGGGAGGAGAAGGGGACGACAGAGGATGAGATGGCTGGAAGGCATCACTGACTCAATGGACACGAGTTTGCATAAACTCTGGGAGTTGGTGATGGACAGGGAGGCCTGGCGTGCTGCGGTCCATGGGGTCGCAAAGAGTTGGACACGACTGAGTGACTGAACTGACTGAAACAGGCTTAGGGATAGTGGTTATTTATGTTGTATATAGTTTGGTGTCCATTATTATAAATTCTTCTAATGATTGAGATAATTAATTGGATAGAAGAAGCTGTCTAGTTATAAAGATTATAGTTAAGGAGTCTATGTAAATTTATTATAGTCTATGTAGTCTATGTAAATTTTCATTTCTTGAGTCACAGTATTTATATGTAGTTTCTTCCTGTTCTAACCAACTGGAAGAGCCTGTTAATTTATGAATTTTACATATAGTGTTTTTCCTTAATTCACAGAATTTTGCATGTAATAGGCTCTCATTAAATGTTGGTTGAATTGTGTTCAAAGTGGTATTGATAAGTCTACCTGTTTCATGCAGTAAGTATTTCTTTCTTTGCAAACCAAATCTTTACATGGTTTTAACATTAATTTTTTACTTTTTAAAATTGTGATTTCACATTATTTCTGTAATTTTTAGGCTGTCAGAAGCAAATTCTCTTTTTTGTTGCTTATTTTCTTTTGTATAAGTATTAGTCATTGTTTAAGTTTACTAATAGTAGAATGACAACAAGTTCCAATTTTCCTGTGACAATCTTGGTTTACCTGTAGTGTTATGGCTTAATTATTAATAGCTTCCTCTTTCACTCTTAAAAGTACTTTGGTTTAGATAATAATTTAGTCACACTACTCATTAACAACTTTAATTGTGAGTTCACAAAAATTTTTTGAAAAGAGGAAAAGAAAAAATTTAGATGATTTTTTTTTACCTTATATGTTTTTTCATGTTAAGTTAAATGACATGATATATTAAATACAAGTCTATTTCTTGAATATTGATTGATGGAGTGGTGCTTTTTTTTCCTTTCTTCCCCAGGTATTTTAACAGCAGTGATAACAATTTACAGTATTGGGGATTGGACTATCCACCTCTTACAGCTTATCATAGTTTTTTATGTGCATATGTGTAAGTTTTTCTTCCTTTACATAACTCTACATATCTATGCCCTTAGCAGATGTAGTAAGGAACAGTTTGTTGATTAGAGGAGAGATCGTTTGTAGCTGTTATTGTATTATGGTTTGTAGAGCACCATGCCTTTATAATTGGTTTGTAGGAAAGTTAACTATCAGAGTTTTAATATTTGCGTAATCTTTTTGGTGGAAAGGCTAGAAAAAGATGCAAAAAGTCTAGCTTTGTTTTGAAGTAGAAAAGTTACCAATTATGCATGGTTTACTGAGAAATATATCTAATACGGTTAGTTGTGCATGGGAAAGCTTTTTTCCTGGAATGGCCCAAAGTAAATGAAAAATAAAGGTCTAAATGGTATTGTGATTAACCAGTCAAGTACTACAGTACTTCTAGTTCTAGAAGTAGTAGTGTTTCACTTATGCTTTAAGATAGGATTGGAATTCCTTCTTTTACAGACATAGAATGGTTTATAGACGATAAGGCACTTCTGTATAGTAGAGACCCAGTTCTACTCTGTAGTGGTATTCCATTTCAGAACTGCAATGTGTCAGTAGAAATTCGAGGAACTTCCTCACAGTATCTTCTGAACTTATTTATTTTACTGTTTCATATTTTTAAAAAATTAGCTTCCTGGACAAAAAATATGTCTCCAAACTTCATGATAACTAGTTGTACTTTTCAGTGTTCTGGATAATGTAGTACGATTGAAAACTTAATTTATCTTTAATACTTATGTTCAATTTTATGCAATGATTTATGATTAACAGCTATTTATTATAGCCTATTATGATAACTGAAAAGCTGATAAATTATAAAGCTGTGATCCTCAGTCCTAGTATATTGCTGTTTACCAAGTACATGTTTAGTAAACAAAAGGTGACACATTAGATTGTTTTCACACTGAAAGTATCATGAAAGTAGGACTTTTAGTTAAAATGTTACATGAGTTTGTTGGAAGGTGAGCACGGTAGGGTGGATTCAGATTTTTAGCTTTAGTCAGTTTCACATGGTTAAATACAAAGAGTTAAGCCTTAACTCTATTGCTTTATAAAAGCAATGGCCACTTTTCAACATAGATTCATATGTCCTCAGGTGTCCTTATTGCTAAAAGCGATGGGGAATAAAGTGCATGTATATATGCTTTGATTTGCAGGGCAAAGTTTATAAATCCAGACTGGATTGCTCTCCATACATCACGTGGATATGAGAGTCAGGCACATAAGCTCTTCATGCGTGCAACAGGTAAAAGAGCAATAGATATTGAATGTAAAATTGGATTAAACATTTTTTTGAACTGATGATAGGTTCTATTATTGTCCTTACTGACTTTTACAGTTGTGTAACTATACATAAGACCCCCTGGAGAAGGAAATGGCAACCCACTCCAGTATTCTTGCCTGGAGAATCCCATGAACAGAGGAGCCTGGTAGGCTACAGTCCACGGGGTCACAAAGAGTCGGACACAACTGAGCAAAAATCAGTCAGTCAACTATACATATGCATATATATGTATACTGTTTGAGCAAATGTGTATGTAAACTAAAACAAAAAAGTAGAAATGAATAATTCTGGGTGCTTTACATTTGTTATTATTGCATTTAATAATATGGACATCCAGATGAGGTAAAATACTGTTGTTATTCTTAAGCTGAGAAACTGAGACCCAGTAAAGTGAGGGTAATATTAATAGCTCACCTGAAGTTGGCTAGCTCTGAATTAAAGTTTTAATTGTTTAGGTCTTTGCTTTGATAAATCCCTTTCACTTTTATTTTTTATTTTTTTTAAAAATATTTATTTGGTTGTGCTGGGCCTTAGTTGTGGCATATGGGAGCTAGTTCCCTGACCAGGAATCGAACCCAGGCCCCCTGCATTGGGAGCTCAGAGTCTTAGCCACTGGACCACCAGGGAAGTCCCCCCCTTTCACTTTTAAAGTAAAGTACAGTTGTATGGGCTTCCCTACTGGCTCAGAGGTAAACAGCCCACCTGCCAATGCAGGAAATTCAGGTTCAGTCGTTGGGTTGGAAAGATCCCTTGGAGAAGGAAGTGGCAACCCACTTCAGTATTCTTGCCTGGGAAATCCCATGGACAGAGGAGCCTGGTGGACTACAGTCCATGGGGTTGTAAAAGAGTTGGACATGACTGTAATTAAACAACAACAGTTGTATATCATACATTGTATTGCTGTGTAGTGTTGCTATATTAATCTTTATAACAAATGTTTATTGAGCATTTATTGTATGCTAAGATTTGAAAGTAATAAGACTACATTTTTTAAAAACCTTTACAAGACTTAGGCTTTTATGGGTTTTTTCCTTAATTACTCTAAATCTAGTCAGATTTGTTCTCTTTAGCATTCACCCCATGATAGAATCTCAGGTCCAAGAGAGAACCTGCATTGCCTCTCCCTCTCCCACACCACTCCCTTCCCACCACCCCCCCAATGCTTTAATCCTGTCTGAACTTCATACTCACCGCATGATGTTTAGCTTCTGAGCCAGTACCTGTATCTGGAGGAAACTCACGACTTTTAGACACAGTCTGCTCTATTTTCAAAGAGCTCCAATTATTAGAAATTTCCTTCTTATATTGAACCTTCACTAGTCATGTGAAGTTCTGTTTCCTTGGTCCACACAGAACAAGTCTGATCCTTTTTATACCTAACACCTTACAGACACGTGAAGTTATCTCCTCTCCAGGTTAAACATTCTTAGATACTTCAGCTCTTATTAGATGACCAGTTTCTTGAATGTAATTATGGTTTTGAGGCCTCTGCTTGTGCTCCTTTGAATATATTCCAGCTTTTCAGTGTCATCTTAAATGTAGAATCTGGGGATGAAAATAGATTGCATGCATCTAACACTGATAGTTTACTATTGTTTACCTTACTCTTGAACTTAAATATATGTTTTCTGGTACAAGAAAAAAATAGGCTCTTTGGATAGCTATGTTGTACTGTTGAAGAACTTAATACATTAGTTTTTCTTTGTTCTGAAAGGACTGAACATTCAGAATTATGAATTGCTTTATTTTTTCCCCACTTTTTTCAGTTTCTTCTTCATCTCAGCCTCTCAAGCTCTTTGTATGCATCAATTAGCAAAAATTTATGAATTTTTTTAATTTTTTATTTATTTATTTATTTTTTAATGAATTTTTATAAATATTCACATTTTAAAAAGATTCTCCTATGCATCTCCACATTTGAGGTATTGTTCACATCAGGAAATTTGGAGCATTTAGATATTGAGGGGAAAATAAAAGTTTACTTCCCTTGCTTTGAGTATTCTTAATTTTTAAATCCAGGTCAGGGCAAAGAGAGAATTAGATACATTTAATTAATTTAATGTGTGAATTTATTAGAGGAAAATAAGACACTTTCTAGTCCTATATCAGTTGAAATTAGGCACAGGTGAAGGGAATGGAAAGGGCTCCATGTGGAAAGGACTCGTCCAGAGTGGGTAGCTGCTGCTGCTAAGTCATTTCAGTTGTGTCCGACTCTATGCGACCCCATACACGGCAGCCCACCAGGCTCCCCCGTCCCTGGAATTCTCTAGGCAAGAACACTGGAGTGGGTTGCCATTTCCTTCTCCAATGCATGAAATTGAAAAGTGAAAGTGAAGTCGCTCAGTCGTGTCTGACTCTTAAGCAACCCCATGGACTGCAGCCCACCAGGCTCCTCTGTCCATGGGATTTTCCAGGCAAGAGTACTGGAGTGGGGTGCCATTGCCTTCTCCAGAGTGGGTACCAACCTTGTGTTAATAGAATTCCCATTCAAGGTTGGAGGGAGGCGATTAATAGGTTATAGTGAATCCTGATGGACTCTCGCTTAAAATCATTTGTTTGTTTTTTCAGTGTTAATTGCTGATTTGTTGATATACATACCTGCAGTGGTTCTGTACTGTTGTTGTTTAAAAGAAATCTCAACTAAGAAAAAGGTAAGTTTTGAAGTAACCTGACATTTCATCTCTGAAATGTTTTATTAGCTTAGCTATTAATGTAGAGCTTAAGGAAGCTATGCTTTTGGGAATAGATAATAGGAAACAGTATATCTTCTGTCAATTAATTTTCATTTAGAAACATTAACTTATCTTAGAGTAATTATTTTAATGCCCAACTGTAGTAATAAGAGGCACTGAATTTTAGAAGTTACATACTGCTGAGTTACACAGCATGCTAAATTTATTGCTTAACTGGTAAATTTGAATGTTGGGTTGGCTTGGGAGAATGACAACTGAAAGGCATTTTGAAAAGTTGCTATATATTCTCATATTCACAGTTAATGAATATTCTCTTTGGTCATTTTATATAGATTAATTATTAGATTAATTTATCTGATTTGTATATCTAAAAGTGCTTTCTCTAACAAATACCTTTTAGTGATTTTTTTTTCCATTTTTACTGGAGTATGCTATGTCACCTCCATGAAAACTTCAGTATTTAAAGAGTTGTTTTATAAAAATGATATATTTTGATAAATAGGTAAGAATGGATCATTTGCTACTGTGTTAAATGAAACTATGCATTTACCCAGTTTGATTCAAGTAACAGATTACTTTATTATTTCATAATAATTTTCTTTATAATAATTTTCTTTACAGATTGCTAGTGCATTATGCATATTGCTGTACCCAGGCCTTATTCTTATCGACTATGGACATTTTCAGTATCCTTTACTGATTCAGAAATGAAGTCAGATGCACATCATGAAATCTAGGCTCTGTTTTTATAATGTTGTCTTCTACAATGTCTTATTTACTAGGGTTCTTGCTATATAAACCTTTTAAAAATGATAAAAGTATCTCTTCACCAAGTGTTTACTTGAAAGGTAAAGTTCATTTATTAAAAGTAGAAATGCTTTTTCACACCCATTTGGCTTGGGAACAGAACATTGGTAACTGATTAGCTCTTCTGGAAAGTTAGAAAAAGAATGCCAAGTACAGTGATGCTCTCCTAATATTAAAAAGGTAAAAAACATCTTCTATCTTTTGTAAACGTTATCTGACACTGACAAAAAGACTTCCAGTTTTTGAGTTTTAAAACAAAGTGTTTTTCTAACAGATAGTGGTAGCTGGAAGCTTCAGGAAACTAAAATTTAATGATTAAATCTATGTGGATTTTGTGTGTTTAATTTTTGGTACCTAAAATAAGGAACATTCAAATAAACAAATTGTAGAGGAAAGTTGATAAAATCTGTACATGGCTCTCCAGTTTGTGTTCTAATGTATTAAATATTGCTGTCTGTCTCCGTCTGTCCCAAAGGAAAAAAAATCCATACCATGATTGCTTAATTAATCATTTTTCCTTTTGTCTCTAGTCTGTTTTAGTAATAAAATTAAAATACATATATGTCAAAAGACTTGAGAAAGAAATTCAAATATGTAGTTGCTTCCACCATGTTTTTTATTCTGTCCACTTTCCTAATTGAGCTCTTTTTTTTTTTGACTTTGTAGATTCATGGCTTTCAGATAGTCTAATAATATCAAGAACACTGAGATAAAGAAAGGAAACGAAGTTGTTTATAAGATTTTTTAAAACTATATTTACTTTGAAATGTTAACATTCATTCAGAAAAATGCATAAAACATAAATGAATTGGCTGTTATCCATGTCAAGAAATAAAACATTGCTAGTATCCAGAATGACCCTGTACACGGCCCTAGTACTTCTCACTCCTCCTTTCTCAAAGATAGCCGAATACTGACTGCTAATACTATAGTTTGGTTCTCCCCCTTTTTTGAATTTACTATAAAAGAGACAGCACAGTAGGTATTCCTCTGTGTTAGGTGTTTTTGATTCAACATTGTGAGAGTTATTCGTGCAGTTCTCTGTAGTTGTGGTTTCTTCTCTTTCTCACTGCTTTGTAATATTCCACTGCGTGAGTACACATGATTTTATTACTGATAGACATTTGGAGTGTTTCCAGGTTTTGGCTATGATAAAACTCTGCTGCTTTGAACTTTCTTGTAAGGATCTCTTTGTACGCATGTAAATATATTTCTTATGAGTGGAATTGCTGAGTTATAGGGTATGCACATGTTTAATTTTAAGTATTCTCATATGGTTTTTAAGCATAATCTAGCAAGTGAGACTCCTGTGAGCAGTGGTGTAGGTGCTCATCGTCAACAATTGTCAGCTATTTTCCTTTTAGCCATTCTGGTAAATTTGTAGTGGCGTCTTCTCTGTGACTTGAATCAAACTCTTGAAGCTTTTGGGATTATGTCATTTTGTAGGAACACACTTTTTTTAACCACTATTTACTTTACTTTCCTCATTTGTAAAATGGAGATGATAAGAACCCTACTTTTTAAGCTTCTTGAGAATTAAATGAATTCACATTTGTTAAACATTTAAAACACTACTTGGGAGGTGTTAAATACCATCTAAGTATTTACTTGCTTTTATTATTTGTATTGTTGCTACTGCTTTTGTTATTACTGTTTTTTACTTTTTGGACTCTGAAATTTTATATTAGTTTGGACAGAGGCATTTTTGACAGTAGTTTTGGACACCCTATGGATCATTCATTTTGAAGACTCATGTTCTTCAGTTCTGGGAAATTCTCATGAATAATTTTTTTTTTTATAATTCCCTTTTTTTCTGAAGCTTGTTAGATAGGTATTAGATCTTTCATCTCCATCTTGAGCATCTGTCTTTGTTTTATATTTTCGAAGATTATCTTGCTTTATATCTAAAACTTCTGTTAAACTTCATTTGTTAAGCATATGCTAAGTTTCAGTTTACTTTCTTCCCCACATTGTTCTGTGAATTATTTCTGTTCTCCTAGGTCAGTCTTTTCTCCTTTTCACTTTGGTCCTTTTTTGTCATAGTAGTAGTGAAAGTCACTCAGTTTTGTCCGACTCTTTGCAACCCCATGGACTATACAGTTCATGGAATTCTCCAGGTTAGACTGTTGGAGTGGGTAGCTGTTCCCTTCTTCAGGGGATCTTCCCAACCCAGGGATCGAACCCAGGTCTCCCGCATTGCAGGCGGATTTGCCACCTAAGCCACCTGGGAAGCCTAAGAATACTGGAGTGGGTAGCCTATCCCTTCTCCAGCAGATCTTCCCGACCCAGGGTCTCCTGCTTTGCAGGTGGATTCTTTACCAGCTGAGCTACCAGGAAAGCCCTTTTCTGTCATAGGTGTTCCTTAAATGTCTGTTTGATCCAGATGTGTTTATTCTAAGAATAAGGCAGAAAAGAAAGCTGCATGTGAGCTCTCCATACTTTTAGTCCACTGTGGGGTACATGGTAGGGTTCTGGCCAGCACTCTGGGATCCTTAAATGTCACAGTGTGGAGGAATTTGCACTATAGTGTTAACTTCTGCACTAGTTGCTTGGATAGTTTATTCCGTTTTTGGGGAGAGAAATATTCCTTTTTTTCGTCGCCCAGGAGTAAATGCTTTGGCTCCCAGATAATCTTTGCAGAGGCATGAGGTGGGATATGATTTCTCCATTTGGAATTTTCAATTAATCCTCTTGTTTTCTTTTCAACATCCTCAAGTACTCCAACCTACTTGTTTCCAGAGTTCTCTGAGGGTGGCTAGGCTCCTTGCTAGCCTGACCTTCCTCTTTGTGTTCACTAAACTGTGGCCTCTTTTAGTGTATTTGATTGGTTGCCACTTCTCCTCTTTCTGTCTTCTACAGATGGGTTGAAATCTTTATCTCTTATCACCCGTCCCTGTTCTCTTTATGGCTGTAGATGTATACTTTAAAAGATTCCCCATTTTAAGGGGGTCTCAGAAAGGAGAGGAGGTAAGCATGAGTGCTCAGCTCACCATTTTCAACTGAGAATCTAGTTGTGACACTGTTTTCACATAGCAGTGTTGTTAATTTCCAATCAGGCACATGTATTAATTTATATTATTGATGCATATTATAGAGGGAGGATAGTGATATTAGTAAGTTCAGTGTTTTTGTGTATTTTTAACTCTTGGAGCATTGATTTTGGTATGTTGTTACAGTAATGTTGTAAAATAACCCAGCAGAAAACAAAGCTATGTGTTACTTATTTAGAGTTCTTTTAAATCTAAACAAATCAGTCACTCTGTTTAGTAGTAGATTTAATATATTTGAGACCACTATATATAATTTCAAATTTGTTTACCAATTCAATACTTTCAGCTTTTATTTAGAAATTGTTTTGATTATACATATTATTACAGAATCACATAAGTAAAATGTTCTTTAAAATGCAAAATCTCTTTTAATTATTGAGATGATTTCCTTGACATGAGAACATATATAATTCTGTGAGTCTCGGCTTTGCTTTGTGGGGCGTTCTTGGAGTATCTTATGACTGGGACCTGCTAGGGTCCCTGGCATTTTGCTTAGCTATAAACTATAAGCAGATGGAACTTTACCACTCCTTGCCATTTTTTTGTTTTTTACTTGGCAAGTGTTTTAAAAAAGGCCTCAAAGGAAAGGGGTGAGTGGCTTTTAAATAGCAGAATTCAAAAAATTACTTCAGCTAATTTATTTGGCATACTTACCTTGGAGGAAGGTGGTCTTTTACTTTGCCTCCTGGTGATTTCTTATTAATGTGTTGGTGGCTGTGGGGTGAATGGAAAGAGAGATTGTTATGTTCTGTACTATTTTATTTTAAATCTTCCTAATGAGAAAAATATTTTGATCAATAAATATTTATGGGGACTTCCCTGGTGGGCCAGGGGTTAAAACTCTCCACTTCCACTGTAGGGGAAGTTTACAGGTTTGATCCCTGGTTGGGGAACTAAGATCCCGCTTGCTATGCATTGTGGCCAATAAATAAATATTTTAAAATACGTGTATTTACTGGAGGTAATGTGGATTGGCTTGGTAGAACATTGCTGTAGGATTTCATCCCTTTAGAGCATGTTGTATACTTACTAGAAAGACATCCCAGTTTGACATTTTTCTTCATGGCTGCATAGGAGTGGCATCTAAGTTAAATGTTAATAAGGATGGTGATAGTCTTTTTGTTGGGGAATTGCACATATTAATAGTTGTAAATTCCTTAACCGTGATTTAAGTAGATTCTCATTCATCTTAAACCTGTGTTGGTGGCATAGATTTATTATTGCTATACATCTGCATTTATTATAGTTAGTGAGCCACAGATTGATTTCTCAGAATTACTAACCTCTCTTTATTTTACTGTTTCCCTCCTTTTGTGTTTCAGGTTGGTGTTATTAATTAAGCTGACTTGTACTGTTGTGGCTTCCTTCGTTCTCTGCTGGCTGCCATTCTTTACAGAAAGGGAACAAACCTTGCAAGTTCTAAGAAGACTCTTTCCAGTCGATCGTGGGTTATTTGAGGCATGTTTAAAGACTTTTCTCTCACTCCTTTCTGTTACAGGCCTTTCTCTGTGACCTTTGAGGATTTAATGTAGAATACTCACAAGGAATAGTGACTTCAGCTGCTCTAGTCCTGCAGTCATTCCTTGCCAGTTATTTAACCTGGTGCACAACCTCTAGCTCAGCTGACATGTTCTAGTACATTACATGAGTAGGTAGTATTTATGCCTCCATGAAATCCATAATTCAGTTATACATTTTTCTAATGAAATAAGAGTCCATAATGAAAGACAGCATGAAAAGTTGCAGCTACAAAGTTAACAGTTTTGTGATTTTTTTTTGGGCAGGGGGGGTTGTATTCTCTTTTTAGTCCTAGGAAATTATTTATTAAACTAATAATCATGTTTGCTTCAGAAAGATCTCATAATTCCTTATGAGATATATAACCTTCATCCATAGTAATTTTTAATGAGAATCATTCATTTCATTTCATTTAATGCTAGCTTAATCACTCTTGTTAAACTTTTATTGCATGGATAATTTGATTTAGAGTCAGTAATTAAATTAAACAAACCATTTTTCTGAAACAAAAAGGTCTTTTAATAAAGTGAGAGACAACATATTTATAGATAATTTGCTTTTGAATAAATATTTCTTTTAAAAAGAATTAGAAAAGCATATGTATCTTTCTAATTCTTGAATATATAAAATTCTATAGACTATCTTTCAGTCAATCTGTGGGAGGATGGAAGAGAAAGAGACTAAGAGAATTTGGTGTTGTGAAGGAACAGAAATGTATGCTTTGTATGTCACTTGGGATAATGATGGTGACCATACTGATAAATATAAACAATCACTGTTGCCATCACCACCACTTACTAGGTACTAGACACTTCACATGTAATTTTATTTGATCCTTAGCCATAGCGATGAGATAGCTATACATACCCATTCTTACAGATCAGAAAACTGAGGTCAGAGGTTCATATAGCCAGTGCATATGGCAGAGCTGTAGTTTGAACTCAGAATTATGTTCCTAACTTCTTTATATATCCTCTAACCTTAACACTTATATAAAGAAAAGTTTAATTCTCCACGTAAGCTGCCTGGTTCTTTGCCTTTCCTTCTGTTGCAGAAATGGTGTTTTTCATGGTGATTATAAAAATGAGTGTCATGCATTTTTATGGTGCTGTTGGTCACCTCATTCACTCGTTGCCCTCAAAATCTGAAGAGCAATTTCATTGGCCCAGCAGAGGGAAGTAGGATGGTACAATTGTCAGTGATTGTCACTTTCTTGATGTTGTGCCTACATGGCTGTGAGTTAAGCAGCTTTGCAGAGGATGGGTTTCATGATCAGAGAATTGTAGTTACAAATATGATTTTGAAAGTCATTCTAGCACAATTGCTAATGTTTTTAAACCTGTTGATTCATTAACAGTTGACTCTTACCATTGCTAGTAGCTAGTAGGTGTGTGGTAAATGGGTCAAACAACATGTATTCTATAAATCAGAATACAATTAGAATACAAAAAGATTTCTTAGATAAATTTCCAAAGATGAATAACAGTGTTTAGGGATAATGTGCTGCTCTTTGAAAAATATTAAGTATTTTTGGGGAGCATCTAAATTATGATTGACTAGTGATTTAGATCACCTCCTATGCAAAAAATGAAAGCTCCCATTGTTTGAATGTGTGTGTGTTCTTTGGAGGGTTTAATCAGCTTAGTTATGAAATTGTGAGCAAACACTTCCCATGACCCAAAAGTTTATCTCTTTAGAGATTATGGGATGTACGTTGTGGAGTTTAATATTTCTTTTAATCATACTGGAAGGGAAAACTAACAAATTTCTTTTAAGGATAAAGTGGCCAATATCTGGTGCAGCTTCAGTGTCTTTCTCAAGATCAGGGATATTTTGCCACATCACATCCAGATAATGATCAGGTAAGAGATGCGAAGTTTGTATATAGTGTTTTATAAGCTACTCTTAAAGTGTCATGGCAATACTTCACTCATCTGACATCATAGGAGTAAGGTAATCTTCATTAGTGAATCGTCCACATAACTTAAACTTATGCTGCCATATAACAGAAGTTTCTTATTTGAAACATTTTATGTGAAAGTGATTGTTACTACTTCCCTCTTCCTTAAACAGAGTAAACATGATGTACCATGACCTTGAGTTTCAGTGGTGTGTCAGTCTGGGTGAGAAGTGAAATGAGTAGTAGGTCACTGTGTGTGTGTGACTTTATTACGAGGAATTGGCTTATACATTGTGGGGGCTGGCTAAGCCAGCAGGAAGTCCACAAGGCCGGCATTCAGGAGAGGGTATCTGAGGAAGGAAGCGCTGTGCCAATCCCCCCTCCTCCTCCGTCCTTCCCCCGCCCACTGCTGTTTGGAGTCTGAGCTCGGGGAAAGCCTAAGCCGCCTTTATAATTTTTTTAATCAAGTATTTAAGTTTTTTATTTATTTTTACTTATTTTGGGCTGCGCCGGGTCTTTGTTGCCGCATGTTGGCTTTCTCTGGTTGTGAAGAGGGGGCTTCTGGTTGAGGTGGCTTCTCTCGTTGAGGATCACGGGCTCTAGAGCGCAGGTTCAGTAGTTGTGACGCAAGGGCTTCGTTGGCTGTGCACCTTGTGGATCTTTCTGGAACCAAGGATTGAACCCATGTCCGCTGCATTGGCAGGCAGATTCTTAACCAGTGGGCCACCAGGGAAGTCTGCTAAGCCTTGTTTTAAAGGCTTCCAAGTGATTCAGGCCCAAGATAGCACCCTTTTGATTAGCTTAAAGTCAGTTGAAAACGGACTTTCTCTTTCCAGCAGCACCATCATTATTGTTTGAATGACTGGGAGGGGTGTGTGTGTATATGCCGCTTGCCTCTCTCCTCTTGTTCTTTTGGAGAAAATCCTTTGTGGCCCACCTTAACAGGAAACAGACTAGTAAAGCGGACAAGCCACAAAGCCACCTCAGGTGGGAAAATCAGTTATTATTTTGCCTCATAACTCTTGTTTTCAGGGCTTTCACAGGCTGTTTGCCTTGGTACTAAGTGGCTCCGACTGTGCTTCTTGCTGAGTTCTTTTTCCTCCTTGCCCATCAGTCATCACAAGGAGAAGCTCTGGCAACTTCCCATTCCCTTTCCAATTTGTTCTTTGTGATTTACCTTGGGTTGAAAATCAGATAATCGACTTTTGTGAAATGAGGGCTAATGAGGTTCTCTTGTGAGTAAATTTTATGAATGTTTGTGTAACAAATACAGAATTGTTTCTTTATACCTAGTTTTATTTTCTTGTTTTTTTGTTGTTGTTCAGACACTAAGTCGTGTCTGACTTTTTGCGATCCCGTGGACTGCAGCACACCAGGCTTCCTTGTCCTTCACTCTCCTGAAGTTTGCTCAGTCATGTTCATTGAGTCCATAATATTTGTTTTGAGTGTTTGCTGATTGACTTTTAGCTGTCTATCTTTGTATCTTTCCCAGAATAGATATTAAATACTAAAATAACATAAGCAATATTTAGTTCTACAGTGTTTTGTTCTGTATTATATAACACATACATATTAAAGTGTGTACATATTTCAGTGTATGGATTTTATTTAGTCATTTGGTCTTGAATTTATTATTTAATACATAAACTTTTAACTAGAAATCAATTTAAGTTGATAAGTAATGTGATCCTTACATTTAAAAAAAGTTTGATTTTTGTTAATTTTTTAGCTTTTGTTTTACATTTTTGAGCCTGCTTCCTGCATGTATAAAATTGACACTTCACCCCTCTCCTAAAGGATTCAGATTTACTCTGGTAAGTTTCTCATAACTTTAGATACTTAATTCTTGCTGCAATTGATCTTTTAAAAATATAAATAATTATATTCCTGCTTGAACAGGATTTATTGGATTGAGATATAAGACATTCATTTACTTGGCAAACATTTACTGAGCGTTTGACACACTTTGGTGCTGTTTTGGAGTAGGCTGAGCAATCAGAATCTTTCAGTTTAATTCAACAACTATTTAATTTTCTCTTGGTCAGTAAGGGAATGCAAAGAAGAAAACAGTGGTGATGGACATGTTTAAACTATTATGCTATAAAGCTGGGGCATTAAGTTCTGTCAGGTACAATGGAGTGCGATGATAGTGTGGGAAAAGGAGACATTACTTTGAGGGCAGATTTTAGACAGTTTCTTAAAGCAAGTGGGACTGGAGCCAAATTTTGACAGCTGAGCAAAATTTGGATTAGGTGGTTAAGACAGGAGGAAGACCTTGAAGGTACAGATGTGGGAAAGGATAAGGAATCATCTGGGAACAACTATTAACCAATGAAATTTGTGTGACTTTTATGTAGGGGTGTGTGTGTCGAGGTTAGGAGAGAATACAGGGAGAGAGAAGAGTCAGAAAGGATCAAATTGTTTAAGACCTTATATATTGGGTTGAATAATTTGGGGTTTGATTTGTGTGCAAGAGGAGCAGAAAAGATTTTGGAGGAAAGGGGACAGATCTCCCTTTTAGGAAGATGACTTGTGTCAGTTGGAACATGGACTGGGTATATATTCTACATTTTGGGTTTCTTTGAGTGGGTTTATAAATTCCTCCTGGCTGTATTTCTGTGGTGTTTATAAAATTGGTTCCATGTACCTCGGTCTATAAAATGACATTTAAAGACTATCTTTTTAAAATGTCAAGAAAATTTAGTTTATGAAAATAGTGGACTTCTAAAGGGACAACGTTTTATTTTTTATTTTTCTAATTTTTGGCCATGCTACGTGGCTTGCAGGATCTTAGTTCCCCAACCAGACAGCAAACCCATACCCTCAGCCATGACAGTGTGGAGTCTTAACCACTGAACTGCCAGGGAATTCTCTAAAGGGACAACATTTTAGAAATTAGTGTTTCAGTTCTGGGACTGCCACTTATAGTTCATTCTAAAAACAAGCTAGAGCAGAGCAATCAGTCACGTATTTCAAAAGTGCCTATCAGTTCCACAGTGCAAGAAGCATAGTTTCATGTTCCTCTGTTTTAAAAAATTACCTTCTTATTGATGATTTCTGTTGTTTGTTTCTGTGAATGAACTCTGAGCATAGTAAGTCATTTATAGTAACATTCTATTGGATGTTTAGGAGGGTGAACTCTGAGCGTAGTAAGTCATCCATAGTTAATATTCTGTTGGATGTTTAGAATAGGAGGGATGTGGTTAGTAATATTCTGATGTCTTCAGTAGGCCTAACTTGAAATATTTGCAAGCTTATGTAAAATTGTTATTTTCTATGCTAAATAACTATATATTTCAAAGATGCTGAAATGGAATTTCAGTGTCGGTAACTGTAGCAATGTTAGAGATGATTACTTTTAGGATTAAAAGCAGAAAAAAAATTTTCTTTCTCTTAATTTTCTAATTTTGTTTGTTGTGTTTTAATACCAACCATTGTGTTTAAAAAATAAAAAAACATAGTGAGGTACTTTTGTTGATGTTTTAAATTCTTCTTGACTAGCTTTAAAAACATTTCCTATTATAAAGTGTTTTCTTTTCAATCTAGATTGAATTATTTCTTAATATAGGTCTATAATTGAGGTAATTGGTACTACGAATACTAATAAACCTATAGTGGTCAAGTGATTTTTACCTGTTATTTTCAAGAGGTATTTTTTTAAGTGCCCTGTAACGTGCCAGGTCCTCTTCTTGGTTCTGGCATGTCAGTGAATGACAGCTGATTATCCCTGCTTTCTTAACTGGGGACACTCATGCTAGTTGGCACAAGGACAATAAGTAAAATGAATCAGTTAATAGGAAGATATCTGGGCGTAATGAAGACTATGAAGAAAGTAGTCTTATGCGAAAAGAGGGCTGGTGGGGTTTGGTTAGGGTAGCAGTACTTTAGGTTGAATAAAAGAAGGCTTCTCTAGGGAAGTGACATTTGAGCCTTGAACTGAATGACTGGTCAGAAGGAACCAATTACAAGATCTAGGCTCTGACTTGATAAAAAGTAAATTTTTTTTCCTTAAGGCAAGAACACGTTTGGCACATTTGAGACATTAAAGGGACACGTGTGAAATGACTGATGTGCAATGAGTGAGGGAGACATTAAGAAATAGACTGGAAGAGGAAGGCAGGACCCAGATTATGTCGAAGTTTAGATTTTAATTCTAAGTGTAATGGGAAGCTATTGGAACATTTTAACCAGGGAAATTACATGATCTGATATTGTGGCTAAATGGAGAATGGATTATAGGGGACAAGAGCATTACCACTTAGGAGGTCATTGTAGTGGTCCAAGAGGAAAATAGGGGTGGCTAAGACCACTCTTCTGGAATGGTCTTGTGGAATGGAAAGAAGTGGGGTGGAATGGAATGGAAAGAAGTGGGGTGAATATTGTATTAGGAGATGGTGTAGGTAGAATTTGCTGATGGATTGGATGTGAAGCATGTACAAGATAGTGAGCCAGGTTTTTTGCTTGAGCAACTGGATTGGGTGTGTATAGATAGATGTCTAATATGCAGAGTATAAACTCCTAAAGATAGAGTTACATTTTAATTTAAAACCCCAGATAGCAAATGATTACTTTATAAAACACTATATATTTTATTGAAGTGCATGTTTTAAAAACACTCAAATAGATTTATTTTGTCACTTTCCTATTTTGACCTTCTTGACTTCATACTTTTTAAATTGTCAGAGATTCCAAGGGAGGATGAGGTATGATTATTGTGTCTGAAGTATTTACTAGTTTTATTAATAACTGAGACTCAGTGAACTTGTTTTAGATGGTTAAGTATTATAATAGTTAATTTTCAAAATATTTTGATAATTAAATTTGAATAAAATATTATGCCTCTTAAAATTGTATATAATTTTCCTTTTAGCTAGAAGCTTTATTAAACTTTAAAATTTTACTTGAAATGATTTTAATGTGATTCATATTTAAGTTGCTATTATAAGTTTTTGTATCTGATTTTCTGTCCTTTTTCCTTAAAGGTTAGCTGTGCACTATCATTCTTTTTATTTTCTTTCCAAGTTCATGAAAAGTCCATTCTTTTGGTATCACTGTAAGTAAAAAGGTTTCAAGTATGGTTTTATTTATTATTATGTGCTTATGATATATACATGAATCTAATACTTACATATAATCATCTAAGTGCAAATCAAAACTATACAAATGTTACATAGTTGCATAAAATTATTTCATAAAATCACATTTTTTTAGAATGATGACCTGTTACAATTTAATTCTTTATACTTTAAACTGATAAAATTTTATAGAATCATTTCTGACATACTTATTATTTCTTCCTGTTTTTTCATTTTGTATTTGCTAATAAAAATGGTCTTCTAAAGATGCTGTACTCTGGTTGAAGCCTATTTGTCCTCTTTGCCTTTTTCATTTCATTCATTTCCATTACTACTCAATACCTTGCTCTCTCTGTTAACCTCTTTAGGGGTTTCTTTATATGTTGCCTCCTTTCTAGTTCTGTCAAGACTTTTGTTTAGACTCTACTGGTAGTCTCTAAATCTAGGAGCATTACATTTTTTTTGGATTTCATAGAAATTGGGTGGCAGTTGGGGGTATATTATCCCACTATTAAAGTAATACTGCCCAGAACACTGTGGAATATTTGAATCCTGTCCTAGCTCAGTCCCACCCCTCACCCTGTGTTTGCTAGGTTCCTGTGAAAGATACATATATGAAATGACCAATGACTAGTGGAGGAAGTATTGCTTTTATTAGGTGGATCTTTGGACTAAAACCTCAGTGCAGAGCTTTATGGTAAGCTGGTCTATGGGGCAGCCCTCTTTCCTCTGAACAAAATAGTCTTGTACAACTGTAGACCGAGAGGGCAGAAAAATTTCACCCCCCAAAATCTAAACTTGAGTTAGATCTGACCACTGTTGTGTAAGCCTCGGCTGACCCTACACAAATCCCAAGTGCCAGGGGATGAAACTGTGGAGAGGTGCTGCTTTCAAACATGTATAATTTCCCCCAGGATTTCTACTCTGTAGAAATGACGTTGATCTGTGACCTATCATCTGACCATTCAGGTTAGCTCGTGGTCCCTGAATTTCTGGGAGTTCAGACTCTACAACTGTATTTTGATTACTTATAACAGTAAGTGACTTTAATTTTGATCAAATATTTTAAAGTTAACATTAAAAATTCTCCTCGATCTGGTTCCAGCTAATCTGTCATTAAACAAATATTTCATTCAATAAATATTTATTGAGGTCCTACCATCTGCCAGGTACTGTTCTGTGCACTTGGGATATATCTGTGAACAAAACATAACAGAACTGCTACTTTCTTAGGTTTGATTCTCAAGGACAGACACTAATAATTAAATAAACATAAGAAATTAAAGTGTACTAGAAGGTAATAAAGGCCATAAAGGATACATAAAAGAGATTAAGGGAAGTTGAGAGTTATTGGAGGTGGGTAAGGAGCAAGTGCAGGTTGCAGTTTTATGAGAACGCTGAGGTAGACCTTGTTGAGGTATTTGCGTGGACTGGAGAAGACAGCCCAGTGGATATCTGGGAGAGTAACATCCTAGACAGCCAGTGCCGAAGCCCTAAGATGGGAGTATGCCTGATATATTCAGGGAACAACAGAATGAGGTGATGAGTTGCATCAGATGCTGTTAATAGGTCACATAAAACGAGGGTTAGGAATAGACTGTTGTACTGACGTGGAAGTCACTGGTGACTTTGAAACGGCTAATGTTGATGGAGTGATGCAGGGAGAAGCCTGATTAGGGCGGGTTTAAGACATAACAAGAAGAGAAGACTTGAAGACAAGTACAGATCTTTTTTAAAAGATACACAAAAGTGAAAAGAAAGTCAAAGTGTTAGTTGCTCAGTCATGCCCAGCTCTTTGTGATCCCATGGATTGTAGCCCACCAGGCTCCTCTGTCCATGAGAATTCTCTAGGCAAGAATACTGCAGTGGGTTGCCATTCCCTTCTCCAGGGGATCTTCCCAACGCAGGGACTGAATCCCGGTCTCCTGCATTGCAGGCAGATTCTTTACCCTCTGAGCCACCAGGGAAGTTACATACATATGGGGAAATACACCATTAGTGCATTTACAGTGTTGTGTAACCATCACTGCTGTCCATGCACAGAATATTTTAATCTCTCCAAAAAGGAAATCTTGTACTCTTTAAGCAGTCATTCCCCATTCTCCCCTTCCCTTAATGCTTGTAACCACTGATCTACTTTCTTTGTGAATTTGCCTATTTTGGATATTTCATATAAATGCAGTCATAAAATACGTGGCATTTTGTCAGATAACCTCTTTTCACTTAGCATAATATTTTCAGAGTTCATCCCTGTTGTACCATGTATTAGGACTTCATTCATTTTTGTGCCTGAATAATATTGCATGTATGAATATACTACATTTTGTTTGTCCATGCATCAGTTGATGGACGTTTTGGGTTTTCACCTTTTGGCTACTGGGAATAGTGCTACTTATACACACGAATTTTCAGTTCTCTTGGGTTTATACCTAGGAGTGGAATTTATGGGTCTCATAGTAATTCTGTAAACTTATTGAGGAGTCACCAAATTAATTTCTACAGAAGTTATACCATTTCACATCACACCAGTAATGTGTGAGGGTTCTGATTTCTCTGCAACCTTGTCAGCGTTTGTTATTGTTTTTATTTTTACCATCCTAGTAGGTATGGAATGGTTCACTGTGTAATGACTAATGATGTTGAGCATCTTTTTATGTCCTTGTTGGGCAGTATGTGTACCTTCTTCAGAGAAATGCCTGTTATTTAAATCCTTTGCCCAGCTTTAAAGTGGTTGTTTATCTTTTTCTTGTTGAGTTTCAGAAATTCTTTATATATTCCGGATACTAAACCTTTATCACATATATGATAAGCAGATACTTCTTTCCATTCTTTGAATTTTCCCCTTCTTGATAATGTTATTTCATGGACATTTTTAATTTTGATGAGGTCCAACTTATTTTTCCTTCATTGTGTTTGCTTTTGATGTACCTTACAGACCATTGCCAAATCCAAGGTAATATTTATCCTCATATTTCTTCTAAGAATTACATTTAGGTCTTTGATCCATTTTGAGTTAATTTTTGTATATGGTGTGGGATAGGTTGGCAGTTCTTTAAATGAGTTTTGCTGAAAAGGGGAGCAGAGAAATTGTGCAAAAACTGGCAGAGAAGTTGGGGACAAAGAGGTTTGTTATTTAAGATAGAAGAGATAATGCCAGAAGACGGTCAGTAGAAAGGGAACACTAGTGATACAGGAGGGATAAAAGTTGCAGGAGCAGCGTCCTTCAGAGAGGGAGCCGGAGTGGGATCTAGAGCATAAATGGAAGGATTGGCTCCGGACAGGTGCATGCGTGGTTCATCTTAATAACAGAGCATGCTGTTATCAGTACAGATACTAGGGAGAGAGCAAATGTGATGGTGATGTCTGTGAAAGTTCTCTTTTCATTGCTTCAAATTTCTTATTGAAATGGAAGGCAAAGTCATTAGGTCAGAGTAGGTTGGAAACGTTGGGAATATGAGGGGAGAGGAGAAAGTGTGAACTATTTTTCTAAAGAGACACAGAGTAGGAACAGACTAGGGAAATATTAAGTAATTGCTGGACACCTGAAAATCATGCATTTTTTTGTAGACAGTGTGGAAGGAGTTGAAATTATTGAGTAATGAGAGAAGTGATTCTTGAGGCTGGTGGATGATAACAAAGATGAGGAATATAGAGAATAAAGCCTGACGACAGGAGAGTCAAAGCTGGAGCTTGTTATGGCAGGGAGAGGGAGAGCTGGTATGGAAGTTGTGATGAAGATCAAGGAGGTTCTTTCTCTCCTCTGGGCCAAACTGTTTGAAGGTTGGGGAAACAGGACAATGAAACAGGCACAATTGAGAAGGCAGAGGGGCAGCATTTTCTTCCTCAGGGGGAGAGAACCAGAATTTGTTTTGAACAAGGTAGTGAAAGAAGAGGTTGAGGACGTTGAGGATTTTGCTGCTTGATTATAAATATTAAGTACCTTGAAGCTAAGGGCTGAGTTCTGTCTCTCACTGCATTCTTTTCAGAGCAACACTTCTACGTAACCGTTGTTGTTGTTCAGTTGCTAAGTTGTGTCCAACTCTTTGCGACCCCATGGACTGTAGCACGCCAGGCTTCCCTGTCCTTCACTATCTCCTGGAGTTTGCTCAGACTCATGTCCATTGATTTGGTGATGCCATCCAACCATCTCATTCTCTGTTGTCTCCTTCTCTTGGTGGCTCAGATGGTAAAGAATCTGCCTGCAATGCAGGAGACCTGAGTTCAATCCCTGGGTTGGGAAAATCCTCTGTAGAAAGGAATGACTGCCCACTCCAGTATTCTTGCCTGGAGAATTCTATGGACAGAGGAGCCTGGTGGGTTACAGTCCATGCGGTCACAAAGAGTTAGACACAACTGAGCAACTAACACCTTACATAATATATTTTCAATAAATGAATATCAAGTGATTAAATAGGAAAGTCTTCTGACCCAGAAAGAGAAAATAATGTTTATTGAGCACCTACTAAATGCTTGTAATTAACAGAGATACATTCTGATTTTAAAAGCATTAAGCAATGAAAATCCTGTAGTGTTTTCTTTTAGTGCAGTAGTTTTCAGTCAGTTATAATCCCAGGCCTCATATCTCATATGCTAGTTGCCATGAGAAGTCATCCTTCTTAAGAAATGAGAATACACAAACCTTTTAAAATAAGGAGACCCCCTAATAAAAATAACAACAAAACTACAACAAAATATAATTCAACAACTACCATCACTAGTAATTTTTTTAACTGAAAAATAAACACTAGATAATTACTTGCAAGAGTTCTTTCAACTGCTCAGCAATCCAAGTTATTATTTCCATATATACATAAGAAAAAGGTTAAACTAATCATTTGTTCAAGGTCGTAAGTAAGTGTCAGGAATGAGGCTAGGACTTAGGTCTTCTGACTAGCCCCCTTCTTCATGAACACTGCCACAGTTGAATCCAGAAGGTAATACGACCAGGGGTGGTGCTCAGGAGGTCACAGATGTTGGACCTCTGACCCTAATCAGCTCTTTAATAAAGTCAGTGGGTCCATCTGCTGGTGTTATCTTCCTCTTCCTATACTATTTCTCTTTTAATGTAACCTTGTCCTACTCATTTTTTCCTTTTATTCTACCATCATCAACCCTTTATCATTTTTCTTTGCCTCTGTTGGCCTCTATTCAGTGGCGGGTGATGATCTTGTCTTACTTTTAACTTAGCTGAGTGTTAGGTCACACGGAAGAGCATAAAAAAGAAGTTTGAGAACTGTCATACCAAGTAGGATATTCATATTTACCACTTGGATGGAATATATGGGAAAGCTTGTTTCTCTGAATGTTCAATTGTTTATCCTTTCTTTAAGCTACTGTTTGTAAGAGAGAAAAAAATGTTTCATTAATGATACTGGAAGAAGCAGTTTTCTAGTTATTATGACGAGCTGACACCTTCTCTCCGTCTAGATTCACTTAGTTTGGATTGATAGTTATTTTAAAAAATGAATCAGTAGTCCCTATGGAGATCTTGCTGGCTCTGTTTTGGGGTTTTTGTGGTTTTTTTAGCTATGTCAAAATCAGATAAAATGTGTTCACATTTTTAGATATAAGTATTGAAATTATATACTCTAAAATATTTTTCTTTGTCATTTTAGACCAGTCTGCTTAGTTTTAAGCGAAATTCCTTTTATGTCTACGTGGTTTTTACTTGTGTCAACATTTAGGTGAGTCAAACCAATTTCCAGTATAATATGTTCAGTATAGTACTTATAAACTCATTTAAAACTTTTTTACAAAGTGATTGTGGTTTGAATTAATTATTTTGATTTTTTTTTGTTTTCCTATATAGTATGCTACCTCTTCTATTAAAAGATGAACTCCTAATGCCTTCAGTTGTGACAGTGATGGCATTTTTTATAGCTTGTGCAACTTCCTTTTCAATATTTGAAAAGACTTCTGAAGAAGAATTGCAACTGAAATGTTTTTCCACTTCTGTTAGGAAATATTTTACATGTTTTACATTCCTTCCCAAAATTATACAACACTTGGTAAGTTGCTTTTCTTTCTAGCATTGAGATTTAATTCCCATAAATTCACTCATAAAATCTACCCACTTAAATCATGCAACTTGTGTTTTAAGTATGTACACAGAGTTTTACAACCATCACCCTACCTGATTTTAGATTTCCAACATCCCAAAAAGAAACCCTGTGCCCTTTAGCAGTCATTCTCCATCCCAGCCTCACCCCAGATCCAGCCTTGGATAGCCACTGATCTACTTTGAGTCTCTATAGATTTGCCTACCTGGACATTTCATATAAATGGAATGAATTAGTTCCTTAGGGCTCCTATAGTAGAACACCACACCAGGTAGCTTAAACAACAGAAATTTATTTTTTCACAATTCTGGAGGCTGGAAGGCCAAAGTCAGTGGGACATCAGCATTGGTTTCTTCTGGTAAGGCCTCTCTTCCCGGTTTGTAGGCGACCTTGCTGTCTCCTCATGTGGCCTCTTGGTGTGTGAATCTGTGTAGATAGAGAATTCTTTGGTATCTTTTCCTCTTATAATGACATCAGTCCTATAAGATTAAGGCCCCACCCTTATGATTTATTTAATCTTAATTTAATCTCATCTCCAAATGCAGTCACATTGGGGCTTAGGGCTTCAACATATGAATTTTGTGGGGACACACATTCTCTAACATGGAATCATATAAAATGTGGTCTTTGGTGACTGGTTTCTTTCACTTAGTGTGTTTTTTATTTTTAACTGTGTTGTAGCATGTATCAATACTTACTTCCTTTTTACTGCCAATTTCATTATATGGATATACCACATTTTATCCATCTAGTCTTCAGTAGATGCACATTAGGTTGCTTCCACTTTTTGGCTATTATGAATAATGCTGCTGTGAAGATTTGTGTCTAAGTTTACTGGTGCACATGTGTTTTTATTTCAAGTATATACCTAGGAGTGGTAATTCTGTGTTTAACATTTTGAGGAACTTCCAAGCTATCTTTCAGAGGGCTGCATAATTCTACATTCCCACCAGCAATTTATGAGCGTTCTAGTGTCTCCACATCCTTGACAGCACTGGTTATTATCTTTTATTATAGCCACACCAAGTGGATGTGAAGTGGTATCTCATTTTACTTTTTCCATTTCCCTAGTGACTAAAAATGTTGAGTATTTTAAAAAATAATTTCTTTGGAGAAATGCCTATTCAAATCCCCCTCTTTTTTGGCTGCATCAAGTGGCTTGTGGGATCTTCACTTCCTGACAAGGGATTAAACCCAGACTGTTGGCAGTGAAAGCATGGAATTCCACCAGGAATTCCCATCCATTGCCCAGTTTTAATTCAGTTGTTTCTGTATTTCTGAGTTCTCTATACATTCTTAATGCAGGTCTCTTACTAAATTGCAAATGTTTTCTCCCATTCTGTGGGTTGCTTTTTTACTTTCCAGACGGTGTTGTTTGTAGCATAAGAGTTTTCATTTTTATTAAGTCATTAATATGTTTCTTTTGTTGTTTGTGCTTTTGATGTCATACTTCAGAAACTGTGTATAACCAAAGATCATGAAGATTTACTCTTATGTTTTCTTGAAGTGTTTTATAATTTTAGTTATTTTTAGGACATTGATTCATTTTTAATTATTTTTGTGTTTGGTGTGAGGTCGAAGTCCAACTTTATTCAGTTGTTCCAGCACTAATTGTATTGGCACCCTTGTAGAAAATCAACAGAGCTTAAATGTAATGGTTTATTTCTGGACTCTCAATTCTTTTTCACTGATCTGTATTATCTTTATGCTGTTTCCACACCGTCTCGATTACTGTGGTTTTGTAGTTAGTTTTCAAAATTGCAAATGTGAGTCCTCCAATTTTGTTCATTTTCAGGATCGTTTTAGCTGTTCTACGTCCGTTGTATTTCCGTATTCTTTTTAGGATCAGCTCATTAATTTCTCTAAAACCCCAGCTGAGATTTTTATAGGGATTGCTTTGAGTACATATTTAAATTTGTGGAACATTACCATCTCCCAAACCTGTGAACATAGGATGTATTTCCAATTATTTATTCTTTAACCTCCTTCAGCAGTGTCTGAAGTTTTCAATGTGCAGGTTTTGCACTTTTTCTTGTTCAATTCATTTGTAAGTATTTTATTCTTTCTGATGCTTTTGTAAGTGGAATTGTTTTCTTAATTTCGTTTTCATAATGTTCATTGGTACTGCATAAAAATACAACTGATTTTTTTTATATTGAACTAGTATTGTTTTTAGTGAGTTCCTTATGATTTTCTATATACAAGATCATGTCATCTATAAATTATGATAGTTTTATGTCTTCTCTTTAAATCTAGATGCCTTTTCTTTCTTTTCCTTGCCTAATTACCTGGCTGGACAGCTCCAGTACAGTTTGCTGAACACATGTGACAAGTGTGGACATCTTGTCTTCTTCCAGATCTTTAGGGGGAAATCATCCAGTCTTTTTAACGTTAACTCTGATGTAGTTGTGGGGTTTTTATATATGGCCTTTATTTGGTCAGAAAGTTCTCTTCTATTCCTAGTTTGAATTTTTTTTTATCATTAAAAGCTGTTGGATTTTGTCCAGTTCTTTTCCTGTGTCTAATGATATTATCATGTGTTTTTTTCTCCTTTATCAATATGGTATATTACATTGACTGATTTTTATATATTGAACTAACTTTGCATTCTTGGGATAAGTTCTACTTGATCATGGTGTATAATCTCTTATATGTCACTTTCTTGGGTTTGTCAGTATTTTGTAGAAGACTTTTGCACTTTATATTCATAAGGGATATTGGTCTGTAGTTTTCTTTTTTGTGATATCTTTGTATCATTTTGGAATCAAGCTTAATGCCTGCCTCATGGAATAAGTTAGGAAGGGTTCTTTTTCTACTTTCTGGAAGAGTTCTGAAAGACTGGTATTAATTCCTCTAGAAACATTGGGTTTAATTCACCAGTGAAGTCATCCGTTCCTGGATCTTTTCTTCATGGGATCTTAAAGATGACTGATTCAGGAGGGAGGGATAAAATAGGAGTATGGGATTAACAAACTACATAAAATAGATAAGCAACAAGGGTTTTTCACTATATAGCACAGGGAACGACTTTCAGTATCTTTTTATAACCTATAATGGAAAAGAATTTGAAAAATATATATAACTGAATCACTTTGTTGTACGCCTGAAACATTTGTACATCAACTATACTTCAATAAAACAATGATTAATTCAATCTCTTGTCAATAGATCTAGTGAGACTTTCTGTATTTCTTGACATAATTTCAGTAGTGTGTCTTTCTAAGAATTTGTCCACTTCATCTGTTATCTAATTTGTTGGCAAACAGTTGTTTATTTATTATATTCCTGTACCATCCTTTTTTATTTTTATCTATGGTAAGGAGTGATGTTACTTTTTCATTCCCAACTTGGGGAATTTGTACCTTCTTTTTTGCCCTTGGTCACTCTAGCTAAAGTTTGGTGGTTTCATTGATAAATATTTTTACACAACCTACTTTTGGTTATTGATCTTCTCTATTTTTTTGTTTTCTGTGTCATTAATTTTGGTTCTAATTTTATTATACCCCTTTCCATGTTTGGGTTTGGTTTACTCTTTATTTAGTTTCTTAAAGTTCAAGTTAGAGGTTGTTGATTTGAGACCCTTCCTCCATTTTTAGTTATTCAAACCCATATAAAACCCCCATTTTTAGGCAATATTCCATAAACTTTGAAATGTTTTTTAATTTAGTTAAAAATATAGTCCATTTCTTGTGATTGATTTTTTCCTTTGGTTCATGAATTATTTAGGCATCTGTTGTTCAGCTTACAAATATTTGGGGATTTCCTTGACTACTTCCTGTTTTTCTATTCCAATTCTAATGTATTTGTAGAATAGACCTTGTATTATTTCAGTATTTTCAAATCTATTGCCTTTGTTAATTTCGCCTTCATTTTTGAAGGGTATTTTTGCTCTCTGAACATTATCCATCCCACTGTCTTATGGCCTCCATATTTCCTAATGAGAAGTCAAATGTTAATCTTATTGAGGATAGTTTATATATACAGTTTTAGGTACTTCTTAGATACCCAATTAGAGATTTTAAGGAGAACTTGGATATATGAGCCTAGAGTTTAGGGGAGAGGTCCAGGTTGGAAACAGTAATTTGAGTCTTCAGTATATAGACAGGGACAGTCACGTCCCTGGATGAGTGAGCTCACCAAAGGTGTGATTATAGATTGAGAAGGAACCAGCAAAGTTCTGAGAAAGATTAACTAGTGATGTGGGAGGAAACCAGGAGAGAATGATGTCATGGAAGCCAAGGGAAGGGTTTCAAGATATCAGTGATGTGTTATTTCGAATGCTGCTGAGAGATCCAGTAAGGTAATAAGAACTGACTACTGGGTTTAGTTTAGTGGAGGTCATTATAGATCTTTACCAAGGCAGTTTCATTGGAGACTGGAGTGAAAGCCTAATTGGTGTGGGTTTACTAATGAATGGGAGAATAGACACAGCAAGTTATAGGTTACTCTTTTAAGTCTTTTTGGCTTCCATCTAGAATGATCACTGCATTACAGTTTTTTTCAGGTCCCATCAATTCTGTCATAATACAGCCATTATGGCATCTTTCAGGGTTCCATTATGTCCCACTTTCATCATGTAAGTCACTGACTTCTGTTTCTGCTTGTTTTCTACATTTACTTAAGCAGCTTCTGTGTCCTTGTCTCAGAGTCTATAGCTATATTGTTCAATACAGTAGACACCAGACACATGTGGTTAAATTAAAAATTCTGCTCCTCAGTCACAGCAGGTACTTTCAAATGCTCAGTAGCCATATATGGTTAGCAGCTACTTTTTGAGAATACACATTTAGAACATTTCCATCATTGCAGAAAGTTCTGTGGTAGAGTACATTGTGGTACAGTCTGAAAAAAGGAAACTGGGGCACAGTTACAATAAATGCAGTCAGTTATGTCTACTACTCATTTTGGCATTTAATAAGATGTGACTTTGTGATTTTACTTAACTAGTTCATGTAGTCCCCTAAATGGGAAGCTCTTTGAGGCCAGAGGACATTTTCTTTCATGTGTCCCACCATGCTCTACTATAGAATTAGCTCATTGAAAGTATTCAGTGAATATGAAATATTTCATTTGCTGTGGAAAACTTCATAAATGAATTCTTAGATTAACTTAGAATTGCATATCCCATAGGCCCTTGGAGCATGCTGTGAATTTAAGCCTGACTAGCAATATTATCTATTCCAGGTACCTTGTTTTAGTGCTTGGGTGATATGAAGTCTAAAGGGGTTCTCAGGCTTTGGCTACACATGGGGATCACTTGGAGAGCCTTCCCCAGGGATTCTAATTGGTCTGGGATGTGGTCTGAGAATTGAAATTTTTTTTAAACCCCAAATGACTCTAACCTACAAACTAGGTTGAGATACATTAGTATAGGAGATTGAACCCCCAGCTGTCCCCTTCAGTTCTGCTCATTTACAACTATAAACCAATGTTACCAGTACATTCACCTATTACCTTTTATACTATGCAGTAACACTTTTTTTTTCTCCCTTCTTATAGTTTCTTATGTCAGTAATCACTATGATCCTTCTGACAATGACGACTGTCACACTGGATCCTCCTCAGAAACTACCAGACTTATTTTCTGTATTGGTGTGTTTTGTATCCTGCTTACATTTCCTATTCTTCTTGGTATACTTTAATATTATAATCATGTGGGATTCCAAAAATGGAAGAAGTCAGAAGAAAATCAACTAGCTATATCCCCAAAGAAATGTGAAAATGTTAGTGCCACAAGGTTTTCTAAACTTTCTGCTATGTATAAATAAAAGGACAATTTTGATAATCATGGAAATAGGAAAGGAAATGGTGAAAAGTTATTGTTGTCTACCCAAAATAAATCTATATGGCACCAAAGCAATGAAGGCTTTTATTTTCTAACTACTGAGTGACAAAGACATATTATAGTTTTATTATGTTCAGTTATCACGTGGGGAAATAAGAGAACGTGTCCTTAATCCCAGTGTTTACTTAAGAAATGTACTCTATAAAATTTTGTTGTCTTGAAAAAAATCTGCAAATACAGTGAGCTTAATGGGAGAATTCAGTTCCTTATTTTTGAAGGAAATCACTAATTTTAGTATTCAGATTTAGTTTTGCTTATATTTTAGAATATTTTAGAAATTATATCTCAGGGATTAAATTTGTGATAATCTTTTAAATTACTATGAGAAGGCAATTTAAACTGTTTAAAGCTTGAACACGCCTTATTACCATGTGTAAACTTTGAATTTTTTTAGAAAGGCAGAAAGATTAAACTGTGTTTTTATTTATTTCTAAGAACTCTGATTTATTTGAATGCCATTAAACAATGAATTTTCCTGAATTTAAGTGGTCTGAGTGAAGTCTTTCATGATCATTGGCTCTAAACTTTCAGGTTCATTCTGTTTAAGTTAAATGGCCTTATCCAGGGAGGGGTTCATCCTGTTCTTCTTTGTTATGACATCAAGGTTACCAATGCCATCAGCAGTGATCCATATCATGCTTCGTATTAACTTAGCCCTATTAATACTGTATCACTCTATATTAGAAGGAGCACATCTTTACTATACTATTCAATTGGTAAAAATAATTTATTATAACCGTGTAGTTTCTCATGTAAAGATATGTTTTCTTTAGTCTCTAATAAAAATAATCACTTCCCTACCAACTTATGTTTTTAATGAATATGTTTCTTTAATAAGATAGCCATTAAAGCATATTAACTAAGTGGTTGTATATTTTAATACAATGCAAGTCAAACACATATACACACATAAGAGAATTTGGTTCTAGACATGGACAGCTGATGCAACAAGGTATATGTTTTTAAGTCCGGTAAAGGAAGTAGGTTTAGACAAAGCAAAAAATCAAGGAGTATTTCTTTTTCAAAGCAAATGTGCATAAAGACTCAAAGGGTAGGTCAGCACAGAAAAAGCAGCCTTGAGTCGCTGCCGCATCAGCAGGAACATCGCTGTCCATGGTCACCATCTATAATCACCATGCCCAAATGTCAGCATCTTGGCTGGCTGGTGCAGTCTTATCTTTTGTAATAGAATACTTGCATTTAATACAGGATGTTCATTTAAATCAATGATGAGGAAGTTTTAACTTCTAAATAGTTGAAACAGAAACATTATTTGAAAATGAAAGTATATATAAACATTAGTAAAGTAGAATACACTCATATTCAAGGTATCTTATAGGTAAATTCTAAATAAAAATACATTTCTAGAGTATTTAGTCATGTGGAGTTTACATTGTAGCTTTACTGGAAACTTGTAGCAATTGTAAGTATCTCATATCTATTAGAAACCAATTTAAGAAGAGTCCACTTTGAACTCTGAGCAATTAAAAGTGAAAATAACAACAGGGATATTTTATTATAAAGACATTTAGCTTATACAAAAATTATTAAAGATGCCTCCCTTTATTCACTAATATACCTGTCAAAAAATGATCTTAGGAAAGTTATTTTCAAGTTCTTTTATAGGGAAAAGCTGTTTCTGAAAAATGGAGTTTTCTCTGTTGCCATAAACTTAGGTTTGATTCTTAAAATGAAGAGAATACACTGTATGTTCATGTATCAAATATGAGGCAACAGAAGTCATTTTGCCTTGAAGCCTTAGGGAGGGGAGAAAAATCCCCAATGTAGCATTCTGTCCAAATGATAAACCACAACTAAGTGAGTGAAACATTTACAAAAGTCAAAGCAGCCAAAGGAGCCTCTCTGTTCAATAGAAAGAGAGTAAGAGATGGATAGGATGTAACTAAATAATGGTTGGAGTAACACAATGGTTTCAAGTCTCAATTGGTCCTTCTGTTATGTTCATTGGAAGATCAGGGCCAAGTGTATCCCCCGCCTTTTGCCTTCCTCCCCCCACACCACCTCCATATAAACATTAGTTTTGTGTGTGGATCTTTCTGCTTTGTCCTTCATGTGGCCTCCAAGGGTGATAAAGCGAGAGTCATCTGATCTACAAAGAAAAGAACTGGGAAATGATTCTTAGCCAACCCAGCTGTTCTGAAAGGCAAAAGCTTGGTATATCAAGAGGTCAAACATACAGTAACTGATTTAACAGCATTAAGCACATAGCTACATAACTTGAATTACATATGAAACCAAGCTTACTTCTTAACCCTTCATTTCCTGACTAATGTAGGTGTCTATATATTTTTTGGTTTACATTCTGAGGTTAGTTTTCAATGCTGGAACACAAATTAACCTTTTTGGTATATTTTAGGTACTCTCTTATTATAAGGACTATATCACAAAGTATTCTTAATATTTAGCAGATTATCTTAAAAATATTATTTAGATTGCCCCAATAAAATCATTAGTGAAGGCAATTAGTTTTATAAATTGAGTTACTATTTAGTTATTTCAATTAATAGTTTTAAAAAATAATTCATTTTCATTTTAAGAGGCAAATCTGAAATTTCTCTAAATGGAAAGTTAGTTTCAACTTTAACTTGTTAAATTTTGTTCCACATTTTTCATATAGTATTTTTATTTTCATAATACAGTGAATTAAATGACATGGTAATATACATATTTTGCCAAGACTTAGGGTGAATACCAAGGGAACAGCATTTTCCCCCCTATGGAAATGGTCAAAGAAAGGTGCAGAAGTATGGAAAAAAAAAGTGCTATCAAGTTATAACACTTTCTGTGATTCACTCTTCCCCTTTATTTTGTGACAGCACAAATAGATGATACAAAACAACACTGTAGAAAATTAAAAATTTGATGCTTCAAAATGTGGAGGGGATCACATACTGTCCCAGATGAGGTCTTTTCTTTATATTCAGGAGATTCTGTGTGGTTCAGTTTAAAAACAACCTCACATTTAAATATCTGCACTGAAAAATGCATTCCAGCATTTTATAAAAGATGTAAGAATTTTAGAACTTTGAAAATATTTTTTTCTCTACAAGCACAGGCATAACTAGAATAAAAACTCATCTATGAAGTAGAAGCTAAAGTAAACTTACAATTTTAAAAGCTTTTAAAAGAATCTAATTAGTACAAATCTAGGGCTTTAAATTGGAAAATTGGGACCTACTTCCACTCACTATTAGATTTAATCTGAGTTTTAAGATACAGCTCTACCAAAGGTGCCATTTTCATACAAGCTATAAGTCTATCCACAAATGATAAAAGTATACAGAAGTGTATCAGATACAGAATATAAGTCAAGATCCTCTTCTATATGTTGGCTTACTTTAAAGGGTCAAGAAGAAATGTATTATTTATGTTGAGATTATCTACTGGTGTGGGTAGAAAGTTTAAATTAGCTTCAAGAAATTTTATCTAGACACACACCTGCCTATGCTATGATCTGGTATTCACTGCACAGATTAATTACAAACATTTCTTCTGTTCCTTTAAATATGATCAGGCAGATACAGAAGTTGGCGTTCATAGTGAGTGTGTTTCTTCTAAACGCCTGTGGGATATAAAGGTGATTATTAAATCATCAAGAATTAGTTTCGAAATTAACATGCATCTCATACATGACTTGAGAAATGACTTAAACACCCAGGTACTATGTAATTTGGTACCTAATTTAGTTAGGTATTGGTGTATCTTATTTGCTTATTTTTGAATCTTCAAAGCAAGATTCACCTTCACAAATAATTGTCAATATGACTACTATGACATTGCACACTTCATTTTATGAAGATGGATTTGAGATACTTCTCAGAGAGTTCTAAAACTCCAACATGACCTAATGAAAACACCAAATCTTACATGCCTTTTGTCTATAAGCCTTCAGGGCCTTTCAGCAGGTGTTTCCTCCAACAGCTGCCCCCCCAAAAAAGAGACAGTCTTTACTGGCATTCCTATTCAGGGTATGTCCCTCTGGGGACTCCTAGTGGTGACAGAAGTTCTTGTCTGTCTGGCTTTAGGATACTTGTGAGATGAAGCCTTTGAAAAAACAACCAGTGGCAACAGACGGCATGTATCCCCATAAGGCGTGTGGACCCCTTACTTCCTGAAATATCCCTTTCTTGTTTATACTGGCAGCTATGAATAAGTAATATATGGTGAGCCCCTATATTTCCCTATTCATGATGGTCCACATATATTCTTCCTGTCCTACAAGAAGATAGTTTGCCAAAAAGACAAACAACTTTTGCCAACTCATTTGAGTCTGGTCGGAATACCTACAGAAGATTTTAAGCATTCCAGTGCTCCCCTAATATCCTTATAGGTTATTGATTCAGTTACCAGAACTATAGCTAATACTGTGGAAGAAAGGAAGACTGCCATTTATTAAATAATTATATGCAGATGACACCAGCCTTATGGCAGAGAGTGAAGAGGAACTGAAAAGCCTCTTGATGAACGTGAAAGAGGAGAGTGAAAAAGTTGGCTTAAAGCTTAACATTCTGAAAACTAAGATCATGGCATCTGGTCCCATCACCTCATGGGAAATAGATGGGGAGACAGTGGAAAGTGTCAGACTTTATTTTTTTGGGCTCCAAAATGACTGCGGATGGTGACTGCAGCCATGAAATTAAAAGATGCTTACTCCTTGGAAGGAAAGTTATGACCAACCTAGAGAGCACATTAAAAAGCAGAGACATTACTTTGCCAACAAAGGTCCGTCTGGTCAAGGCTATGGTTTTTCCAGTGGTCATGTATGGATGAGAGAGTTGGACTGTGAAGAAAGCTGAGCGCCGAAGAATTGATGCTTCTGAGCTGTGGTGTTGGAGGAGACTCTTGAGAGTCCCTTGGATTGCAAGGAGATCCAAGCAGTCCATCCTAAGGGAGATCAGTCCTGGGTGTTCATTGGACGGACTGAAGGTGAAGCTGAAACTCCAATACTTTGGCCACCTCATGTGAAGAGTTGACTCATTGGAAAAGACCCTGATGCTGGGAGGGATTGGGGGCAGGGGGAGAAGGGGACGACAGAGGATGAGATGGCTGGATGGCATCACCGACTCGATGAGCATTAGTTTGAGTAAACTCCGGGAGTTTGTGATGGACAGGGAGGTCTGGCGTGCTGCGATTCATGGGGTCGCAAAGAGTCGGACACGACTGAGCAACTGAACTGAACTGAACTGAACTGAACTGATGGGAAAGGTGGGCCTCCCCGGTGGCTCAGTAGTAAAGAATCCACCTGCAATGCAGAAGTTGCAGGTTCAATCCCTGGGCTGGGAAGATCTGGAGAAGGAAATGGCAACCCACTATAATATTCTTGCCTGGGAAATGCCATGGACAGAGGAGTCTGGTGCAAATCCATGGGGTTGCAAGAGTCAGACACAACTTAGTGACTAAACAACAGTGAATGGGGAAGGTAGTAATTAAGCTAATTATTTAATTTAATTTTTATTTAAAATTTTTGGCCACACTGCATGGCTTGCAGGATCTTAGTTCCCTGACAAGGGACTGAACCTAGGCCCTGGCAGAGAAAGCACTGAGTCCTAACCACTGGACCTCCGGGGAATTCCTCAAGCTAATTCTTGTATATAATCCACAAGGTAAATATCACCAGTCTCATTTTACAATTAAGGTTTTGGGAAACTGAGTGCCTTGTTTAAGGCCACACAGCTAAGTAGGTAGTAGAACTGGTGCTGGACATCTAATCCAAATCCCATTCTCTGTTACAATGCCAGGCCCTGCAAAGAAGTGTCATCAATTGATCATGGTTGCCAAGACAGTTGTGTTGAGAAAGACTGAGGCCAAATTCAGGATCTGGCAAAAATCAATACTTTGATCAATGTGATACATATCATAGCACAGGAGCAGGGAGCAGTAGTATGTCTGTTATCTCTACATGGCCATACTGGTTATAGAGATGAAGATCTCAGAACACAAATGAAAAGAAATTTAGATACAGTGATGCAGTTCATGAGCAGTATTTTGACAGAAGCCATCTTTCACATAGCAATTATATTTTATTCTTTCTAAAACATATTTTAGATTGTTACTTCCTTAATAATCTTCATGGGTTCATTTCTGCCTAATGAATAAAGTCTGAACTTGCTAGCCTGGTGATCATAACTGTCAATGATGTGTCTGGAATCGACTGTTCAGTCGCTCTGCTTCTCTGCCTTTTCTGTTCACAGTGTTCTCTCTGCCTAGAATGTTTACACAGCCCATCAAAATTACCTATTTTTCAAATTCCAGCTTCCTACTAAAATACAAAGCTTCCATTACGAGGGCCTGGAGGGCCCTCTGTTAGAGATTATGCAGAGTGGAATAACCAGAACTGACTTTAAAATCATGAGCCCTTAAATAATGACCTAATCACTCCATCCTGAGGTGGCCCATTTTGTGTATTTCCATACTGCTTATTCTTCATTTGTTACTTAGAGTAGGGAAGAATGTTTACACTCTTCAGTCTGAAGAGGAAGAAACTTCTGTCAACTCCTCTGCTTCCAGGAGCCCACGGAAGCGACAAATCTGACTGACTGACGTCCAGGATAGCAGACCACGCTTTACAGGTCATATTCAGTCAGTGTTCCTACACAGCACTCTTGTGCCCCACTGTTGAGTCTCCCTTTCACCGTCTACTCTCAGACCCAGTGGGCCTTTGCTCTTTTAATTATCATGTTGTAAGGAGAGCAGCCCATTCACTCTCTTTTCTGCAACCAAGCATACAAGGCAGGTCTGCAGTCTTTACTGTTAAAGAGGCACATGGACATGGATCTATTTAAAGATCCAGCTTTCTCCTCAGGTCACAAGAGCACATAGGTTTTAAGATTTGCATTCAATATGGAAGAGAGGGAGGGCTTCCCTGATGGTTCAGCAGTAAAGAATTTGTCTGCAATGCAGGAGAGGCAGGTTTGATTCCTGGGTCTGGAAGATCCCCTGGAGGAGGAAATGGCAACCCACTCCAGCATTCCTGCCTGAAAAATCCCATGAACAGAGGGAGCCTGGTGGGCTACAGTCCATGGGGTCACAAAGAGTCAGACATCACTGAGCACTTCTATCCAGCAGCATTTCTTCCATCTATGGGAGAGAGAAGGTTCCACTTCTGCCTTAGTCCACATTAGTACTCCAAGCTTCTAACAGAGGGCCTACCATATTGGAGGTTATTAAGTCCTCCACTAATCAAGTTGATACTTGATCCTCAATGGATTCATAATGCTTTTTTATACTTGCTATGGGCCAGAATCCTGGAAAGAAGAGTCTGAACTTGTTATCAGTTGCTTGCTTTATTTGATTATCATTTCATGTATATAAACCTTATATCCTCAGTTTGAATACTAGATGGGCAGTATGCAAAGGGCTCTATTTATTCTAAGCCTCATACTTTTGCTAACCAAGTGATTCACATTGTTTCTAGAAGATATATCTCAGCATCCCCTGCGGTATTCCTAGTTAACATTAGCCAAAATCATGCTTTCTTGGAGGCTTCCTTGGTGGCTCAGATGGTAAAGAACCTGCCTGCAAATTCAGGAGTCTTGGGTTCCATCCTTGGATCAGGAAGATCCCCCAGAGAAGGGAATGGCTACCCACTCCAGTATTCTTTTTTTTTTTTTTTTTTTAATCTTTATTGAATTCGTTACAATACTGTTTCTGTTTTGTTTTGGCTTTTCGGCTGCAAGGCATGTGGGATCTTAGCCTCCCGACCAGGGATCGAACCTGCACCCCCTGAATTGGAAGGTGAAGTCTTAACCACTGGACCACCAGGGAAGTCCCCACCACTCCAGTATTCTTGTCTAGAGAATACCACGGACAGAGGGGCCTGGAGGGCTACAGATCATTGGGTTGCAAAGAATCAGACATGATTGAGCAACTAACACTTTGCTGGTCTTCATACTGTCTATGGCCTGTGGGTTGCTGTCTCCCTTATTCTAACATTGTTTTATAAAGGCTTCACTTTTTAAAGCCTCTGAGAGTGAATTAATAGGGGGTGCTTATGCTCACTGAATAAAATTGGTCAGGAGGAATAATTACTGAAGTGTAATAGGGCAGAAGCTGATGTGTAGACAGGGAAATTGGTCACACAGTGGTGTTACGGGTATCACGACTATCAGAGGTTTCTAGGGCATAGCACAAGGTCAGGAGGTTTAATATCCTCTTTTAGTTACACCAGTTCAGCAGCTGTGACAAATCCATAAAAGAAGAACATGGAAAAAAAGGATCTAAGGAGGCCTAGTGTAAGGAAACTCATAAGCAGGTTGTGAAAGATGAGTAAAATTTTGATGATGGGGGGAAAAGGTATGTCAAGTGGAGGAGACAAGAACAAAAGTCAGGAAATGAGAAAGGGATGTTCTAAGGAATGTGTTCAGGAATGAATGGGAAATAATCTGGAGTAACCGAGACAAAGACAAATTAGAAAGGTAAGTTGTGGTCAGATCAGGGAGAGTTCTAAACAATGGTATAAATTTGGATTTTACAACAAATACAGTGGAGTGATACTTTTGAAGTCATAATTAGTTCAGGAGCAGGACAGGCTGTAGGGAAACAAGAACAAAGAGCACAGAGGCAGGTTACAATGAGGATGCAAGTAATCTGGATGAGAGTTAACGAAGGAATAAACCAGTGCAGTGGACATGGGAAGGAGAAGTAACTGTTCTGGGAAGTGATACAACTTGGTATCAGTTTGGATGTGGGGACCAAAAAGAGAGACAGAATTGTAGTTTTGAGCTCTATCACTGGATGAATGTAATCCCTAAAAAGGTACAATGAGGGACAATATGGGGGGGGGGGAGGGTGAAATCAGCATATTTGGGGAATAATGTATAGCAGTTGAGATTGTTTATAGCTCAGGAGGAAGGTGACAAATAGATTTGGAAACCATATACACAAAGGTGAGAACAAAAGTCAAGGAATGGATGAGGTCATGAAGAAAGAGTCCAAGGTGAGAGAAAACAGTATCAAAAGAACCTAGGGAGGACTTTCCTGGTGGCCCAATGGTTAAGAATCCACAAGCCAATGCAGGGGACACGGGCTCATTCCCTGGTCCAGGAAGACCCCACATGCCGTGGGGCACCTAAGCCCAGGCATCACAACACCTAGAGCCCGTGTTCCAAAAGGAGAAGCCACCACAATGAGAAGCCCACACCACAACAAGAGGGTAGGCCCCACTCGCTGCAACTAGAGAAAGCCCAGACGCAGCAACGAGGACCCAGCACAGCATAAAAAAATAAATCAGAATTTAAAAAAAATCCAGGGAAATGTCTACAAGGTAGTCAAATACGTTCAACTGTTATTTCTCTGCAGGTCAACCTTAATTCTTTCAAGTCTTCTGAAAGTACTACTCAAATTAAAGACTCAGAAAAACACCCCTAACATATGATGATCTTTACCAGAATCCATGAACACAAAGCTATTCTCAGTATTCTTAAGATTCCCCAAACTCATTCATTCATGAGACGGTCCTATATTAAATGTGTATATTCATCTGCCAAATGTGTAACTTTGAATATTTATGTATGAACTATGTATTTATGATCACCATCCAATAGTTTAATGGATTTCCACGGGTCAGAAACTTTGTAAAACACTTAACCTTACAGTGAATGATTGTGTGTATTTGTATATATATTGTATACTTAATAGAATCTAAAACCTTTGAACCTGACATTCACTGATTACTACTGTATAGTGGGCAATTAATTAGCATACTAATTAATGCATTAATATGCAATTATTCACTTAATCATTTCAGCACATTTCCAAATCATATAACAAGATATGACTTGTTATATCTTGTTCGGACTGATGTGCCCTACAGAAACTATAACCTACCTGTCACTGTTAAATTAGCCTTTTTTACTCAATTAAGGACCTTCTTTATACTTACTAAAAATATGTCCTCTTTGAAAGCTAGCCTGGCAAGCTCAGTAGTGTTCTCTTTCAATTGGCCTCTAACTCATAGATCTTGTCAGATTATCTTCCTATTATTTGTAAGAATAGACTAAATATAATTTTAATTAATGCATCAAAGCTCATGTCCCTATTTTCTTTACAGACAATACCAAATTTGATAATACAATTAAAATGTTTTGAACTGAAAGAAAAAACAGTGAAATATAACAAGGGTAACCTTAATTATAAAGGTGAAACTACCTAAGTTTAAAATGGTTTTAAGGAATTCACAGCTGTCAAGATCACATAATTCTATATGAAAGAAAAAAGATTTTTTCCAGAAAACAGTGTAAAGTAAGTTGTCATAGTATATGGTGCAGAATAAATGCTTAATCAAAATGAAATTAAAATAAAGAGACTAAACATAAAGTTTTATTTTACATTATAAATAAAAGCTTTGGGGCTATAAATTCTTATTTCAACATCCTACAGATTTGCCTGATTCTGTTTCAGAATGTACATTTAAAAATTTAGGATGGAAACTACCAAGAAACTCATTATTATAATGTGTGTTTATGTTTTATTATCATTACTCATCTTTTATGCTAGATTCTATAATCCTGAGGGCAGGACTATGTCTGTCTCGTTAATTAGTGTATCCACTATGTTAGATCAGTGCCTGGCTCCTAGCAGGCATTCAATAAATATTAAATGAATGAGGCATGTAAGGGAATATCTATTTGAAAATATCTAGATAATTTATTTATACCTATTTGAAAATATCTAGATAATTCCTTAAAAAAAATTCTTAGAGTAGCCATTCATCTTTGTTCATTCACTGAACATGTACGGTGGACCTTCCATCCAGGTTCAATACTACAGTATAGAGATAAGACTTTGCCAAGGACAGAAGTCCAGAAAGAGCCGTGTAACCAGAAAATTACAATACACTACAACATGGTACATTTATAAACATTCAGACAAGTGTTGTAGAAGCCTAGAAGATGAAGCAATTTATTTTTTACCTACGTTATCTGGGGAGAGTTTCAAAGAATGTGATGTTGAAGGCTGACCTTTAGGAGTGAGCAGGAGTTTCCTAGACAGAGAAGGAAGAAAGTGTAGTCCAGGCAGAAAGGGAGGTCACAGAGAAGCCTGGAGTCCTGAAAGAGAGATTCCAGAGGACGAAAGCATATGATATAAAGAGTGTGAAGGAAAAAGATTACTTTCTTCCTATGTGAAGTCTGAGGTACAGGAAAAAAATCATCTACTATTTACTGATTGCCCAAGTCCTGCTTTTAACTATATAATTAATTATATAACACTATAAATATCTGCTTTATGATTATGTAGAGGTGTTTAAAATACATAAACCACTTAAGAGAATTTATCAAACACTTTGAGGAGCTTTTCTAACTACTCTAAGAGTTAAAGTGGAAAAAAAATGTTCATCTGTCAGGTGACATAAAACCAATTTCTACTAAATGTGCCAGAATAATTTTTCTCCACCTCAAGAACAGTTAGTCTTCAGTCTGTTCATTACTGTCTTTTTATAGTATTTTTATTTAATAAAACCTATTAAGACTACCATACAAATCTCTTTACTTATGCTTTTATCTTTTAACTGATCAATTTTTATATTGCTGACATCCCTTCTTCACCATTTGCTCATTTAAAAATTCATAGTATGTGAGATATGTCTCTGGAGAAAATGTCTATAAAATTTGTTACAGCTGGCAAATGTGTATGAGTCAGTGATAGCACATGACTAAATGCTTCACAGAAAATAAAATTTGTTTCTGTAGTAAGCAGAACTGTTTAAATGTTATTTATTTTTATGTTTCAAAGAAAATATATTGTGAAGTGTTGCATTGATTTAATACGCAACAATGTCTGTGTACACGCTGTAGAAGGAAAATTTATGAAACCTTTGCACAACTCCTTTAATTGAATTTTCCAAATCTCTCACCACACACAAATAATCAATATCTTCTGCAGAGAAAACCAGTCAGAATTATTACAGTCTTCCGTTTCAATTTTGTTGTCATCAGCACATACAGAGCACCTGGATATTTGTAATGTCTGATAGCAAGTTATTTACACCTCTTAAACACATAATTGCTATTAAGTGAGTTAAAATCTATGCTTTAAAAGTTTAACTGATTATTTAAAAGATAAAAGCACCACACTTTTAATAACATATAAAAAAATTAAATCATAGGAGAAATTATTTAAAAGGCTTTGAAAAGTAATAAACCAGTTTGTGTTTCCTTAAATCCTAGACAAATCTCAAGTAAGCAGTTGAAATATAGCCCCCAAACAGTGATGAACAGTGTAAAGCACAAGCATTAACATTAATAAGAGGAAAAGGTATGATCCACATACAGGATAAGTGACAACTGAATTCGTATAAAGAGCTGAGGACTACAGTTGTACTAATGTACATTAATATGTGTATTTGTGTTACCAAAACTAACATCGCTATTTTTCAGCTCTAAATAAACCAAGAATGTTAAAAGCATAGTGGAATTTTTGTTGTTTCTTCTAAAATTCATGTCTAATCTTCAAACCTGAGTTTTTTAATACTGGAGTATTTGTTTGAAAAAAGATACTGCTTCATGTTAAACTATAACAGAAAAAAATAAAAGGGAAGCAGTTTTCTAGGAGTAAAAGTATTTAGCTGATATGACAAATACTTTTTCAAGACTGAGTGGGGGAAAGAACAACATATTTTTAAGTTAAAAAATACTTCAGTGGGTGGTTAGAATGAAAAGGCAATATCAAACTATTTACATAGTCTTAAAACAGAAGGAGTTTAAAATTTGTCCTTTGGACCAAGGGTTTGAAAACCTCAAAAATCCTATAACGAAAATGAATTTTACAATGCAAGAAGACAGTAATTTAGTTAAAGAAAATCAGAACATTTATAGTTTGCGTTTTTTTTTTTTTTTAAGGCCAGAGCTAGAAATTTTGAAATATTTAGTATTACAGACAGCTGAAACAATCAACTTTTTGGAACAATGTAAAGTTCAGATGGTTACATTTCTTTTAAAATATGCATATTTCAACCTACACAATTATTCTCAAAACAGATAAAATATGTTTTGGACTGAAGCTAAGTGTCTAGATTTCATACCTTGGCAAATGCTCTACAATTTGCTTACATTTTTTTAAAAAACATTTTGTTTACTGGAAGTACTAGTCATGGACAAACAATGATGGTATTTTCTAATTATCTCCAGAAAAAATGAAAATACTCAGTACCATATAATGCCACCTATTGTTTCAGGAATATTTGTATCAAGTTGTTTTATACAGAGGATGACTATGTAAAGTAAGTAAATTTCATGCCTTCTCATGTGATGATAATGTGACAGTCCTTCTGTATCAACCCATTGAATGGTCATATGTTTTAAATCTTCAGTATAACAAATTAAAAATAATTTTGAAAATTCACATCCAAATATAACAGAAAAAACCTTTCATTTCATTATCCTTCTAATAGTCATAAAGCCAATATTATTAAGGAAAGTGAAGATAGGCTTACTTCCTAAGTTAACTGAAAAAAGAAAGAAGCCTTCCTTTGTTTAAGAAATCTGTATTCTGTAAAGGAGGTCTTCTTTATTCACACGCTTTATTAAGTCATTCCCTAATTAGCAAGGTCCAGTTCTGAAAATTAATAAAAATCTTAGTTTACCTTTTAATGTTAATGTGGATGTTTTAAATTTCCATGGAATAGGTTATACAAAGCCTTAGAATGTGTCTCAGATGTCTATTTAAAACACTAGAGTCTTACCTTTACAATTATACTTCTCTGACGACAATAAAAACTACAACTGCTGCTAAACAAATTAGCAGTAAGATGAAAAAAATAAACAGAACTAAAGGATTAATTCAAAGGCAAAATGACAAAACAAATGCTGGAATTCTCCTGGTATTGTCTATTTTAACTATTCTAGGAAAATTTGACAAGAATCTGAAGGAAAAAAAATCTGAGTGACATTCTTCTGATAGTGAAATAAATAATGTGTTTACTCTCATTTTCATTAATTACCTAATATAACACATCTAAAACATATTAAAAACATATTAGCTGGTTTTTATATTATATAATTTCTAACTGTAAATTTCTAATATTATGGAGATTCTCAGAACATTTTAAAATTTAAATAATTCTGGGTAACAGCATAGTAAAAGAAGAGTAAAGTAGAAATTTCTGTAAAAAGCTTATGGTTAGATCCCCAAATAAGGAATATGTAAAGCAAATTAGTTTGGACTGTCAAAAAAACTAACAAAGTCCTATAAAAATGAATGTATGAATAAAAGGGGGTGAAAGTTAACTTGGCAAAGAAATTTATATAAAATGTGCATGTGTTGGCATGCATCATCTTTAACCAAAAAAAAAAAAAAAAAAAACCCACCAAAATTAAAAATATATATATACATTACGAACTGGAGAAAAAAATAGGGAAAAGCATTCTGTAAAAACTTTAGCTCAAATTCAAATTAGAAAAAAAAGCTTTAATCTATTTTCCAGGCAATATTAGTGCAAAAAATAAGATGAAAAAATAATGAAGATTTGAATACCTCAGTAAGTATAAAGAGTCAATGTAGCTCTTGCCAAGAAACAAAATGGAAAATGACTTCTATATTCTCATATATATATTACCATATAGTTTATATTATATATTTAATGTATCTTAGCTCAGTTAGTTCAGTTTACATTTAAACCACAACAAATAACCAATGCTTATTAGAACCTTTAAAACATGATTTAGTGATACAATCTCCTCTATGCATGAAGAAACACTCAGCTCTCAGGGAAAACATGGTAATGCGCAAGTCAGTTTTAATGCCTAAAATACTAGAAAATAGATTTAAGGCTGATTCATGCAGAAACATACAAAGAATCCCTATGTATTGGATAAAGGAGGTGACTTTTAACACGTGAAAATAACTTTAATGTCTTTTATACATGTTTATGGAAGGAAATAATACTTTTGGGAAATTTTTTCCCATTAATTATTAGCAGAGACAGTTCATCTATTTGTTCTATAATTTTCCCTTCTTCATTCTTCAAAACTGTTGGCAAAAGCCTAATGTAAAGCCTAATTCTAATTAGCTCTAGGAAATTAACAGATTAAAAAAAAGTTACACCATTGCTATTGAATATATAAAAGAAAGATTTTCTCTAGTTGAGAAATAATAAATATTCCAATTTCCCATTAAGATCCTCTAAAACTTGTCAAGTCAGTAGAGATTAAAATCATTGAAAGCCAGTTACATATTATGATCAGGATACACTGCACTGGAGAAATGATCTCAATCCTTTTCTAGGGAAGAGCTGCTTGTATGCACTTAAATTCTATGGATCCTAATGGGAGGCAGCTGTCCAACTGAAGGGCCCAGGAAGCCTGCTCAGATATCTTCCCACATGAGTTTTGGAGGAGTTTTTCCATGACTGCTACCCTGCCATGACCCAGTTGGCCTCTGGAACTGACCAGCAGGGAATCCCAGCTTTTCCTCCTGCAGACTCATCGCTAACTTTGTTAAAGATCCTAAACACAGACTAAACTGGTTGAGTGATGTCTTATGTTTGAACCTGAGAGCTGGAATGACTGGGTGCTTTCATTTGTTTTAGGAAGACACAACATAGAAAAACACAAAGACCACACTTTTTGACATGAGACTGGTTTTCAGCTGGAATCCCTGCTCTGACACTTAACTAGCAGTGCCTTTTGGCAAACTACTCAACATTTTATTGTGTCTTTGTTCCTTATCTATAATGACAATAACAGCTACCTTGCAGGGTTGTTGTATAGATCTGCTGATCCTAGTGTTGAGAACATAGTGATTATTACTCCTCAACAAGGGGAAGTCACTGGTACTCAAAAATGGTAGACTAACACATGACTACCCACTTCAAGGTCTACCTCCGTTTGTAGAGATTGCCAAATGGCATTCATGTCAGTAATATTAAAATGATCCCTCAAGTTGGTCTGGTGGCTTTAATATTTTATAGTCTGTGATTATTTTGCTTACTAAGGTGTGAATGTGCATGTGTTGTGGGAACTTAAAAGTCTCCTAATTTAGTTTCCCATAGTGTGAAATGCTCAGAGGTATGAGTTCACAGTAGAGCAAACATTATTAAAAATCTCAGAACACTGCCTACAAAGTAACTTTTTATGTTTTGTGTATCTTTCTAAATTACCATTAAAATCTGCCATATATAATGCATTATTGCCCCATCTGTCTGTATTTTCAAAAAGAACTTTTAATAGAAGAAAAAACTATAACTCTTAACCTAAAAACTGTATTTCAAAAGTTCAATCATCAGGAAAATTGATCTTAACTAGACATGGTCTTCTGCTAAATGCAGTATAATGTTTTTCAAATGAGACTGGTGGTCTTTTAAAAGAATACACTACAAAAGGGCTCATGACAATTGGTTGAAATGGTAAAATGAGATGAAACGATCTCTTTATACAATAAACTAAGAACACTTTACCTTTGTTGGGAAGTCCTGAATTCTTCTTTTTAAATAGCTTTTGCTTTATTACGTTAGTCACTAAAGGAAAAAAAAATATGGGATATTAATCATTTCTCAATTTGGAAGAAACAACTTCAAAAAAATACATATTTTTGTAAGTATCAAGTACAAAATATATCTTATATAAAGAATGAGAACTACATCAAATAAGCCTAATACAAGTTACCAAGGAACACTCTTTCCCTCACATTCAAGAAGAATCCCTGAAATAACACATCCTAGCAAAAGATATGTGGTTTTCTGTTCTAAGTTTACAAACAAGCAATAGAGAGAAACTCATTAAAAACTCATAAATTAGGGGTGGGAGGGACAAAAAAAACCCAAACAACTCAAAAATTTCTCTTACTTAGTTCTTTTGTTTTCTGCATTTCTCTTTTAAAGACACATGATGCATGGGGGATCCCAATGAGATTTTCAAGCTCTTTACTGCCCTTCAAAGCCTAAAAGAAAGGCATTTTAAACGAGTTAAGTTCTCTATAAATATACTACTACTGACAACTCTAGTGAAAATACAGTACACTGCTTCCTTTCTCTGAAAAACTTAAAACTCTGTGATAATGAAATTTAACTTTTTCTGGTAGGGTAACTAAAGCCTTAAAATATCTGAATAAAACCAATCTATTAACTACAAAGACAAAACATAATTGATAAATTTACTTTTCAATGTCAAGTCAGGTATTACTAAAATATTATGGTTAATTACTGTTCATGTAAGAAATTCTCATAAAAAGTAAAATGAATATATCTTCTGTAAACTCTTTCCAGGATTGGATTCTCCTATTCTTCTTCTAATGGGGTAACAGAAGTATGAAAAATTATATGCCAAAAAAAGCAAACCTGTATACTACTTAAACTTTGCATTATTTCCATGAATTCTTCTGACGATTTCTCAACTTTAGTTAGCAATACCATGAATCTGTGAATAAAAAAAAAAATTCAGTAAGATCAAGCAGTTGAACACGGCAAGTCATTTTCAAAGCTTTAATTCTTTTAAAAGAATCTTATATTCAGTTTTTATCATTTTCTTTGCATTTTTCAAAGTGGTAAAAGATGTAAATGTTCCTCTTTCAGCTTTCACTCCTTTACAAACAATATATTTTACCAACCATCCTATCCTTTGGCATTTCACTTTCTCATCACCACTGAGCAGTGGGAAAGAAGAGACATATAGTTGGCTTGTCCTTTCTCCTTCATGTCATTTTGAGAGAACAAATACACCACCATCACCTTATTTACCTAGATCTAAGCCTATGAATCAGTGTTACCCAATAATTTTTTTTAATTAAAAAATAAGGTTTTTAGCTTAATATATCCCAATGCGACAAATAGACCAAGGTACTCTTTTAAATTTGAAGACGAAAGATATGTTTGGCCACATTCATGTGTCTATACTTTTAAAAGCTGCACAATATTGAACCTAGTAAATATACCAAAGGTGATTTAACTATTTCCTTATGGCTGCAACTTTAGTTTCTTTTTGAATTTTAAGATCTCACAATTTGTATATGATAATCTATACCAGTGCAGTTTAACAGAAATATAATGCAAGCTGTATATATAATTAAAAATCTTCTAATAGCCACATTGAAAGTAAAAAGAAATAGGTGAACTTAATTTTAATAATTTAGTAATAATTTTAATACTATATTTTATTCAACTCAATATATCCAAAGTATTACAATTTCAACATGTAGTCAATATAAAACTTATTCATGAGATATTTTATACTTTTTTTTTCAAAATTCAGTCTATATTTTATATTCATAGCATATATCATTTCAGAATAGTCACATTTTAAAAGCTTAGCCATGTGTGGCTGGCTAGTGACTACTGTTTCAGGAAGCACAAATCTGTCCTATTAATTTTATGAGAGAAACTAGAAATTCTATTTAAATGCTTTTCAAAATCACATCAGTGTTATCCATTAACATTGGTGTGTGCTATAAAAATAAGATAAATGTGACATTAAATGTTCATACACAATGAATATGAACAGTGTGTTTCAACTAAGTAAAATATGTATATAAGTATGCGAGCAAAGAATGGAAAGAAAGCGATATGCAAAAGCTAAAAATTATGTGAACATAGTGGAATTCCAAGTGATATTTCTTTCCTTAAAATTTTCCTTCATTATTACGCATTTTAAATTAGAAGTTGTCTGTCTGTCTGAGGTCCCAGCTGCTTACCACTGGAACCTCAATATGAGACTACCTCTATGAGACAGACTACCTCCATACGGGACAGACTACCTCCATATGAGAGAGACCATCATAAAGGAATTCCGGCTCCTCTAATTAAGCTCCAAAAGCCTGAAGGAGCAGGAGGATTTCAGTGACTCCCACTCAAGGCTGGGAACCTCCAGCTTACCCTACATTATACCTAAGCCCACTAAGTACCTCAGAAATACAAAGCTGAGGCAATTAACCTCCTTTGCTATGAGAAGGAGTCTTAGGGGCTCTTTTTCTTGCATCCCTTTCCTGGGAGGATTGGAGTGGCAGAGCCTCTTCACACTCTTACCATCCTTTAAGGAACTGATGCTGTTCCCTGTCTACCCTCAGGGAGTTGGGTGGGAAGGGCTGAGTCCTGCAGTGTTGCCATCCTGAATGACTCCAAAGAGTTCTGTTCAGAAAGAGCGAGAAGTGAATGGCACCCCCAGCAGCTGTGGAATGTAAGCATACCCAATGAACCTATTAGTAAATCTTTCTCCCAAGTTAAGACAATTATCCAGCAGCTAAGCTACCTGTTCAACAGCCTTGGAGTTTTTGGACTGAGTATCAGTTCCCAAAGTATCAAGATATCCTTCACATGCCTAAACTTGCCTCCACGCAGGACCAATTGGAGTAGTGGACATTCCATCACTCTCGTCATTTTTAATTTCCTTTCCTCTCCTCCTCATTATGCTTCTCACTAGGTGAAATCAAGTCTTTTCCTCATCTCGATGGTAAGCAAATTCATGGAATGGCTTTTAAACTGTCATCCAACTGCTACATTTTGAGAAATTCAGGAAGTGTGTTCTCCATTTCTATATCTTCTGACTCAGTGGACAAGATGTCATAATCTTTGGAGATAAACAACTTGCTGAGCAGCTTTTGGGAGAAGAATGGTTGCCATTGTCTTCATCCTAGACAAAATGGCAATATTTATATTTAATCTCATGTGCTGGAAGCTGAATTTTTATTGCCAGTGATAGCATTTTCTATATTTTCAAAGGATGGTTTCAACTATACTTTGCTGTCCTAAGACTGCATTATTGTTTACTTTAATATTATCTCTATGTCTCTTCACTAATTTAGTTGTTTCTGAAAACCAACAATCTTTTATACCTGCCTGCAGAATACATTTCTGTTACAAAGTTTCCAAATTATTGTTGCCCCTTTTTTCAAGTTGGTGAGTGAAAGTATAATCAGTGGATACCATCATATTTTATAAAACACTACTCCTTTCTTAAACAGATTTGCCTCTGGCTGGACTAAACTGGATCAAACCCTTCACTTTATAATGACCACTGCAAACTATGCAGATGTTGATGGGTATTGCATCCAGATATCCAGTGACTGCTGTCTGTTTCATGATATCCTTACAAAATTTGATCAAATCCTATATTATGGTCAAATTCCACTGTTGTACGACTTGAGAAATCTGAAATCTCGGTCTTCCTTGAATGAATCTTTTTTTGTTTCAGCAGAGTAAAAATTCAGCGTCATCTTTTAGCAACTAGTATTTTTAAAGTGTCTAGATTAGTACTCTGTTTTTAAAAAGAAACTATGATCCAGTTGGTCTGGCACAAGAGAATGTTGTTCAAGTTTTGACATTTTTTGCCAGACTGCCTTTCCTCAGAGCAGATTCTTATGGTATGTTCACTATGAATATCCATTTTTCTCTTGAGAAAGCCACATGCCAAAAATTCAGGATTTTTTATGTATTTTCCAATTTGCCTAGAAAAGTCTCACTGTAAAATCCAGACTTCTCTCATTTTCCCCAAAGAGAAAGTCTTTTTATTCTGAAGAACAACTGAAATTAGATGCTTTGCTCATATCAAATACATGGAGGGATGTGTCCATTAATTATGCTTTAAATTTCTTCCATAGTGATTTCTTCAGTCTCAAGCAAGTGATATGTAACTTTTAAAAGTATCATTCTGCTCCAATTCTGCTTTTTTCCCTATCTTGACTGCTTTCAATTATTTTCCATTCTTAACTTCAAATTTAACTTCATTATTTTCCTTTTCTCCATAAAACTCCTCAGATATATTCTGAGGGGAGAACTAAAAGAACAAGGAGAAGTTATCCTTAAATTGGTGAGTCTAACTGAAAATTGATGATACAGGTGATTCAGTTCAGTTCAGTTCAGTTCAGTCGCCCAGTTGTGTCCGACTCTGCGACCCCGTGAACCGCAGCATGCCAGGCCTCCTGTCCATCACCAACTCCCAGAGTTTACCCAAACTCATGTCCATTGAGTCGGTGATGCCATCTAGCCATCTCATCCTCTGTCGTCCCCTTCTCCTCCTGCCCTCAGTCTTTCCCAGCATCAGGGTCTTTTCAAATGAGTCAGCTCTTTGCATCAGGTGGCCAAAATATTGGAGTTTCAGCTTCAACATCAGTCCTTCCAAAGAACACCTAGGACTGATCTCCTTTAGGATGGACTGGTTGGATCTCCTTGCAGTCCAAGGGACTCTCAAGAGTCTTCTCCAACACCACAATTCAAAAGCATCAATTCTTCAGCGCTCAGCTTTCTTTACAGTCCAACTCTCACATCCATACATGACTACTGAAAAAACCATAGCTTTGACTAGACGGACCTTTGTTGGCAAAGTAATATCTCTGCTTTTTAATATGCTGTCTAGATTAGCAAGTGTTAACTCAGCTCTGCTATGCCATCACAAATGTGGAAGGGAGGTCATCAATTTCTTTAAGATTCCCTGGCATGCAACCCATGGTGCCTACTATACTGACTGTGCAGGCAATGTGGATATAGTGGAGTAAGATGTGAAACCTCTAAAAGACAAAATGGCCTGTAAAGATACTGATTTACCCTCTTCTGTAACTTCCAACTGTTTGGCACCTTTCTTCCTCACTAGATCACTAGTTCCATGAAGGCAAGGACAGACTCTACCTTGTTTATGTTATAAACCAAGTTAACTAGCATGGTGTCTGTGGTATGGTAGATATGACTTGATGGAACAATGAATAAAATATGCTCATCTTTCATTTTATTCTTCCTTTTACTTCCCTCTAATCATAGATTTCAAAGTTCATTAGTGTGTTATTTCACTGAGAAACCTAGGTGGGAGATGCTGGTCAAAGGGTACAATCCTCATATGTAAGATGAATCAGTTCTGGGGATTTCATGCATAGCATGGTAGCTATTTCATGCATAGCATGTTAGCTATATTTATAAATACCACATTGTATACTTTGGTGGTTCAGATGGTAAAGAATCTGCCTGCAATGCAGGAGGCTTGGATTCAATCCCTGGGTCAAGAAGACTCCTTACAGAAGGAAACAGCAACCCATTCCAGTATTCTTGCCTGGAAAATCCCACAGACAGAGGAGCCTAGCAGGCTACAGTCCATGGGGTCACAAGTAGTAGGACACAATTGAGTGACTAAGAGTGCTAGAGACAGTGAGTGATACTTCAAATTGATAAATTGAGCGACTAAGAGTGCTGGAGACAGTGAGTGAGTGATACTTCAAATTGATAAGAGTACATCTTAAACATTCTCACCAAGAGAAAAGGTAACAATGTGAGATGTGTTAATGAACCAAACTGTCATAATTATTTTAGTGGATATATATCACATTATATACTTTAAATACATATATTTTATTTTTCAATTATACTTCAATTAAGCTGGAAAAACTTTAAAAAAAAGAAAGCTAATTTTCCCAGTCCCCTAACCTTCTGCTACCCACATGTCTTTCTAAAGTATAATCCTGGATTTCCTACCTATTTATTTACTCTGCTTAACTCTCCTTTTACTTAATGAATATTCTCTCTACCACAAACTACTGCTCAAAACAATGATTTAGGCCAATCTCCACTTCCTCCATATTGAAATTAAATTCTAACATTCAGATTTCTGCTTTCCTACTCTACTAACACTATATACTCTCAAAGGCCAATCTATCCCTCCCTCCCACGTTTCCCCTCTGATAACCATAATTACATTCTCTATATCTGTGAGTTTGTTCTGTTCTATAAATAAGTTCATTTGTGTATTTTTTTTTTTTACTTTCCATGCAAACATAATACCATATTTGTCTTTCTCTGACTTCCCTTAGTATGATAATCTTCATGTCCATCCATATTGATGCAAATGGCATTATTTCAGTATTTTTAATGGTTGAGGAGTATTCCATCGTGTACATGTACCACATCTTTATCCATTAATCTGTCAATGGACATTTAGGTTGCTTCCATGTCCTGGCTATCGTAAATAGTGCTGCAATGAACACTTGGGTACATGCATCCTTTCAAACCACATTTTTCTCTGAATATATCCCCAGGAGTGGGATTGCTAGATCACATGGTAGCTCTCCTTTTAGTTTTTAAGGAAACTCCATACTGTGCTCTATAGTGACTGTACCAATCTACATTCCCACCAATAGTGAAGAAGGAGGCTCCCTTTTCTCCAACTCTCTCCAGCATTTATTGTTTCTATTGTATGGATTTTTTTTTTTATAATGACCATTCTGACTGGTGTAAGGTGACACCTCATTGTAGTTTTGATTTGCATGTCTCTAATAATTAACGATGCTGAGTGTATTTTCATGTGCCTCTGGGTTGTCTGTATGTCTTCTTTGGAGAAATGTCTATTTATGCCATCTGCTCATTTTTTGGGTTGTCTATCCATTTTGTTTATGATTTCCTTTGCTGTGAAAAAGCTTTTAATTTTAATTAGGTTTCATTTTGTTTATTTTTGTTTTTATTTTCAGTATTCTAGGAGACAGCTTGAAAAAGATATTGCTGCAATTTATGTCAGAGTGTTCTGCCTATGTTTTCCTCTAAGAGTTTTATAGTATCTAGTCTTACGTTTAAGTCTCCAATCCATTTTGAGTTTATTTTTGTTTATGATGTTAAACAATGCTCTAATTTCATCTTTTTACATGTAGTTGTACAGTCTTTAAAGCACCATTTATTGAAGAGACTGTCTGTCTTCCATTACATAGTCTTGCCTTCTTTGTTGTAGATTAATTGATCTTAGGTGTGAGGGTTTATTTCTAGGCTTTCTATCCTGTTCTATTGATGTATATTTCTGTTTTTGGTTTAGTACCATACTGTTTTGATGACTGAAGTTTTGGGTATAGTCTGAAGTCAGAAAAATGGAGCTGGATGAATCAGGCTCCCTTTCTCAAGATTGCTTTGGTTAATCTGGACCTTTTGTGTCTCCACACAAATTTTAAGACTTTTTTGTTCTAGTTCTGTGAAAAATACATTAGTAATTTGATAGGAATCACACTGAATCTGTAGGTTGCCTTGGGCGGTATAGTCATTTTGACAATATGAATTCTTCCAATTCAAGAATATGGTATATATTTCCATCTGTCTGTGTCATCTTTGATTTCTTTCATCACTGTCTTACAGCTTTTGGAGTACAGGTCTTTTGTCTCTTTAGGTGGTATATGCCAAGGTATTTCATTATTTTTGATGCAATGGTAAACAGAACTGCTTCTTTAACTTCTCTTTTGGATCTTTCACTGTTAGTGTATGGAAATGCAAGCTTTCTGTGTATTAATTTTATACCCAGCAATTTTACTGAATTCATTGGTGATCTCTAGTAGTTTTCTGGTAGCATCCTTAGGATTTTCTATGTACAGAATCATGTCATCTGCAAACAGTGATAGTTTTACTTCTCCATTTCTTTTTCTTCTTCTCTGATTGCCATGGTTGGACTTCCAAAACTGTGCTGAATAAAAGTGGCAAGAGTGGACAACCTTGTCTTGTTCTTGACCTTAGAGGAAATGCTTTCAACTTTTCACCAGTGAGTATGATGTCAGTTGTAGGTTTGTCATATATGGCACTTATTATGTTGAGATAAGTTCCCTTTATGCCCATTTTCTGAAGAGTTTTTACCATAAATGAACATTCACTTCAGTTCAGTCACTCAAGTCGTGTCTGACTCTTTGTGACCCCATGGACTGCAGCGTGCCAGGCCTCCCTGTCCATCACCAACTCCCGGAGTTTACTTAAACTCGTGTCCATTGAGTCGGTGATGCCATTCAACCATCTCATCCTCTGTCCTCCTCTTCTCCTCCTGTCTTCAATCTTTCTCAGCATCAGGGTCTTTTCCAATGAGTCAGTTCTTTGCATCAGGTGGCCAAAGTATTGGAGTTTCAGTCTCAACATCAGTCCTTCCAATGAACATTCAGGACTGATTTCCTTTAGGATGGACTGGTTGGATCTCCTTGCAGTCCAAGGGACTCTCAAGAGTTTTCTCCAACACCACAGGTCAAAAGCATCAATTCTTCAGCACTCAGCTTTCTTTACAGTCCAACTCTCACATCCATACATGACTACTGGAAAAACCATAGCTTTGACTAGATGGACCTTTGTTGGCAAAGTAATGTCTCTGCTTTTTAATATGCTGTCTAGGTTGGTCATAAATGAACACTGAATTTTGTCAAATGCTTTTTTTCTCTATTGAGAAGACTGTATATTTTTTATTCTTTAACTTGTTGATGTGGTACATCACACTGATTGACTTGCAGATACTGAAAATTCTTACATCCCTGGGATAAATCCCACTTGATCATGGCATATGATTCTTTTAATAATATTTTGTTGGTTTCAGACCGCTAGTGTTTTGTTGAGCATTTTTGTGTCTGCATTCTTCAGTGATATTGGCCTTAATTTTCTTTTCTGTGTGTGTAGTCTTTGTCTGGTTTTGGTGTCAGAGTGATGGTAGCCTCACGGAATGAGTTTAGGAATGTTCTTTCCTCTGCAATTATTTGGGCTAGTTTCAGAAGGACAGGTGTTAACTCTGTTAACTCTTGTCCAAATGTTTTATAGAATTCACCTGTGATGTCATCTGATCCTGGACTTTTCCTTGTTTAACTTTTTAATCACAGTTTCAATTTCAGTACTTGTGATTGGTCTGTTCATATTTTCTATCTCTTCCTGGTTCAGTCTTGGGAGACTATACGTATATTTTCAAGAACTTGTCCATTTCTTCTAATTGTCCATTTTATTAGCATGTAGTTGCTTGTAGCAGTCTCTTACGATCCTTTGTATTTCTGTGGTGTCTGTTGTAATTTCTTTTTCATTTCCAATTTTATTGATTCTAGCCCTCTTCCATTTTTTTTCTTGATGAGTCTGACTAAAATTTTATCAATTTTGTTTATCTTTTCAAAGAAAATCAGCTTTTAGGTTCATTGGTCTTTTCTATTGTTTTCTTCATCTCTATTTCTGCTCTCATCTTTCTGATCTCTTTCCTTCTACTAACTTTTGATTTTGTTTGTTCTTCTCTAGTTGCTTTAGGTGTAAGATTAGGTTACTTGCGATTTTTCTTGTTTCCTGAGGTAAGATTTTATTGCTATAAACATCCCTCTTAAAACCATTTTTGGTGCATCCCACAGATTTTGGATCATCATGCTGTTATTTTCATTTATCTCTAGGTATTTTTTTATTTCCTCAGTGATCCATGGGGTTGCTTAGTAGCATATTGTTTAGCCTCAAAGTGTTTTTTAAAGTTTTTTTTCTTGTAGTTTCTCCTAAGCTAATAGCCTTTAGGTTGAAAAAGATGCCTGATTTAAGCTTTCAATTTTTAAAATTTACCAAGGCTTGCTTTGTGGCTAGCAAATAATCAACCCTTAAGAATGTTCCATGTGCACTTGAGCAGAATGTGTATTCTGCTGCTTTTGGATGGGATGCTCTATAAATATTAAGTCCATCTGGTCTAAAATAACATTTAAAGTCTGTATTTCCTTGTTGATCATATCAGGATGTTCTGTCCACTGATGAAAGTGTGGTGTTACAGTCCCCCCATTATTGTGTTACTACTGATTTCTCCTTTCATGTTGTTAGTATTTGCCTTATATATTGGAGTTCTCCTATGTTGAGTGCACATGTAATTACAATTGTTACATCTCGGATTGTCTTGGACTGTGACTGTCTTTGTCTCTTCTAACAGTCTTTATTTCAAAATCTATTTTGTCTGATATGAGTACTGCTACTTCAGCTTTCTTTTCATTCCCATTTGCAAGAAAGATGGAATACCTTTATCTTCTCACTTTCAGTCTGTATGTGTCCCCTGATCTAAAGTGGGACTCTTGTAGACAGCATATAAATGGGTCTTGTTTTTGCATCCATCCAGACAGTCTATGACTTTTGGTTGGAGCATTTAATCCATTGATATAAATATCAATATGTCTATTTGTGTTGCTACTTTTTAAATTGTTTAGGATTTGTTTTTGTAGGCCTTTTTTCTTCCCTTCCTATTTTGTTCTCTCCTCTTGTGACTTGATGACTAACTTTAGTGTTGTGTCTAGATTTCTTTTTCTTTTTTTGTTTATATCTGCTGTAGATTTTCAGTTTGTGGCTACCATGAAGTTTTAATATAGCAGTCTATATATAAACAAGATTGTTTCAAGTTGCTGATCTTATAACTTCAAATTCATTTCAAAGAGCTCTCCTTTCTCACAACTGCTGGTTTCCATATCATGTTTGTGTGCAGATGATTTCCTATCTTTACTGCATGTTTGCCTTTATTGGTGAGCTTTTCCATATGTAATTTTCTTGTTTCTAGTAGTGGCCTTTTCTTTTCCACTTGGAAAAGTTCCTTTAGTATTTATTGCAAAGCTGGTCTGATGGTACTGAATTCTAATATTTTTTGCCTGTCTATAAAGCTTTTGATTTTTCTGTCCAATCTGTATGAGAGCCTTGCTGGGTAGAGTGTTCTTGGTTGTAGGTTTCTCCCTCTCATTACTTTAAATACATCATGCCACTCCCTTCTGACCTGCAGAGTTTCTGCTGAGAAATCAGCTGAATGTTATGGGAGTTCCCTTGTATGTTTTTTTGCTGCTTTTCCCTTGTTGCTTTTAATATTTTTTAAAATTTTAATTTAATTTTCATCAGTTTGAAATCTATGTGTCTCATGTGTTTCTCCTTTGGTTTATCCTGCCTAGGACTCTCTGCACTTCCTGGACCTGAGCGACTAATTCCTTTCCCTGCTAGGAAAGTTTTCAGCTATTATCGTTTCAAATATTTTCTCAAGGTGTTGTCCCAGAGGTCTCTTAGACTGTCTTCATTTCTTTTCATTCTTTTTTATTTTGTTTCCTGGGAGTGATCTTCACCACCTTGTCTTCCAAGCCAGTTATCTGTTCTTCCTCAGTTGCTCTGCTATTGATTCCTTGTAGTGTTATCTTTCATTTCAGTTACTGTATTGTTCATCTGTTTATTTGTTCTTTAGTTCTTCTAGATCTTTTTTAAACATTTCCTGTCTCTTCTCAACATATGCCTCCCGTTTTTCCCCAAGATCTTGGATCATTTTCACATCATTACTCTGAATTCTTTTTCCATTAGACTGCCTATGTCCACTTCACTTAGTTGTTCTTCTGGGGTTTTATCTTGTTCCTTCATCTGGGATGCATTCCTTTCCTGTCTCATTTTGTCTAACTTTCTGTGATTGCAGTTTCTATTCCACAGGCTGCAGGGCTGCAATTATTCTTGCTTTTGTGATCTGAAATTGGGTGGATGAGGCTAAGATGCTTATGCAGGCGTCCTGGTCGGAGGAACTGGTTTCTGTCCACTAGTGGGTGCTGGTTCTTGCACCCTGGTGGGCAGGGCCATGCTCAGGAAGATGTTAAGCAGCCTGTCTGCTGATGGGTGGGGCTGTATTCCTGTCCTGTTGACTGCTTAGCCTGAGGTGTCCCAGCACTGGTGCATACAGGCTGTTATACTCTATGTGGCATTCTCAATATATATATATTTTTTTTACCTAGACTACCACTGAATAATACTGTACGTTACCTATATTACAAAAAAAAATAGACTTGTAGCCCTGAAATGAGGTCTTAACCACAAATTACAACACAATTTGTATGGAAAATGCATTCTAAAAATATTCAGACACAAGACTGAACCAGAAAAAGATAGAAAATATGAACAGACCAATCACAAGTACAGAAATTGAGTTAGTAATTTAAAAACTGCCCAAAACCAAGTCTAGGACCAGACGGTTTCACAGATGAATTCTATTGAACATTTAAAACCCGTTCTTCTGAAACCATTTCAAAATACCTGCAGAGAAAGGAACACTCCTGAACTCACTCTGTGAAGCCAACACGACCTTGATACCAAAACTAGACAGAGATATCACACAAAAAGAAAATGACAGGCCAATACCACTGTTGAACATACATGAAAAAATCTTCAACAAAATACAAGCAAACTGAATCCAACAGTATTTTAAAAGGATCATACATCACAATTAAATGGGATTTATCCCAGAGATGTAAAGATTTTTTAATACCAGCAAATCAATGTGATACACCATATTAACATGCTGAATAAAAAATTTCATATTTCAATAGATGCAGAAAAAGGTTTTGATGAAATTCAACATCCATTTATGATAAAAACTCTCTAGAAAGATGGCATAGAGGGAACATACCTCAACGTAATAAAGCCTATATATGACAAACCCACAGCTAATATCATACTCAATAGTGAAAAGCTGAAAGCATTTCCTCTAAGATCAGTAACTACACACCCGTGCCACTTTTATTCAACATAGTTTTGCAAGCTCTAGTCATAGCAATCAGAGAAGAAAAAGAAATAAAAGGAATCCAAACTGGAAATGAAGAAATAAAACTGTCAATGTTTGCAGATGACAAGATACTATATACAGAAAATCCTAAAGACACCACCAGAAAACTACTAGAACTTATCAAGGAGTTGGTAAAGCTGCAGGATACAAAATTAAAATACAAAAATCAGTTGCATTTTTATGTACTAACATCAAAAGACAGAGAAATTAAAGACATAATCCTATCTACCATCATATCAAGAAGAATAAAATACCTAGGAATAAACCTACCTAAAGATTTACTTCAAAAATTATAAGATGCTGAATTGGAAAAAAAAAATAATAATAATAAAAAAAAAAAAGAAGAAAAAAAAATTATAAGATGCTGAATTCAAAGAAGTTGAAGACAACATAAACAGATAGAAAGACATACTGTGTTTCTGGACTGGAAGAATTGATATTGTCAGAATGACTATACTTACCCAAGGCAATCTACAGATTCAATGTAATCTGTATCAAATCACCAATAGCATTTTTTGAAGAACTACAACAAATAATTTAAAAAATCTGTATGGAAACACAAAAGACCCTGAATAGCCAAAGCAATCTTAAGAAAGAGCAGAGCTGGAGGAATTAGACTCCCTGACTTCTGACTATACTACAAAGCTACACTCATCAAAACAGTAAAGTATTGGAACAAAAACAGACACATAGATCAATGGAAAAAGACAGAAAGCCAAGAAATAAACCCATGCAGTTATGGTCAATTAATCTACAATAAAGGAGGCAAGAATATACAATGGAGAAAAGACAGTCTCTTTCATGAGTGGTGCTGGGAAAAATGAACTGCTACATGTAAAAAAATGAAACTAGAACATTATCTAACACCATATTAAAAAAAAATGTATTAAAGACCTAAATATAAGACTCAATACCATAAAATTCTTAGAGGAAAACATGCGCAGAACACTCTTCAACATAAATCACAGCAATATTTTTTTTGGATCTGTATCCTAGAGTAATGCAAAAATAAACAAATGTGCTATAATTAAAATTATACATTTTTGCACTGGAAATGGAAACCATAAATGAAATGAGAAGACAATCTACAGACTGGGAGAAAACATTTGCAAATGAGGGAACCAACGAGCTTAATTTCCAAATTATAGAAACAACTCATACAAGTTGCTAACAAAAAACCAAACAACTCAATCAAAAACTGGGCAGAAGACCTACATAGACATTTCTCCAAAGATGACATACAGATGGCCAACAGGCATGTAAAAAGACATTTAACATTGCTAATTAGAGAACTGCAAATCAAAACTACAGTGCATATCACCTTACACTGCTCAGAATGATCATAATCAAAGTCTACAAATAATAAATGCTGGAGAGGGTGTGGAGAAAAGGAAACCCTCCTACACTGTTGGTGGGAACGTAAACTAGTGTAGCCACTATGGAAAACAGTATGGAGGCACCTTAAAAAACTAAAAATAGAGTTATCATATCATCCATCAATCCCACTCCTAAGCATATATCTGGAAAGGACTCTATTTTGAAAAGATGCACGCACCCCAATGTTCATAGCAGCATTATTCACAATAGCCAAGACACGGAAGCAATATAAGTGTCCACTGACAGATGAATGGATAAACCACATGTGGTATAACCCAATGGAATATCAGTCAGCCATAAAAAGAATGAAAAAATGCCCTTTAAATTGGATGGACCTAGAGATACTAACTGGAGAAGGCAGTGGCAACCCACTCAGGAGGGTTGCAACCCAGTACCAGGAGGAGCCTGGTAGGCTGCAGTCCATGGGGTCGCTAGGAGTCGGACACGACTGAGAGAATTCACTTTCACTTTTCACTTTCATGCACTGGAGAATGCATGAATGAGAATGGCAACCCACTCCAGTGTTCTTGCCTGGAGAATCCCAGGGACGGCGAAGCCTGGTTGGCTGCTGTCTCTGGGGTCGCACAGAGTCGGACACAACTGAAGTGACTTAGCAGCAGCAGTAGCAGAGATACTAACTGAAGTTAAGTCAGAGAAATACAAATATCATACAGTATCACTTATATGTGGAATTAAAAACAAATGACACAAATGAACTTATTTACAAAACAGAAACACATTCACATAGAAAATAAACTTATGGTTATCAAGGGAAAAGCGGGGGAGGAAGGCAGGGATAAAAAAGCAGTTTGGGATTAACAGATACATACTACTATATATAAAACAGATAAACAACAAGGACCTACTGTATAGCATAGGTAACTATATTCAATATCTTGTAACAAACTATAATGGAAAAGAATCTGAAAAGAATATACACACACATATAAAAAACTAAATCACTGTGCTGTACATCTGAAACTAATACAAGACTGTAAATCAATTGTCCTTCAATTTAAATAAATAAATAAGTAATATTTTGAAACATAACCTATAACCCACTTCTAAGTTAAAGAAGGTATATTAATTTACAACATGAGACCATAAGCTCCCAATGGGTAGATACCTCATTTTCCTCATCTTTACCCATCATTGTATGGCACAAAGAAGATACAGCTGGAAAAGTAAATGAGCTGAACATGTGAACTATTATGAAAATTCAACTCCCTGTTCTGCTTATTTCAATTTTTCCAGCCTTAGCAGATAGATATAAATATTTTTTCCAGAACATACAGGCAGTAGCTTTCTACACAGAACGACTTCATTCAAGGCACTATTTACAGGCCAATATGCAAATTGTTGACTGACGGCCAATAAGCCTTCTGGGTTCCTCTAGATTCCTTACTGCTGGCTTCACTGTGTTCCTAGCTCCTGCACCAGTTATTTGTTAGACATTATGTTCTAATATATTATTTCTCCATCCATGTAAATCCAAGGAGGGTGTTTCCCTCAGTTTTACCCTAAGCTAGTTTCTTAAGCATAGGCTGGGGGAAACTGGGCTAAATGGATATTAAAATTAAGGTATCATATATCACCATCATATGAATACTGTTAAAACACATCATAAATAAAGTATTTTACTCCTTTAAGAAAAAATAGCTCTACTCAGGGAGTAGAAACTACAAACTTTCTATTAATTTCTAGAAACTATAAACATTTCTCTAAAACATTCATTTCTCAAAAGAAATGATTTATCTTAAAACATCACTTTAACAAATATGACCATTTTAAGACACATGTATATTATTTCAGCAAAAACAAACTTACTCATTGTCTTGCATAGTAGATTCCTTTCTTTTGTTTATACTGAGGTGATTCAAGTTTTCCCTCTTTCCTATATGTGTGCAATAAAAGGAACATAAAGTTAAAGCAAAACTGTCAAATTTTAAATAGAATTTAGATCACCAAATTTTAAATAAAAAATAAAAGGGTAGATAAATGAAAGAAGAGTAGTTAATGAAAAAGTATCCTGAAAATTTGGTATGAGAAAATTTTTTCAGTATTGTGAAGAACTCTGCAATAGGTACTTTGTTTCTTTTTTTATTTTCCATTCTAATTTTTTATTCATGATTATATTATATAGAAGAAACAATCTCTTGAATAAAATTTCCATCAGGGCCTGGTATATTAAAAAGAAAAATTAGATAAACCCAACTTGATAATATAAACTCTACTTGATAAAGGATGCTTTCATCAAATATTTTAATAAAAATTATTAAAGTTTCCAGTTTATATTATTTAACTCCTATTTTTTTGTCTCACAGTTAACAACAAGGAATTGTTGATACTAATATTTAGAAAATAGTGAGTTCCTCATGATAGCACAGTAAATTAAATACAATTTTAGGGACAAAACTACCTGACTGCTTAAATGCTAAATGATTTAGTAAACTCTTGGAAATACCTTTAGTCCTATGAAGATATTTCAAATACTGCATGGAGTCATTTATAAGTGGAATTTAAAAGAATACAAATGAATTACATACAAAACTGAAACAGACTCACAGATAAAACAAACTTGAGGTTACCAAAGGGGAAAGTGAAAAGGGGAGGGACAAATTTATGGTTTAGGATGAATTAGACACAGACAATTATATATAAGACAGTGAGATACACTGTATAGCACAGGGAATGATACCCATTATCTTCTAATAAATTGCAATGGAATATAATTGCAAAAATACTGAATCACTATACTGTAAATCACAATACTGTAAATCAACTTTTAAACTTCAATTGAAAAGTGCATATTGACTTAGTTATTTCTTGGAAAGACCTTTGGTCCCTACTAAAATATTTTAAAGTACTTATTTTAGATATTAATATAATAAATAAATTCTATCCACTTAAAAAACTATGTAGTTATCCAATGCCATCACTTAGCTAAACTTTAACAAGTTGACAGAAACAGAAACAAAAATGTAACTAAGTTATAATCCCTCAAATGTGTGCTGGTTTGAAATGTAGTTTGCTTTTATAGTATTAATAGAACATGATGTCTGCACTTATTAGTAGTCAAGGAGTCAACTGTTTTAAGAGCTAACCATTTAGTTGTTCTACAGTACTTTACAGTGCTATATGCACAATATATGTTAAACATATTCAATGTATCAGTACTTGAGGACACATTAGCATAGTTAGAGATTCTCAGTGTTTTACATATACTGGCCTTTTACTGAATGAATAAAGAAGCAAATGAATGAATAATCCAAACTCTTTACTACTAATGAAAATCAGTGAAGAAAATTCACTTTTTACAATGTACAAACATTGGCACCTTCTCACACTACACATTTTAATATAGCTCCATTTGCTCAACAACTGGTAGTTACTATTTTTCTAAAAAATTGTTTGGTACAATGCACCATCAAAAACAAGCTCACACTCTCCAAAAGAAATATAATATGAGCCACTTATGTAATTTAAAATCTACTAACAAAATTTTTATAAAAGGAAAGAGTCAAATTTGAATATCTGATTTAACCTAATACACCCAAATATGCTTATATGAACACACAATCAACATAAATTATTAATTATACATATTACTTTTTCCACACTAAGATTTTACTATCTGGTGTGTATTCTTACACTTATAGCACATTTCAATTCAGATCAGTCCCACTCCACATGTTCAACATGTACATGTACTGGATGGCATAGTTCTGGATAATACTGCAGGAGGATCCAATCCTTTCAAATGAAACCAAATACATAGATAACATGAAGGCAACTTCTTTAAAATTTAAGTGTGATTTATTAACACATTAAAAAATATATTGTCTGGATCTGGAACAGACTATCCATTGCTGATTTACATTGTTTTCTTCACTAATTTGTATTCCATTAACTCTCATTTGCTTCTATTTCTAGAGGAAATTGACTGAAGTGGTTCAGAAACTACTTTAACAATAATTTCCCTCGTTGTTACTTTGGAACTTCTGCCCTCTCTCAAAAAAACTGTCATAACTAAATTGTTATCTCATAATAGTCTTTAATGCCCAAAACAGAAAAACTTGTGGTCTAGAAATTTTGCTAAAGTCCTAGCTACCTCTCTTGTTATTAACTTGTCATTATTTGATTTGTTGGCATCCTTAAATTCCAAATAGTATAAATCAATATGGTTAAGAGTTTATTTAATAAAATGAATGGGAAAAGAGTAATAATATTTTACTTATGATTTTAGAGAACTCTGGGGAAATAAGTTTATTAAAATCTCTCAAAAAAAGTATTTTTAATAGAAAAACCACAAATGAAAACTACACTATATACTTTTATTTCATAAAACAGTATTAATCTTAAAGATTAATACTAACTTCCTGAATTTTGAATTAAGCTATTTTCATTGAATAAAGCTCCACAATATTACTTTGTTCTTTTAACCTGTAATTATTTTTCCCATTTTAGCACAAGCAGTCAGTAGTGCTAGGTGAGAAACAGCAAAAGACTGCTTTATTTGAATTTTCACCAGGTGTTTTAGGCCTTTCTAAACATTCTGATCATTGTAAGGGGATTAGTCAGGTATCACAAACTATAAAACATAATTAATAGCATTAATTTCAATCTTCTTATGGAAGGACTTATGTTTTTTCTTTCATAGATACGTATATATAAAATCTTATTTATCTATGTTCGGCTGTGTTGGGTCTTTGCCGCTCTGCAGGCTGTTCTCCAGTTGCAGTCACTGGGGATACTCGCTAGTTGCACGAGGCTTCCCATTGTGGCGGCTTCCCCTGCTGTGAAGCATGGGCCCTAGGGCACACAGGCTTCAGTAGTTGCGGCTCGAGGGCTCAGTAGTTGCAGTTCCTGGGCTCCAGAGTGCAGGTGCAAAAGTTAATGAAATTATTTGCAGGGCAGCAATGGAAATACAGACATAGAGAACAGCCTTATGGACACGGGACGGGGGTGAGAACGGAGAGGATGGGATGTATGGAGACGGTTACATGGCAACTTACATTACTATATATAAAATAGACAGCCAATGGGAATTTGCTGTTATGACTCAGGGAACTCAAGCCAGGGCTCTGTAACAACTTAGAGGGGTAGGATGGGGAGGGAGATGAGAGGGAGGTTCAAGAGGGAAGAGACATATGTATTTCTATGCCTGATTCACGTTGATGTTTGGCAGAAACCAATAAAATTCTGCAAAGCAATTATCCTTCAATTAAGAAATAAATTTTTAAAAAATGTTGTGGCGCAGGTTTAGTTGTTCTGAGGCATGTGAGATTTTCCCAGATCAGGGATTAAACCCAGGTATCCTGCATTGGCAGGCAGATTCTTTACCATTGAGCCATCAGAGAAGTCCCCAGGATTTATGCTTTTAAATAAGACATTTCAATTGATAAACAGGAGGAGATTTAATGTCTCAAAGAATAACATTTGGATCATTTATCAAAGACTACTGAGTGGACTCTATCACACCAAGAGTTTTCCACTTATTTAATAATCACTTTTCCTTATTTCATTCCATTTTATTAGCAATTAACATATGCTAAAGTACTCTGGATTCTATGTACTCTTTTCCTTGCTACACTATATGTGATTAATAATTATGTACTTGATTCCCTTTAAATGTAGTTTCACAAAACACTGGTGATAAATGTAACATCACTGAATTGGGACTGCTTTAAAAATTGTATTTGGACTTTCTGGTAAGGCTCCCAGAAGCCCTTTCTTGAACTAATGAAGATAGCTTTTGATAGATAATAATAATAATGTTTAGAAGTATAATCAACAATGGTGATGATGATGGCTAACAGTTTAAAAGTGCCTTTAGGGCCAGGCACTGTTTTAAATGTTATATTAATTAGTTAATCTGCACACCTCTGAGATAGTCATTCTTATTCCCATTTTACAGATGAGACAACAAATGCACAGAATGGTCATAAAATTTATCTGAAGCTCCAATGCTAGTAAGTGGTACAGTCAGGATCTAAATCCAGCCATTTGACTCTACAAAGATCATTCTATTAGCCAAGATGCTATAATTACTTACTAATAAATGAATTGAAATTTCAAGCAGGTTTAGGCCAGTATCATGCTGCTTCTTGATAAATATATTTTACACTTGGCACATCTCAGGGATCTTTTGGTCCTAAACCAGAAGTTAAGAATTGAGGAAAACCTTGACGCAGAGAGGTTTAAAATTACTTGTTTAAGGTGTCACAAACTAAAATTTTTTTTCTGAGTTATTCCAGATCAAGTTGGAGTCTGGAGGCTAAGCGGTGAATGAGCTCCTATTATTCTTTTAATTGAACCATTTCTATGTAATATTTTTCTGTTTATATTTTTATTTCCCTCTACCTCTTATGGTTTGTTCTATTGTTCTTTTTCTATCTTTCTGAGTTGAATGTTCAGCTTGTTAGTTTTCAGTCATCCTTTTAAAATATATGCATTAATAAATGTAAATACACTATGAATGCTTTCATTATCATGCCATGTTTAGGTATAAATTTTTTCCTCTAAGTGCTGACATATTTTTATTATCACTCCAGTCTAAATATTTTATACTTTATAACAAAAAAGATACTCAAATAGCCAATCAGTCTTGAGAAAGAACAAAGCTAGAGTTCCACACTCTGATTTCAATGTAAGACCTGAAACCATAAAACTTCTAGAAGGGAAATCAGGAACAAGACAAGGGTGCCCACTCTCACCACTACTGTTCAACATAGTGTTGGAAGTTTTGGCCACAGCAATCAGAGCAGAAAAAGAAGTAAAAGGAATCCAGATAGGAAAAGAAGAAGTGAAACTCTCACTGTTTGCAGATGACATGATCCTCTACATAGAAAACCCTAAAGACTCTACCAGAAAATTACTAGAACTAATCAATGAATATAGTAAAGTCGCAGGATATAAAATTAACACACAGAAATCCCTTGCATTCCTATATACTAACAATGAAAAAACAGAAAGAGAAATTAAGGAAACAATACCATTCACCATTGCAACAAAAAGAATAAAATACTTAGGAGTATATCTACCTAAAGAAACAAAAGACCTATACATAGAAAACTATAAAACACTGATGAAAGAAATCAAAGAGGACACAAACAGATGGAGAAACATACCGTGTTCATGGATTGGAAGAATCAATATTGTCAAAATGGCTATTCTACCCAAAGCAATCTATAGATTCAATGCAATCCCTATCAAGCTACCAACGGTATTTTTCACAGAACTAGACCAAAGAATTTCACAATTTGTATGGAAATACAAAAAACCTCGAATAGCCAAAGTAATCTTCAGAAAGAAGAATGGAACTGGAGGAATCAACCTGCCTGACTTCAGACTCTACTACAAAGCCACAGTCATCAAGACAGTATGGTACTGGCACAAAGACAGAAATATAGATCAATGGAACAGAATAGAAAGCCCAGAGATAAATCCACGAACCTATGGACACCTTATCTTTGACAAAGGAGGCAAGGATATACAATGGAAAAAAGACAACCTCTTTAACAAGTGGTGCTGGGAAAACTGGTCAACCACTTGCAAAAGAATGAAACTAGAACACTTTCTAACACCATACACAAAAATAAACTCAAAATGGATTAAAGATCTAAATGGAAGACCAGAAACTATAAAACTCCTAGAGGAGAACATAGGCAAAACACTCTCCGACATAAATCACAGCAAGATCCTCTATGACCCACCTCCCAGAATATTGGAAATAAAAGCAAAACTAAACAAATGGGATCTAATGAAACTTAAAAGCTTTTGCACTACAAAGGAAACTATAAGTAAGGTGAAAAGACAGCCGTCAGATTGGGAGAAAATAATAGCAAATGAAGAAACAGACAAAGGATTAATCTCAAAAATATACAAGCAACTCCTGAAGCTCAATTCCAGAAAAATAAATGACCCAATCAAAAAATGGGCCAGAGAACTAAACAGACATTTCTCCAAAGAAGACATACAGATGGCTAACAAACACATGAAAAGGTGCTCAACATCACTCATTATTAGAGAAATGCAAATCAAAACCACAATGAGGTACCATTACACACCAGTCAGGATGGCTGCTATCCAAAAGTCTACAAGCAATAAATGCTGGAGAGGCTGTGGAGAAAAGGGAACCCTCTTACACTGTTGGTGGGAATGCAAACTAGTACAGCCACTATGGAAAACAGTGTGGAGATTCCTTAAAAAACTGGAAATAGAACTGCCATATGACCCAGCAATCCCACTTCTGGGCATACACACTGAGGAAACCAGATCTGAAAGAGACACGTGCACCCCAATGTTCATCGCAGCACTGTTTATAATAGCCAGGACATGGAAGCAACCTAGATGCCCATCAGCAGATGAATGGATAAGGAAGCTGTGGTACATATACACCATGGAATATTACTCAGCCATCAAAAAGAATTCATTTGAATCAGTCCTAATGAGATGGATGAAACTGGAGCCCCTTATACAGAGTGAAGTAAGCCAGAAAGATAAAGAACATTACAGCATACTAACCCATATATATGGAATTTAGAAAGATGGTAACGATAACCCTATATGCAAAACAGAAAAAGAGACACAGAAATACAGAACAGACTTTTGAACTCTGTGGGAGAAGGTGAGGGTGGGATGTTTCAAAAGAACAGCATCTATACTATCTATGGTGAAACAGATCACCAGCCCAGGTGGGATGCATGAGACAAGTGCTCGGGCCTGGTGCACTGGGAAGACCCAGAGGAATCGGGTGGAGAGGGAGATGGGAGGGGGGATCGGGATGGGGAATAAGTGTAAATCTGTGGCTGATTCATGTCAATGTATGACAAAACCCACTGAAATGTTGTGAAGTAATTAGCCTCCAACTAATAAAAAAAATTAAAAAAAAAAAAAAAAACCTTCTAGAAGAAAGCCTAGGCAGTAAGCTCCTTGACATCAGTTTTAGTACATTTTTTTTGGATATTATCTTCTCAGCCAAGGGAAACAAAAGCAAAAATAAATAAATGGAAAGATATCAAACTAAAAAAGTTCTGCATAGTAAAGGAAACTACTGTCTACTGAATAGAAAAAGATAATTCAAAATGATATGTCTAGTAAGGAGTTAATATCCCAAATATACAAAGAACCTAAACAAGTCAACATCAAAAAACCAAACAACCTGATTATAAAATAGGCAGAGGGTCTCAATAGACATTTCTCCGAAGAAGATATACAGATAGCCAGCAGGCACATAAAAAGATGCTCAAATGACTAATAATCAGGGAAATACAAATCAAAACCTCATAAGTGGTCAGAATGGCTACTATCAAAAAGACAAGAATCAACAAGTGTTGACAAGGATATGCAGAAAAGCGAATCTTTATGCACTACTAGTGGGAACATAAACTGGTGCAGCCACTATGGAATACTACTGGAGGCACATAGGAGCGGGAAGGAGGAACGAGATGAAGGTGGTCAAAAGCTACAAACCTTACGTGTGAGACAAATAAGTACCAGGTATGTAACATACAACATGATGAATATAGTTAATATTGTGGTATGTTATATATGAAAGCTGTTAAGAGAGGAAGCTAACAACTCCCATCACAGGGAAAAGTTTTTCCGTTTTATTTATTATCTATGTGAAATGAGAAAGCTCCAGGAGATGGTGAAGGACAGGGAAGCCTGCATGCTGCAGTCCATGGGGTCGCAAACAGTAGGACACAACTGAGAGACTAAAGAACAACAGCAAAAGTGAAATGGGTGATGGATGTTCACTAAACTTACGGTGATAATCATTTCATGATGTACGTAAGTCAAATCATTATGTTGAACATCTTAAACAATATGTCAACTATAGCTCAATAAAACTGGAAGAAAAAGTATTGTTTGAATGACAATAAAAACAAACACATAAACTATCGCTATCATTCCTAATTTTTAAATCTATTTTATCAGTTTCTGAAAAAATAGCCTACTATGACTAAGGATTTGTGAGTTTCTCCTTGTAATCCTGTCCTATTTTGTCACGTTTTGCTTGAGTTTTTATTTTTGATGCACACAGGTTCAGGATTCCTGTTCTGGTAGTGAATCTTTCATTCTCTCATTATGTAAAAAGTTCTATTATTTGCAATAAAGTCCTTTTGTTATAATAACTATTTTGCTCTATATTAATATTAATATTCTTATACCAACTCTTAGTTTTTTTAAGAAGCTAGTATTTACTGTTCTTTGTACCCCTTTATAATAAATCATATGTCTTTGATAATAATATTCATAAAAATAGCTAAAATATGTATTTCCTTATTGCAAAATTCAGACTTAAATTGAAGACAGTAAGAAAAACCACTAGACCATTCAGGTATGACCTAAATCAAATCCCTTACGATTATACAGTGTAAGTGACAAACAGATTCAAGGGATTAGATCTGATAGACAGAGTGCCTGAAGAACTATGGACAGAGGTTCATGACACTGTATAGGAGGCAGGGATCAAGACCATCCCCAAGAAAAAGAAATGTAAAAAGGTGAAAGGGTTGTCTGATGAGGTCTTACAAATAGCTGAGAAAAGAAGAGAAGTTAAAGGCAAAGGAGAAAAGGACAGATATACCCATTTGAATGCTGATTTCCAAAGAATAGCAAGGAGAGATAAGAAAGCCTTCCTCAGTGATCAATGCAAAGAAATAGAGGAAAACAATAGAATGTGAATGACTACAGATCTCTTCAGGAAAATTAGATACACCAAGGGAACATTTCATGCAAAGATGGGCACAATAAAGAACGGAAATGGTATGGACCTAACAGAAGCAGAAGATATTAAGAGGTGGACAGAATACACAGAACTATACAAAAAAGATCTTCATGACCCAGATAACCACAATGGTGTGATCATTCACCGGGAGCCAGACATCCTGGGATATGAAGTCAAGTGGGCCTTAGGAAGCATCACTACTAACAAAGCTAGTCGAGGTGATGGAATTCCAGTTGAGCTATTTCAAATCCTAAAAGATGATGCTGTAAAAGTGTTGCACGCAATATGCCAGCAAATTTGGAAAACTCAGCAGTGGCCACAGGACTGGAAAAGATCAGTTTTCATTCCAATCCCAAAAAAGGGCAATGCCAAAGAATATTCAAACTACTGCACAATTGCACTCATCTCACATGCTAGCAAAGTGATGTTCAAAATTCTACAAGCCAGGCTTCAACAGTATGTGAACTGAGAGCTTCCAGATGTTCAAGCTGGATTTAAAAAAGGCAGAGGAACCAGAGACCAAATTGCCAACATCTGTTGGATCATTGAAAAAGCAAGAGAGTTCCACAAAAACATCTACTTCGGCTTTATTGACTATACCAAAGCCTTTGACAGTGTAGATCACAATAAACTGTAGACAATTCTTCAAGAGATGGGAATACCAGACCACCTTTCCTGCCTCCTGAGAAATCTGTATGCAGGTCAAGATGCAAGTTAGAAATGGACATGGAACAGCAGACTGATTCCAAATCAGGAAAGAAGCATGTCAAGGCTGTATATGGTCACCCTGTTTATTTAACTTATATGCAGAGTACATCATGAGAAATGCCAGGCTGGATAAAGCACAAGCTGGAATCAAGATTGCCAGGAGAAATATCAATAACCTCAGATATGCAGATGACACCACCCTTATGGCAGAAAGCAAAGAGGAACTAAAGAGCCTCTTGATGAAAGTGAAAGAGGAGAGTGAAAAAGTTGGCTTAAAACTCAACATTCAGAAAACTAAGATCATGGCATCTGGTCCCATCACTTCATGGGAAACAGATGAAGAAGCAATGGAAACAGTGAGAGACTTTATTTTCGTGGGCTCCAAAATCTCTGCAGATGGTGACTACAGCCATGAAATTAAAAGACGCTTGCTCCTTGGAAGAAAAGCTATGATCAACCTAGACAGCATATTAAAAAGCAGAGACATTTCTTTGCCAACAAAGATCCATCTAGTCAAAGCTATGGTTTTTCCAGTAGTCATGTATGGATGTGAGAGTTGGACTATAAAGAAAGCTGAGCACCAAAGAATTGATGCTTTTGACCTGTGGTGTTGGAGAAGACTCGAGAGTCCCTTGGACTGCAAGGAGATCCAACCAGTCCATCCTAAAGGAGATCAGTCCTGAATATTGATTGAAGGACTGATGGTGAGGCTGAAACTCCAATACTTTGGCCACCTGATACAAAGAACTGACTCACTGGAAAAGACCCTGATGCTGGGAAAGAATGAAGTGGGTTGGAGAAGGGGACGACAGAGGATGAGATGGTTGGATGGCATCACCAACTCAATGGACATGAGTTTGAGTAAGCTCTGGGAGTTGATGATGGACAGGGAAGCCTGGCATGCTGCAATCCATGGGTCACAAAGAGTAGGGCACAACTGAGTGACTGAACTGAACTGCAAGTATGTATTAAACACTTACTATATGCCAGTCCTTGTTCTAAGTACTTTTGGTATGTTAATTCTTTTAATTCTCACAACAATCCTGAGGTAGATGTTATTTCCCCATTTTAAAGGCAAGTAAACAAAAACACAATTAAAAGTTCAACTGACAGATATTCCATCTGCTCCCTGAAGATTACAAGGACTTTAAAATTTTAATTCCTGTTTCCGCATATATCTTCCAAGCTGTTATGGTCTATTAGTATTTGTTTTTAACCCACTCTTTTGCTTTATAGTCAGCAGGAATGGTAACCACATTTTTATAACTAAGTTTATAGATTTACCAACATGCTTATTAATTTATTATTTTACCATTGCTCTTTGCATCCATTCCTTTATTTGAGGCTCAGTTATGAGCATGTACTCACAGAAGAATATTCTTTAATAATCTTTCAAGGAGTATCTGGGAATGGTTAATTCTCTCAGACTGAATGAAAATACCTTCACTTCATTCTTATTTCCTGAATGAAAAATTCAGATGTGATTTTCAATTGGTATTATTCCATTTCCTGCTGCAGTCTATAGATACTGGTGAGAAGTGTAATGTCACTAAAATTTTCTCTTTGTTTTTGATGTTCTGCAGTTTTATCATGATATGATTAGGTGTGAATTTGTTTTAATTCATCCTGCTCAGACAAAGCATGTTATTCTAATCTGGAAATTCCCATCTTTCCTCAACTACGAAAACCTGATAGTCCATGTATCTTAGACTACTGCCTCTGCTCCTTTTTCTCTTCTTTATTGTAGAACTCCTATTTGACATATGTTGGAATTTATTCTATCCATTACTTTTCTCTACTGTTTTATCATATACTCCATCTCTTTATCTGTCTATGCTGTTAACACTGCTACAATCTAGGATGATTTCTACACATCTATTGTCTATTTTACAAGTTCTCTCTTTGACTATGCAAATTTAGTGTTTATCCTTCCACCCCAACTATTAAAACATAGGAGTATTCTTAGGAGTAAAGGAACAGAAAATTTTACCATCTTTTCTCTCCTCTAAAAAGGATACTACTTTGGAAAAATTTGCCAAGTGGTAGGGATGGGGATGACCCCTACTAAGGGGTAGGGCAGTATAACGATACACACACAACCATACATAAATGTAATCAATATACATAAGGACAAATAAATAAGAGAGAGGGAAAGTGTGGGTGTAGGTGTATCTTCACTGTATAAACTGGAAGCAAGTCACTCCATTTGAGGGCTATGTAGAATTTAAGTAGAGGGAAGACTTATATTTAGATTTTTTTCCTTTTATAACTGTAAATAGATTTAAATTTAATATTGCCCCCTGTTCACATAGTATGTAATTCAACTGAACATAGAAAACACATACAAATACCTGGAGGAAGAATATTCCAGGTTGAAAGAAGTGCAAGTGCAGTTCCTGTGGAGGCAACGGGCTCAGCATGATGGACAAACAGCCAGAAGCTAAGAGTGGCTGAAGTACTGTAAACATGGGAGAGGCAGGAGAATAAATGAGGCAGATGAGATGACCAGGTATTAAATGACATACAGCCCTAAAGGTCACGACAAAGTTTTGAACTATATCCTAAGAGTGATGGGAAGAGCACCTACAATGTCTTTGAAAATGTGCTTTAAGTAGAAGTGCTTATTTAAATTGTACCTTGTGTTTTGTACAGTACTTGAAAAGTGACGCTGTTAACAGAAGTTATGATTTCATTTAGAACTTAAGTTGTAAGACTCAAGCTTTTCTATTTCTAAAATACATATAAGATGACATACTAGGAAAATCAACATAATGATTACAAATGACATAATCTGCTATAAGATCCTAGGCAGAATTCTATTTTGAGACCTGTGTGAGAACTATATATCAAAGAATACATAAAACACATATGTACAGTTTAATGAATAATTATAGAGTGAACTAGTATAGCCATCATATAGAAATAGAATATTACCAGCACCCTAGGAACTCTTGCTATATGACTTTTCAAAAAAGAGCTTAGCAAGTACTATAACCGGTGATAATTATCCACTTAAATGTCAACTGAGATCATGTGACCAATCTTTTCATGGGCAAAAGAAATGTTCCCTTAAGTCCATATTTAATTTCAATATGGAAATTAAGTATGTATCCACTTAAAATTTATTCACATTTCAGTATAGAGATGTTCCATATCTAAGGCACTAATTTTTAATTTTAAACAAATGGTGTATCAAATGAATTAAAGAAAAAACAACAACCCAGAACTATAGAGCTTGAAGAAAACATATACATCTTGATGTATTTTTGTGAAAGCAAACTTAACAGTGATAGCTTTAAGATTAAGAAGCACTTGATTAAAGTCATTCAAAAGTTAAGATCTCATTATAGGTTTCATTACAACAGATTAGGTAAAACGAGGAGACTTCTTTGTTGTTCTGTAGCTTCTAGTATATACTTAGCACTAAAATGTTTTACAATAAATATGAATAAGGATAATCACAGTATATCTAAAATATATTATTTTAAATTTAAGCCTACTTAATATTTCATATTATAGAAACTTGACATGTCACTGATTCATGACCTTTTTACAATATTAAAAATTAAGCCTATGAAATCTAAAAAATAAAAATTAAGCCTATGAAATCTAGATTCCTGCATCTTTTAAATGAATATTTTAGCAATAAACTACCAGAGGATAAGAAATATGTGTGGTCAAAATTAAACTAACAATAATTTAAAATAAAGAATTTCATATTAAAATTAGGTTATTCTCTAACAGTAATTATACAAACCTTTTGCAAGTGCACTTAAAATCGTAACAACCCCAGAGAGAATGAAATACAATAAATAAAACAAGCTATAAAGACACAGGAAATGTGGATAAAACTAAATGGACAACATGAATAAAAATAACATTTGGAAGTATTATTCTTAAAGTGTAGTGCATTACCTGAATTATGCGCCCTTTAATTTATGCACATGATGGATAGCTTGTTAACTTGTTAAGGGGCTATACCATTATAATTGATAGTGGCTGAAGGCAGTCAGGCCATAATTTCTATTTAATGGATGGGAAAGTAAGGTAACAAAGTCTGCAGCAGCATTTTAATGTAACTGCCTAGGAAGTTTACATTTATGTTCAAAGTATTACCTATATTCTAGTCTTTTCTATGTTGAATTCTTTAAAAAGAAAAATCAGCTGCTGCAGGATTCACATATTATTAAATCAAAATTCTTATTTAACCAACACCTAGGAAAAAAATCTCACAATAAGCAGAAAAGACTGTTCAACTAACCATTTGATGGTCCATTTCTGTTTTCTTGTTCTTTTGAGCTTGTGGGAGAAGCAATTGGGCTCATCTGACAGGTTCCAGTTGTTGGAGAATAAGCTGCAGCACTTTTCTTCCTTGTGATTTTAGGAGAATCAAATGACTAGAAACAGATATTAATTTGGGACAAATACATTATATTTAGTTACAGACCTTTGGAAATACATTTGAAAAACTCACAAAATTCAAACAAATACTCTTTTCTTTGCTCTTTCTTTTTGGATTTAAATATACACAATTACTATCTTCAAAGTGAACACTGTTATTTCAAGGTATGCACATTTTTCAGGTCTCCATACTAATTAGGGCATCTCAATCTGATGTTTATGAAGTTTTAACACTGAAGGGTTGCTACCTTCTGAGATGGTATTTCCAAGCAAGTAGAGACAGCCAGCTCTCCCAGTTACATCCTGACATTTGCTGTCAGCTGAACTTGAACGATAATTACAGGGCTAGGCCAGAGAAATGCTCAGCAGTTTAAGACCCACAGGGAAATCCTAGGAAGGGTTAGTGGTATCCTTCAACTTCACGAAGTTGCTCTGACATACGTCCTAATGCTAACCAAAATAATGTTCAGACAGTTGAGTATAGCATATAAGGCCTTTGAAAATTTGACCTATTCTAAATAAATCCTCTCTGCAGCTTCCTGCTCTGTGTTTACATAGATCTTGTGTATACCTCTTACTGGAGTTAGTAAATTCTAATAATTCTTTACATTTCTGTATACTCCACTAGAATTTACGTTTCTGAAAATAAATTATTATTTCATCTTTGTAGTCTAGAACTCAAAAATGTATGATGAATGGATGATTCAAAAGGAACAGTCCAATAAACTTAGCCACATGATTCCCTCAAAATATATTCATTTGTTCATTCATCCATTATTAAATGACACCTATAGTCCCAGTCACTTAGGCTATGCACATTTCAGTTCAGTCACTCAGTTGTACCCAACTCTTCGAAACCCCATGGACTGCAGCATGCCAGGCTTTCCTGTCCATCACCAACTCCTGGAGCTTACTCAAACCCATGTCCATCACGTCAATGATGCCATCCAACCATCTCATCCTGTGTCGTCTCCTTCTCCTCTCGCCTTCAATCTTTCCCAGCATCAGGGTCTTTTCTAAAAAGTCAGTTCTTTGCATTAGGTGGCCCAAGTAGTGGAGTTTCAGCTTCAGCATCCGTCCTTCCAATGAATATTCAAGACTAATTTCCTTTAGGATGGACTGGTTGGATCTTCTTGCAGTCCAAAGGACTCTCAAGAGTATTCTCCAACACCACAGGTCAAAAGCATCAATTCTTTGGCACTCAGCTTTCTTTATGGTCCCAACTCTCAAATCCATACATGACTACTGGAAAAACCATAGCTTTGACTAGACAGATCTTTGTTGGCAAAGAAATGTCTCTGCTTTTTGATATGCTGTCTAGGTTGATCACAGCTCTCCTTCCAAGGAGAAAGCATCTTTTTATTTCATGGCTGCAGTCGTCATCTGCAGTGATTTTGGAGCCCCCAAAAATTAAGTCTCTCACTGTTTCCATTGTTTCTCCATCTATTTGCCATGAAGTGATTGGACTGGATGCCATGATCTTAGTTTTCTGAACGCTGAGTTTTAAGCCATCTTTTTCATTTGGGATTCGGCTAATCTTTCACTGGGACCTCACTCATAATCCACTTTCTCCGAATACTCATCCTCACACTATTAATTGTTTCCTGTTCTGAATTTCTTTTAAACTTGTTTTCTATAATACTTACTTACCACCCAGCATCTGGCTAACTAATGTACACACAGGAATGAAACAAATTGTTCTGGCCTCATAAACAGCAGAGAACAGGTCTAAAGGTAGTATGTGTGCTATAGAAATTTGAAAAGGGAAAATCAAAATGGTCTGCAGTAATCTCACAGGATTCCTGTGAGGAGGAAGGGTTAGGCTTAGATGAGTGAAAACAAAAGGTATGAAAAACCTGAAATCTAGAGATGAAATGGACAGCAAAGGGTGGACTTGGGGGATAAAGGAAAGGTCTGAAGGGTCATGATATGTTGTGAACATTGTAGAATTACACTTTAGCTTGGCTGCTGACTTGAAATAGTTATATAATTCTCTACTGTCAACTATTCTTTATTTTTAAGACACCATGGCAGAAATAGTAGCTATGTTACCTTTTCCAATAGTTTTGGTATTAGTTCCAGAATCTATAGCATCAATTATTTTTTTACAGTTAAGATTTTAAATGATAGATACTTTTTTGTATTGGGGGAACAAAAGGCATTCCATTCTTTATTTTATGTATCCACAGTAGCCACAAATGTAACCAATATCTTTTTTAAAAAAATCAAACTATAATATCAAGTTATAGCTCTAAAGCAATCTTTTTCATAAGGTGAAAAGGTTTTAAGTCTCTTTATCAGGTGGCTATTATTACCTCTCTACCTTGAGTTTTCACCTGTTTATATGTATTCAGTCATAAACTATGACATTTATCCAATCCAACCCCACTTTTCTAAGAATTTATTGCCCAGAACTATTTCACAGTGTATGTTCAAGAAATGAAAGTCACTACGCTAATGTACATTGATGTCAATCTGTTTTCCTATTTTCACCAAAAGTTATTTTTCCAATTGCCAAATATCTAAGCACTGCAACTGTAGATCATATATTTCTCCTTGAAAACAATTTTCTAGCTTTTGCAAAATAGGTCTTCATGTGTGTACACGTGCGTGCACATGTGTGTGAATATATATATATAAAATTTTTGCCCTCACCTTAAAAATACTAAGGCTTCTACTTTGTCAGCTTTTTTTTTTGTGATCTGTGTTGATTAAAAGGGAAAATGTCTGTACACAATTGTAATGTGTGTGTGTGCTTAGTCACGTCCAACTCTTTGCGGCCCCCTGGGCTGTAGCCCGCCAGACTTCTGCCCATGGAATTTTCTAGGCAAGAATACTGGAGCAGGTTGCTGTTTCCGACTCCAGATCTTCCCAACCCAGGGATCGAACCCGAGTCTTTTGTATTTCCTGCATTGGCAGGCAGGTTCTTTACCACTAGCGCTATCTGGGAAGCCCATATAATGGTAATATACTTGCAAAAAAGAAAATCTACCTTTCTCTACTATCCCACTAAATACTCTGGATATTTATATGTATCTGTCTACTTACAGACAAAAATGTATCATCTTACTTCTATTTTATAGTTTTATTTCTGTATTTTTATTTATTGGCTGTGCTGGGTCTTTGTTGCCGAGGGGACCTGCCTCTAGTTGTAGCAAGTGGGGGCTACTCTTTGTTGCAGTGTGAGGCCTTCTCGTTGCAGAAGCTTCTCTTGCTGTGGAGCACCAGCTCTGGGCACACGGGCTTCAGTAGCTGCGGTTCCCAGGCTCTAGAGCACAGGCTCAGCAGTAGTGGTGCACGGGTCTACCAGCTCCACAGGCGGGATCTCCTGAGACCAGGGGTCAAGCCTGTGTCTCCTGCACTGGCAGGTGGATTACCACTGAGCCCCAAGGGAAACCCCAGAACCATACTTCTGTAAGTTCTATTTCTCTGGAAGTTTAACCAAGGTCCTCTAATTTTTAAACTCTGAAGATGATCCTAGAATCCATTCAAGAATTCCATTTTGCCAAACCCCAAACATTGAAGGACTTGGCCTACTCAGGCCAAACGTCACTGTACTTTTTGTTAAGGAGGTCAAAGCTTGTGTATTAGAAAAACTAAAATTTGAACATTGATTTTTCTGCCCAGAACAAAAGAAATTAATGTTCTCTCCATAATTTCAAATATATGTGACATCCTCTCTCAATTTCTTTCACAAATTGTAGCCTGCTTCATCACCTTGTTTAAAGCACATTCTACCAAAAAGTTATTGATTTTTACCTATTATAAACAGTCTAAAAAGTACCAACTTAGGGTTCTTTCAGGATGAAATATGGAATATAATGTGTCTGCTACTATTATTATGAAATATTAGCCTATGCTATCACTGAAATGTTTAAAATACAGGTACTGTAGGTATTTGGACAACCAGAAGCAAAAGAAAAACTAGGAAGCAACCTAGATGCCCATCAGCAGACGAATGGATAAGGAAGCTGTGGTACATATACACCATGGAATTTTACTCAGCCGTCAAAAAGAATTCATTTGAACCAGTCCTAATGAGATGGATGAAACTGGAGCCCCTTATACAGAGTGAAGTAAGCCAGAAAGATAAAGAACATTACAGCATACTAACACATATATATGGAATTTAGAAAGATGGTAACGATAACCCTATATGCAAAACAGAAAAAGAGACACAGAAATACAGAACAGACTTTTGAACTCTGTGGGAGAAGGTGAGGGTGGGATGTTTCAAAAGAACAGCATGTATTCTATCTATGGTGAAACAGATCACCAGCCCAGGTGGGATGCATGAGACAAGTGCTTGGGCCTGGTGCACTGGGAAGACCCAGAGGAATCGGGTGGAGAGGGAGATGGGAGGGGGGATCGGGATGGGGAATAGGTGTAAATCTATGGCTGATTCATATCAATGTATGACAAAACCCACTGAAATGTTGTGAAGCAATTAGCCTCCAACTAATAAAAAAATTAAAAAAAAAAAAAAGAAAAACTAGGGTAGCTAATAGAGACAATTCTTTATAACCTTATACTGGCTAACCCAGTTATTGGAATGATGCACCTAAGATACTATGCATCACTAGTACTTATGGAATTACATTAGAAAATTTTAAATACCAGCTGTCTCAGGGATTTTTCACAAATTAGGCCTAAGGTTCCTAGAAGAGTCCTAAATATCAACTGTTTTCAGTTAGAGGCTATTATGAATTAAGATGCTAAGAACATTCTTGTATGTCTTTTTGTGGCTATATGATTTTATTTACTTGGAAAGTCCAGGAGTAAAATTGCCAGGCTATAGGATGGCTCTAGATTTATTTTGTATACATAAAATAAAGGCTTAATAGTTCTCCAAAGTGTTTCAGTTCAGTTCAGTTGCTCAATTGTGTCCGATTCTTTGTGACACTGTGGACTGCAGCTAGCTAGCCAGGCTTCCCCGTCCATCACCAACTCCCAGAGCTGGCTCACACTCATGTCCATCCAGTTGGTGATGCCATCTAACCATCTCATCCTCTGTCATCCCCTTCTCCTCCACCTTCAATCCTTCCCAGAATCAGGGCCTTTTCAAATAAGTCAGTTCTTCACATCAGGTGGCCAAAGAATTGGAGTTTCAGCTTCAGCATCAGTCCTTCAATCAATATTCAGGACTGATCTCCTTTAGGATGGACTGGTTAGACCTCACTGCAGTCCAAGGGACTCTCAAGAGTCTTCTCCAACACCACAGGTCAAAAGCATCAATTCTTCGGTGCTCAGCTTTCTTTATAGTCCAACTCTCACATCCATACATGACTACTGGAAAAACCATAGCTTTGACTAGATGGACCTTTGTTGGCAAAGAAATGTCTCTGCTTTTTAATATGCTGTCTAGGTTGATCATAGCTCTCCTTCCAAGGAGCAAGCATCTTTTAATTTCATGGCTGTAGTCACCATCTGCAGAGATTTTGGAGCCCAAGAAAATAAAGTCTCTCACTGTTTCCATTGTTTCCCCATCTATTTGCCATGAAGTGATTGGACTGGATGCCATGATCTTAGTTTTCCGAATGTTAAATTTTAAGACAACTTTTTCACTCTCCTCTTTCATCAAGAGGCTTTTTAGTTCCTCTTTGCTTTCTGCCATAAGGGTGGTGTCCTCTGCATATCTGACATTATTGATATTTCTCCTGGCAATCTTGATTCCAGCTTGTACTTCATCCAGCCCTGCATTTCGCACGATGTACTCTGCATATAAGTTAAATAAGCAGGGTGACAATATACAGCCTTGATGTACTCCTTTCCCAAGGTGTTTGTATCATTTTAAATTGCTATCAATAAATCAGAGCTCTAAATGCTGCACATCCTCACCAAGCCTTAGATTGTTTTAGGCGTTCCTGTGTTGGTTTTTAAAGCCATTCTGTTTTGATATTGTTATTTAGCCATTCTTTTCATGCTATTCATGGGGTTCTCATGGCAAGAATACTGAAGTGGTCTGACACTCCAAAAGCTGGCTTAAAACTCAACATTCAAAAAACTAAGATCATGGCATCTGGTCCCATCACTTCATGACAAATAGATGAGGAAACAATGGAAACAGTGAGAGCCTTTATTTTCTTGGGCTCCAAAATCACTGCAGATGGTGACTGCAGCTACGAAATTAAAAGACATTTGCTCCTTGGAAGAAAAGCTATGATAACCTAGACAGCGTATTAGAAAGCAGAGCCATTACTTTGCCAACAAAGTTCTGTCTAGACAAAGCCATTGGTTTTTCCATGCATGGATGTGAGAGTTGGACCATATACAAAGCTGAGCACCAAAGAATTGATGCTTTTGAACGGTGGTGTTGGAGAAAACTCTTGAGAGTCCCTTGGACGGCAAGGAGATCCAACCAGTCCATCCTAAAGGAAATCAGTCCTGAATATTCATTGGAAGGACTGATGCTGAAGCTGAAACTCCAATACTTTGGCCACCTGATGCGAAGCACTGACTCATCTGAAAAGACCCTGATGTTGGGAAAGACTGAAGGCAGGAGGAGAAGGGGATGATAAAGGATGAGATGGTTTGATAGCATCACTGACTCGATGGACATGAGTGTGAGTAAGCTCTGGGAGTTGGTGATGGACAGGGAAGCCTGGTGTGCTCCTGTCCATGGCGTTGCAAAGAGTCACGCAACACTGAGTGACTGAACTGAACTTAGCTATTCTAGTGAGTGGGAATGGTATCACTCTGTGGTTTTAATTTGTATTTTCAATGACAAATAACACTGAATATTTTTTCATTTGCTAATTTTCCATTTAACCATCTGTCTGAGGTTTGTAAAGCTTGACAGCTAATGATTTGGGGACTGTTAGGTGCCTCAGACTAAGTAAATATAATGTACTGATCGTTCCAAATGTGTTTTTGGGTTTTAACTGTTTACAGATTTCTTTTGTGTCAAAAGAAAAAATATGAAGTATCTTTCAGAGGATTGTTCAGCAGCCAACGGGATCTGAAACATCATCTTAAGGCTGCTCTTCTTAAAGTGGGAAATTCTGTTATTAGTGAAAACATGAATGAACCTGGAGAACATTATGCTAAGTGAAATGCAACAGAGAGAGAAAGACAAACCACTTCATGGTCTCACTTATATGTGAAGAAAATAAAAATGTCTTAATTCACAGAAACAGACAGTAGGCAAGCAGTTTTTAGTCACTGGGAGATGGAGGAACAGAGGGTACAAACTTTCACTGTAGGATAAATAAGGTCTGAGGATCTAATGGATAGCATGTTGACTATAACTAGTAACACTAATATATAACTGAAATCTGCTAGAAGGGTAGAACTTAAATGTTCTTACCAAAAAAGAAAAAGTTGAAGTTATAGATGGATTGATTGATGAGAACAATCCTTTTACAATGTGTGTGTATAAAAAGACACACACACACATATATGTACACACAATGAATATACATGTTCACAATGTATAAATAAAACCATTACATTGTACAATTATATCTCACTAAAGTTGAAGAAATGGAGAAGGAAATGGCAACTCACTCCAGTATTTTTCCCTGGGAAATTTCATGGTCAGAGGAGTCTGGTGGGCTACAGTCCAAGGGGTCACAAAGAGTCAGACACGACTTAGCAACTAAACAATAACAACAAAGGGGAAAAAAGTGAAAGGCTTGGGTCATCCTTTTTTTCTCCCTTTCCTATTTTAAACCAGATCTTTCCTAAAAGCTTGACTCCTACCTTACACAGACATACTCATGTGATTCTTGAGTGTCTCCATAACTTTTGAATGATTTGTGTAAAATAATCTGAAGATGTTAGGAATGTCATTCCCTGTGCCAAACCTTGCGAGTCAAGACTGCTCCTTGATATGATTCATGCCAAAACTTACACTGGCATACAGATGCACCAAATCTATTTAATTTCCTATTAAGAGAGAAGTGGGAGGCTTTCATGTAGAAAGAAGCGATGGGAAACCAAGAGAGGAAAATGAATGTATATTTAAGTCACTCAGGAGCGTTTATGCAGATACAGAAAACTTAAGTCAAAATATTTGTTTAATAAGAGATGGACAAATTCACAACTCCACGTTTTACTACTAGATACCAAAGTTTTGTGCCAGTTCTTGAATTTATAGGGAAGGAAGGATAGCCTGATCCTCTTTGTTCTTTCCCTGATTCCTTCTTCTCATTCCTGAACTACAGAAAACTGAGCTCCCTTGACCTTTGGTGACTCTGTCAGCAGTGTGTGTTCTTGGTTATACTAAAAACTTCCTTTCCTTTCTGCAATACCTTTACTGTATGCTTCTGCTACATGTTGATCCTTTCTCCCTTTCCTCTTCTCGCCAAGCAAACTCAATGAATAAAGACACACTGATACTGAAACAAAAGAAGATAAAAAAAATTATGAACACACACACATCTAACAAGAGAGCCCCAAATACAAGGAGCAAAAACTGACAGAACTGAAGGAAGAAAAAGAAAAATAATAGCTGGAAACTTCAATGCCTCATTTTCAATACTAGACAGACCAACTAGACAAAAAATCAGCAAGGAAACAGAAGATGTGAACAATACTATATACCAATCAGACCTAACACATATCTATCGAGCCCTCCATCCAGCAATAGCAGAATACACATTCTTCTCAAGTGCACATGTAATATTAGCCAGGACAGAAGATACGTTAAGCAGCCAAAAAAAAAAAAAAAAAAAGAACAAAAAAACCAACACTCAGTAAATGTGAAAAAAATTAGAATCATATAAAGAACAGTTTCTAATCACAACAGAATAAAATTACAAATTAAAAACATAAAGACATTTGGAAAATAAATTTACAGAAATTAAACAACATACTCCTAGACAACCAATCAAAAAGGAAATTATAAAACACATTGAGGAGAATAAAAATGAACCATAACATATATAAACACTTATGGGATGGAAAGTAGTACTCAGAGAAAATTTAAGCACTTACATTAAAAAAAGAAAGCTCTCAAATTAATAACCTAAGCTTCCACCTTAAGAAATTAGAAAAAGAATAGACTAAACCCAAAGACACTAGAAGAAAAAAAATATTAATATTAAGGAGAAATCAAATGAAATGGAAAATAAGAAAAAAGATCAATGAATTCAAAAGTTGGTTCTTTGGGGGGGAAAAAAAAACCAACAAACCTTTATCTAGATTGACCAAGAAAGAAATAAGATTCAAATTACTAAAATCAGGAATGAGGGGCAGATATTACAACCAACCTTGGAGAAATAAAAGGGATAATAAGGGGATACTATGAACAACTGTATGCCAACCAATTAGCTAATCTAGATGAAGTGGACAAATTCCCCAAAATACACAACTCACCAGGACTGAACCAAGGAGAAATGGAAAACTGGAACTCATTAAAAGCAAGTAAAGAGATTAGATTAACTCAGAAAACTTGTGAAGAAGAAAACTGCAGCGCCAGACAGCTTCACTAGTGAATTCTACCAGCATTTAAAGAAGTGACACCAATTCTTCTCAAATTCTATAAAAAAGCAGGGAATACTTCCTAACTCATCCTATGAGACCAGCATTACTCTGATAGCAAAACCAGAGGAACACCTGGAAAGAAAACTACAGCCCAATCTCTGCAGCAGAGAGAACAAAGCTGGAAGACTCATATTTCCTAATTTCAAATTTATAGTAATTAAAAACTTCTTATTTTGAAACACAGTATGGTGATGGCATAAGGTCAGATCTGCAGACAAATGGAATAGATTTGAGAGTCCAGGAGTAAATTCATATATTTATAGTCAACTAATCTTCAGTAAGAGTTCTAAGGCCATTCAATGGGGAATAATAGCTTTTTAACAAACACTGCTAGGACAAACGAACTACATGCCCCCAACATCATACCATGTCAAAAATGAACTCTATTATCTATTAGATTTTTAACATACATGCTAAAACTATAAAACTCTTAGAAAGAAACACAGTGGAAGTCTGCATTACCTTAGATTGCACAAGCCATCAAAGAAAAAATAAGTTGGACTTCATCAAAATTTTAAACTTTTGTGTATCAAAGGATTCTATCAAGAAAGACAATCCACAGAACTGATGAAAGTACGTGCAAATCATGTATCTGATAAGGTAACAGTGTTGAGAATATATAAAGAATTCTTACAACTCAACAGTAAAAAGACAACCCAATTAAAAAACGGGCAAAGATTTGAAGAGATAATTCTCCAAAGAAAATCTACAGATGGCCACTAAGCACATGAAAAGATGTTCAACATTACCAGGGAAATGCAAATTAAAACCACAACAGGATAGGACTTCACACCCAGTAGGATGGCTAGAATCAAAAAGTCAGATAACAACAAGTGTTGGGGAGGATGTGGATAAACTGGAACCCTTACATACTGTTACTGGGGATGTAAAATGCTGTAGAAAAGAGTTTAGCAATTTTGCAAAAAGTTAGAATCACCATATGACTCAACAATTCCACCCCAAGTATATAAGAAAACTGAAAACATACTCATACAAAATGCTGTGCAAGAATGTTATATGCAACATTATTTGTAATAGTAAAAAAGTGGAAACAACTCAAAGGTCCTTCAGCTGTATGTGTGTGCTAAGTTGCTTCAGTCATGTCTGACTCTTTGTAACCCCGTGGACCAAAGCCTGCCAGGCTCCTCTGTCTATGAGATTCTCCAGGCAGAATTACTGAAGTGGGTTGCCATGCTCTCCTCCAGGGGATCTTCCTGACCCAGGGATAGAACCTGTGTCTCCTGCATTGGCAGGGGGTTTCTTCACCATTAGCAGCACTCAAGAATGGAAGTCCATTCTTCAGCTGAAGGACAGATAAACAAAAGGTGACATACCCACACAAAAGAATAAGTTTGAGCCATAAAAAGGAATAAAGTACTGTTACATGTGATAAACCTTGGATAAAAGTTGAAAATGTTATGCTAAATGAAAGCAGTCAGTCACCAAAGGCCACATATTGTATGATTCCATTTATATAATATGGCCAGAATAGGCAAATCCACAGAAACAGCAAATTAGTAGTTGCCAGGGAATGAGAGCAGGAGGGAACTGAAACTAACTGCTAATAGGTATGGATTTCTTTTGGGGGTGATGGAAATGTTCTGAAATCAGATATAGGTGATGGCTGCACAATGCAATGAGTATATAATAAATCACTGGTATATACTTTTTAAATTATGAACTTTATATTATATGAATGTCAATAAAAATGTTAAAATTTAAAAAGAACTGAACTGTCAAAAAGTATATGAGATAATTGGGAGAATTTGAGCAAAGATGTCCACTTAAGGATTAAGGAATTAATGTTAATTTTGAGAGAGATTTTTTTGCAGAGATCATAGCAGAGGTGGGAGTGGGGTATAATACTATACCTTTTTTAAAGTTTATCTTTTTGAAATAATTACTGGAGTATTTATGGATGATATGGATGATGTTTGAGATTTGCTTCAAATAATCTACTACAGGGGATACTGAAGTATGCATGGGAGCATATATGAAACAATATTAGCCTTGTGTTGATAAGGCTAATAAGCCTTATTAGCAGTAAGCAGTGCATTCTCTATAATCAAAATTCTCCAAAATCAAAAGGCAAAAAAGCAATCAGTATTTGGTAACTGTAGTGAAAAAAGGAATCTATAAAATAATCATTAATGAATTAAGAAAAAAAAACATTAGGAGAAAGACTGACAGAGAATTTTACTATGGGTGAATCAGGCTGGTAACACTTGAAACCAAGACCACTTTGTACTTGTGCAGGTAATGCAACAGGAAATATACAGACTACCTATGAGGCATTCTTAGCAAAAATATGAACCAGAATCTAATCAAGCCTCTAGCTTTAATGATGTTTTATATGAAATATGAAGAAATGTGAATTGTGAAATAGAGAAATGTGAATAGAGAAATCACATTTCTAAAGAACACAAGAAAACAATAAAATCTAGAATGTGAAATACACTTATGGAAAAAATATTTCAGTTTTTTCCAAAAGATAAATTATAAGAAAAAGAGTGAGATTTTAAAAGATTTTAAAAGACTTGGTGCAAAAAAAAGACATGATATATAAAGACCATTACATGTGGAAATCTTGCTTGGATCCTGATTTTAACAAGCCAACTATAAAAGGACATTTAGAAACAACCATAGAAATGTGAATACGGACTGGGTGAAAGATATTATTAAGGAGTTACTTCTTATTTTATAAGTTATGATAGTGGCACTAGAGTTATGAAAGAAGTCATTATCTGTTAAAAATGCACACTGAAGAATATTCTAATGAAATAACATGTGTGAGATTTGTAAAATTCCAGGGAAAAAAAATACATATATAGAGATAGATGAAGCAAAATTAGCAAAATGTTAGTAATTTTGGAAAATGGGTGATGGTTACACGGTACTTCATTGTATTATTGTCTCTACTTTAGTGTATGTTCAAAAATTTCCAAAATAAAAAGGTAAGGAAAAAAGCAGGGCAAGAGGAGGGAAGGAGAAGAGAAAGGAGCAGACATGAGCCAGACCAATGAGTGAGCCTACAGAATGTGAGCTGTCATATTTTCTAAAGCCCTGAAATCCAATGTTCTTTCTAATTTCAGGAGTCAGGAAAAGTCTTGTCTCAGAGAGATGAGATAATGGGAATAATCAGACTTAGGAGTATCCTACTAATGGTAACAGAGTAATTTCGACTGGGATATGCATGTCCAAATCAGCAAACTTCCCCTAAACCTGCACTGCCATTCCTTCTGGCAGAATGCCTATTAAGTTGGCCTTGGTAGGAAGTATGCTCCTTCCCTTCCCATCTGCAGCATCTGCTCTCCAGTTCCTTCTCTAAGGTAGCCTGAAAGAGATTAGGTCAAGCTAACTAGGTATATGACCAGGTTACAGCTATCCCTACAAATTCATCTGAACTGCCACTGGTAGTTTATTTGTAAAGAATGATTTTCAAACTATTTGTAATAAATTCAACTTTGTCTTTGAAAATTCATCTAAAAACAGTGTTTGAAAGGTAAAAACTTGAGCAACCCCAATACTGTAGGTAATGAAAAATCAAAACCTTTATTACTCCTCACTACCCTCAACAATTTGGGAGGACTAGCAAATAGTGGTACTTGTAGTATATACACTATATATGAAATGGAAGATCACAAGGGATGAGCCATACCTCTCTTTCTCCTATTAGGGGACTCATAAGGAAAATCACTTTTGCAGACTTGTCCTAACATCATGGAGCATTATCCTCATGAAGGTCCGTAGCCACATTGGGAACACTGGGATTTGCTAGTTCCAAACATCTCTGGGAGAGGAAACACTAAATGTTTAAGATGAACAGACTACACTTCAACGAACTAGCATTTAAGAGCCATCTCCTTTCCTTCAACACCACAGTTGTCTTCTTTCAGCATCATGCCGGTAAGGCAAAATGACCACAAAGTTACTACAAGTTCCTCTGTAGCTTCAAAGCAATTGTAAGTAAGGTTTTAAATGTCTGATTTTCTTTTGCATGGGCTACGGCAGCCTGAAAGGAATCAGTGGCATACAGGTAGATTCTTGGGAACCAGGCTGCTTCAGGGCTAAATTATTACTGGAAAAGATAGATGCATAAATATAGCTAAGGAGAGAAGCCTAGATGTAGCACCAGAGCAAAAGTTGTCAGATCTAAGATAGAGGTGCAAATAAATGATGAAGCAAAAGTACAAAAGCTGAAAATATCAGAAATAATAATAAATATTAGAAATAGGTGAGAAAATAGAAATGTTGACGGCCCTGGCTAGGATTTAAGGAACCTGCATTTAGCAGTTGGTGGCCATGTGGTACTGTCAACTGGTTTAAAGGTACAGAACTGGGCCAAACATAACAATGTATTTTTCTAATACAGGATATTCACTGTTTCACTGGTTACCTTGAAACATCCTAATCTGGAGAAAAACTATATAGAAAGCTATCCATGACAACTGTACTTTATGAAAAAGATGAATTCCTAAATGGTCATTCTCTTTCATTCAAATTGTGTTACCACCTCCCAAAGAACAGTCTTGGGGCAGAGAAGAACTGTATTTCATTTCAAGCTGGACTACTCATCTACCAAAATACCATTCTGACCAAAGAAACAGATGCAAAATTACAGTCACAGCTGCATTCTGTACAGAACAAGTTGGATAATGGTGTTTTAAATTGCTAATTACACTGCTAATGATTTTTTTAGTGGCATTGCAGTCTTTTGCCACCTTTGTTTAAATTTTTTAGAAAAGCATCTAGGAAGTTTTAAAAATGGTAAATTGTTAAATACCAGTGAGTCTTCTGAAGAGAAATTCCATATAAAACCCATTTCTTGAAATGGCATTCTCATATGGGATCTCATATAGGAGCCTATTTATTGACTAGCTATTTATTTTAATTTACTTTCTCATTTATTTGCATTTAAGATTACTAAGGCCATAAGTATCCTAGTATTAGTGTTTGTATCTAGATCCACTGTTGGTATGAAAAGATAATAAACAGATAATAAACTACCGTATGTCATGATATGCTGGTATTGGGAATGTGCTATGGCAAGATTTATAAACTGTAACAGCAACAGTACAATTTTATTCTTACTGTGACAACCATGGTGAAAGTTATTACAGTGCTAGTATTTTATGTTTAACCATGTCAGCGAGGTGAGGGGGTAGTTACCTTTTTGAAATAAAAATGTTAATGTTTTATTTCAATTTAGCAGATTATAGAATGTACATTAAAGCACCGTCTACTGTTCCATCTTTATTTATCTGCATTTAAGTTGCAAAGTATTTTTTTTTACTAAATTATTTCATTAAGGCTTCTAAATAATTTGTCCCTTAAATAAAAATCTCAAGCCTGCAAGGAATTTCCATATATTACAAATTTTACATGTAGAAAATGGTGTGCCAATAACAATTATGTCACAGGAGTTTTTGATACTTCTTACATTTAGTATAAGAGAAAATTAGCTGTAAAAACAATAAAAATACAATCTTATTATGTTATTATACAACTACAAACTCACAAGTAAATACTTACATTTGCTTTTAACAGACCATCCAATTTCAGTGATCTTCTAACACTGCAAACAAAATATTTAAAGACATCTTAGATTTAATATGCTTCAAGTAAGCCAAGTATTTAAGAGTAATCTGTATAAACAAAGATTCCATTTTAAGTTACTTTCACCAACTAAACTAGAAAACCTATGAAGAAAGCAATCTTCACAATGAGGAAATTGGTTTTTTAATAGCATATATCAAGATGAAATCATAATTAAATATTTAAATGGATTTTTATATATGAGTTGTATATATATATGCACTATCATACAATTCAAAAATTAAAGTTATATAATAAAATACTCTTAGTAAAAAATTAATATCTTTGTGTTTTAAAATATCACTAATGAAAAATTATAGATAAGAGCAAAATCATTTACATACCTTCAATGGAGATGTTGAAAGCATTTTATTTGCAAAAATAATATACTAGATATTAAAATAAAGGTATGAGCAAGGTGAAAAAGTTTTACACATTATTCTAGCTTTAAACATGATTCAGTGCAACCAGACTATGACTTAACTGAGTAACAGATGCTCTATGTCTTTATAAGTCCCCAATCCATAAGAAACTACTTTTTTGTCTCCTTCACTATACTGATTCAGGAAGATGCCAAGCTCTCTCTGTGCAAAATCTGTTCTGCTAAACTGGATGCCCAGCTGTTGGTGACAAAGCTTAGAAAGGAAAGCTGAATATTTATAATACTTTATTTCGTACAGCTGTCTTCTAAAGAGCAGTCATCAACATTTTATTGAAAGCAGATTAAATGCTCAAAGGAGGAAAAAGGTCAATATAAATTAAAACTAGTTTTCTCAGTGACAAATGCAGCATTAAAAGTATCTTATTAATCTCTGAGAAAAAGAAATTAAATTACTTAAAATATTAGAGAATTTGAGCAGAAAGGAAAAAAATTATTATAGCTTGTATTACAGAAAACAAAACAAAATTTATAGATCCTAGAAAATGACTAGGCATAAATAACTGGCTACTGAATTTCAAACACGTGACAGGAGCAAGAATAGAAGAAATAGACAATTTATAAAATTTACCCAGCAATAAATGTTAAATACAAAAGTTCATCTAGAATAGTTCATTTAATTTTCCTATTATATCTACATCAGCCTAATATATAACATTATTTCTTAAGATTAACTAAATTGGTTTAAAGAATTACTCATATCTTTTAGAAGTCCACTTGAAATCAATTTAATGTGAATTCTCAATGAAGCAAGAGAACAGAGGTACAAACAAATAAAAATGGCACTTAATTCAAAAAAGCACACATATTTAGTTTTGGAATATATATTACCCTATTCAGGTGTGTGAGACGTTTTTGTATATATAGAACTTCAAAGTGAAAGTGAAAATGAAAGTTGCTCAGTCATGTCCAACTCTTTGAGATCCCATGGACTATACAGTCTGTGGAATTCTCCAGGCCAGAATACTGGAGTGGGTAGCCTTTCCCTTCTCTAGGGGATCTTCCCAACCCAGGGATCGAACCCAGATCCCTGGCATTGCAGGCAGATTCTTTACTAACTGAGCCACAAGGGAAGCCCATAAAACCTCAAAAGTAGAAATCAAAAACTAAAAGTACACAGTACACAGTTTGTTTTTACATCCTGTTAAGATGCAATACGACTTTTCAGAAGTAAACAAACCCCACCCTGACATTAACTGCTCAAAATACTATATTGCTTTATGAGTGATGGCTAATTCTTAGAAAACTAAATGCTTCTATTTAAAACATTTCTAGTTAAGTCTGAGGTTGATCTAAGAAGCCCAAGGAGATATATGATAGTAAATATGAAAGTGATCTGAGTTAGACTGTTACCTTCCCCTCTCTTCAATGAGAATCTAAAAACATGGTTTATTGTGGGTAATGTGGTCTTCAGACAATTCAGGCATCTAATGACCAAAAGCTGGTAATATTTACAAAAATCATAAAGACATTCACCAGACAAGGCTAGGAGGGACCTAAGAGACTACTTGGTTCATCCAACAGGGAAGACTTGGTGTGATTTGCCCCCTGTAACACAATCTCAGGGAAACTCAGATTTCACATCCCAATAAATCCTTGTTGAATTGAGGGGGAGGTGCTAAAGAAGAGGTAAAGAAGAGCAAACTACTAGAGGAATTTATGACCATCTATTTTTACCATTCTGTTAGAACTGGGCCCCAGTGTCAAGATACAAATTATTAAATTAAGCACCCACTAAATGCTTTTACCTTTTTGAAAAAACAACCAACAGTAGCACAAACATGTGATGATGTTAAATGGATTAGGACTGTGTTAACAGAAACAGAAAGAGATGGATGAAATGCACAAAGGACAGGCAAAACTTGATTATATGTTTATATATACAAATATTTTCTGAAAGTATTTACTCATCTGCTACCAGTATTAATTAGCAATTAAAAGTGATCTATCTCTGGTAGTTCTATAAAGTACTAAATAAGTATCTCTTGTGGTTACTACCTTGGTTTTAAAAAAATGAAAGTCACTCAGTCATGTCTGACTCTTTGTGTGTCAGGGAATGTTTAACAGGAGGATTCCTACGTGCTGTCTCTCATGAGTCCTTTGTCCCTCTTCAAGCGGAACAGCACGCTGCTCCCAGGGACTGAGGTCATTGTGTGGGGCAAGCATGAGTCTCCTTTAGTAAACATTCTCCTTAGGACAAAACAGCTTAGTCTCCTTCCCCTTTCTTGAGATAAAGATTGTCTTCTGACCTTGTGACTACTTTTAGTCCATGTTTCCTTGGTAACGTTTGCTGTACATTTGGTTTTCTGATCTCTATCATTCCCGAAAGAAGTTTCTTGTACTGCAGCCTATATATACTCATAGGAAAATCATTAAAGCACCTTTGCTCCATCAGAGCTTGGGTCCCCGGGTCTTTTTCTGTCTTTCTCTCTCTCTCTCTCCTTTTCTGGCTGACTCTCTGGAGCGTGGAGACCCGTCGTGCTCACTTTTCTGCCCGGGCTTCTAAGACCCCCTCGAGAGGGCGCCTGGTGCCTTCGTGAGCGATGCAAGTCCTGTGTCAAGGACTTTATTGGTCCTCTGCGTAAACCAAGGGACATCGGCCTCTTTCTCTCTTTCACTTTCTTATCGTCGACTCCGTACCTCCAGATTCTGGTCCATTAAGGGACCCCAACATTTGTGACCCCATGGATTATACAATCCACAGAATTCTCCAGGCCAGGATACTGCAGTGGGAAGCCTTTCCCTTCTCCAGGGGATCTTCCCAAGCCAGGGATGGAACCCAGGTCTCCCACATTGCAGGCAGATTCTTCACGAGCTGAACCACAAGGGAAGCCAAAGAATACTGGAGTGGGTAGCCTCTCCCTTCTCCACCGGACCTTCCCGATCCAGGAATCGAACCTGGTTTTATCAGGGCTTCCCTGATAGCTCAGTTGGTAAAGAATCTGCCTGCAATGCAGGAGACCCCAGTTTAATCCCTGGGTTGGGAAGATCCCCTGGAGAAGGGAAAGGCTACCCACTCCAGTATTCTGGCCTAGAGAATTCAGAACCACACAATAACAATTCACAACCATTAGGATGACCACCATCAACCTCACCCCACCTCCCAAAAAACCTCCAGAAAATAGGGGTTTGTCAGGATGCAGAACTGGAACTCTTATGCTGATAGGACTGTAAAATGGTACAGATGCTATGGAAATAGTTTGTCAGTTCCTCAAAAAATTAAACATAGAATTAACATATAATCCAGCAATCCCAATTCTGAACATATACCCAAAAGAACTGAAAGTAGGGACACATCTGTACATTCATGTTCATAACAGCATTACTGACAACAGCCAAAAGGTGAAAGAAGAGCAAGTGTCTGTGGACAGAGGAATAAGTAAAACAAATTTGGCATATACATATCTGTGTGTGTATACACACAGTCACACACACACACCCCACACACACAAGGGAATATTATTCAGCCTTAAAGGGAAAGAAATTCCACATACTACAACATGGATGAGCCTTGAAGACATTATGCTAGTGAAATAAGCCAATCAAAAAGGGACAAATACTATATAATTCCATTCAAGTGAGGTGCTTAAAGCAGTCAAATTCATAAAGATAGAAAATAGAAAGGTAGTCACCATGGGCTGGGAGGAGAGGTGAATAGGGAGTTACTGTCTGACAGAAAATTTCAGTTCTGCAAGATTAAAACAAGTTTGGGAAATGAATGATGGTAACAGCTGTACAACAATGTGAAAGTACAGCTGATCCTTGAACAACGTGAGTGTGAACTGTGAGGATCCACCTACACTTGAGTTTTATTTTTCCAACAAATACATACTGTAGTACTACACAACCACAAATGGTTGAATCCGCGCATGTGGAACAAGGGATACGCAATGCTGATTGTAAATCTGTAAGTGGACTGTAACTGGTGTCCTTAACCCCCAAATTACTCAAGGGTTACCTGTACTTAAATGCCACAGAACTACTAACTAAGTCATGTCTGACTCTTTTGTGAGTCCATGAACTGTAGCCTGCCAGGCTCCTCTGTCCATAGGACTTCCCAGGCAAGAATACTGGAGTGGGCTGACATTTCCTTCTCGAGTATATTCTCGACCCAGGGATCGAATATGTGTCTCCTGCACTGGCAGGCAGATTCTTTACCACTGAGCCTCCAGGGAAGCCTCACTATATACTAATTACATCCCACCTATTATTTCCTAATTACATCTCTCTTATGGGTAACTCTTTAAATTCTACAGGTTTTTTTTTTTTTTCATTTCCACCTTAACCCAAATCTATACCTGTGCCCACAATTTGAATGTAAGTCCAGCTTTAGGTGTACTAGGTTTAGATTCACTGGGATCAAAATTCTGTTTGCTACCAGCATTACTGCTGGTGAGAATTTAAGAAAGATAAAGATATATATTATAGTTTCATATCAACAGGTAAAGAGAATAACTGTATAGAATTAGCCATATTACTCTTTAAGACCATCGTCCACTATTTTATTTAGCTTACCACATGGTAATATCCTGATTAGGATTCTCTAACTCATCAGAGGGCTTCCCTGGTAGCTAAGTAGTAAAGAAACCGCCTTCCAATGCAGGAGACACAGATTGGATCCCTGATCCAGGAAGAGCCTGTGGAGAAGGAAACAGTAATTCATTCCAGTATTCTTGCCTGGAAAATCTCATGAACAGAGGAGCCTGGTAGGCTTCGGTCCATGAGGTCACAAAGAAATCAGACATGACTTTAACAATAACAATTCATCAGAACAGAACAAGTGCATGAGTTTTAGTATACAACATTACTAACAGCAGTTACAATATTTTTTTAAAAAGTTGTTCTAGAAAAAAATAAACTATCATTTGATTTTTAACTAAGAACCAGGAATGATACTTCAAAGATTCATGAAGCTACATGACTTAAGGTTCCCTTACAGGACTTTCTCTTTTTTAACATTAAACAAATATATTGCTTAATGGATTATTATAAGGCAACCACACTTGTAACCATCACCCAGGATGAACAAACAGAAGTTTGCCATCTGGTGAACAAACAGAAGTTTGCCATCTGTCTATGGCCATACCACTCTGAATGCGCCCAATCTCATCTGACTTCAGAAGCTAATCAGGGTCTGACCTGGTTACAACTTGGGATGGGAGACGTGTGTCATCTATGCCCCCAAACCCTTCTTTTGTCCCATCCTGTTCAGTTTTTTTTCTCCCTCATAAGTAACCACAATTGTGACTAACAGTAATCCATCATCCCTTACAGGACTTTTAAAACATTGGATTAAATATGATTTGAGTAACAGAGCTGAGGCTAAGTGTGTGTATGTGTGGGGAGGAGACAAAATTAGTAAGGCAGATAAGACTCAGGGAGCCTTGATGTAATGCCAAATTCTTCCTCTAAGGTTGGGCAAATCACATAATCACACTAAGCTTCATAAAGTTGATAACAATACTGGCCTGTAAACCAGTAAGACATTTCTGAATGGATATAAAAATATCATTTGGTATACAGTGCTTCCATTTATTCCTCTCTATAATGGAGATATCATTGCCAGCTACAACTACATGAAGAGTGTTTACAGGATTATGGAATATGCTTATGAGACCCTTAGAAATCCTTTGATTAAAGGCAATGGCCATGGACTGGAAGAATCAATATTGTCAAAATGGCTATTCTACCCAAAGCAATCTATAGATTCAATGCAATCCCTATCAAGTTACCAACGGTATTTTTCACAGAACTAGACCAAAGAATTTCACAATTTGTATGGAAATACAAAAAACCTCGAATAGCCAAAGTAATCTTGAGAAAGAAGAATGGAACTGGAGGAATCAACCTGCCTGACTTCAGACTCTACTACAAAGCCACAGTCATCAAGACAGTATGGTACTGGCACAAAGACAGAAATATAGATCAATGGAACAGAATAGAAAGCCCAGAGATAAATCCACGGACCTATGGACACCTTATCTTTGACAAAGGAGGCAAGGATATACAATGGAAAAAAGACAACCTCTTTAACAAGTGGTGCTGGGAAAACTGGTCAACCACTTGTAAAAGAATGAAACTAGAACACTTTCTAACACCATACACAAAAATAAACTCAAAATGGATTAAAGATCTAAATGGAAGACCAGAAACTATAAAACTCCTAGAGGAGAACATAGGCAAAACACTCTCCGACATAAATCACAGCAAGATCCTCTATGACCCACCTCCCAGAATATTGGAAATAAAAGCAAAACTAAACAAATGGGACCTAATGAAACTTAAAAGCTTTTGCACTACAAAGGAAACTATAAGTAAGGTGAAAAGACAGCCCTCAGATTGGGAGAAAATAATAGCAAATGAAGAAACAGACAAAGGATTAATCTCAAAAATATACAAGCAACTCCTGCAGCTCAATTCCAGAAAAATAAATGACCCAATCAAAAAATGGGCCAAAGAACTAAACAGACATTTCTCCAAAGAAGACATACAGATGGCTAACAAACACATGAAAAGATGCTCAACATCACTCATTATTAGAGAAATGCAAATCAAAACCACAATGAGGTACCATTACACGCCACTCAGGATGGCTGCTATCCAAGTCTACAAGCAATAAATGCTGGAGAGGGTGTGGAGAAAAGGGAACCCTCTTACACTGTTGGTGGGAATGCAAACTAGTACAGCCGCTATGGAAAACAGTGTGGAGATTTCTTAAAAAACTGGAAATAGAACTGCCATATGACCCAGCAATCCCACTTCTGGGCATACACACTGAGGAAACCAGATCTGAAAGAGACACGTGCACCCCAATGTTCATCGCAGCACTGTTTATAATAGCCAGGACATGGAAACAACCTAGATGCCCATCAGCAGATGAATGGATAAGGAAGCTGTGGTACATATACACCATGGAATATTACTCAGCCGTTAAAAAGAATTCATTTGAATCAGTCCTAATGAGATGGATGAAACTGGAGCCCCTTATACAGAGTGAAGTAAGCCAGAAAGATAAAGAACATTACAGCATACTAACACATATATATGGAATTTAGAAAGATGGTAATGATAACCCTATATGCAAAACGGAAAAAGAGACACAGAAATACAGAACAGACTTTTGAACTCTGTGGGAGAATGTGAGGGTGGGATATTTCAAAAGAACAGCATGTATACTATTTATGGTGAAACAGATCACCAGCCCAGGTGGGATGCATGAGACAAGTGCTCGGGCCTGGTGCACTGGGAAGACCCAGAGGAATCGGGTGGAGATGGAGGTGGGAGGGGGGATCGGGATGGGGAATACATGTAAATCTATGGCTGATTCATATCAATGTATGACAAAAAAAATAAAATAAAAAAAATAAAGGCAATGGCCAAATTCACATCCCATGTAACTCTTAAGATATAAATTAAGAAATCTAAAATGATGGATTTTTCATTCTATGTATGGGAATGAGCAAAGAAGAAATAAGAATCTTCTATCTCTTTTTTGCATTCTCCCTTTCAGTTAGGTTTATGCTCTTTTGTGTTCAATATTCACAGAAGTCATATAATGATTCACTATCACAGTATGGGTAAGTGGGACTATCACTCCAATGCACGTAGAAATATGGTTACCATGTGAAAGTAACTTAATAAATGATTAACCTTGCTATTCCTCACGATAAAACTGGCCCAAACTGTAACCAGTTATTGGGCAACATGTTTACGGTGTCAAAATCTTCTTTATCAAAAGACTGATAACGAATTGGGCTTCCCCGAATAGCTCACAGAGTAAAGAATCCGTCCGCAATGGAGGAGACACAGAAGATGCGAGTTTGATCCCTGCATTGGGAAAATCTCCTGGAGAAGAAAAATGGCAACTCGCTCCAGTATTCTTTCCTGAAAAATCCCATGGACAGAGTAGCCTGGAGGGCTACAGTCCAAAGGGTCACAGAGAGTCACATATGACTGCGTGACTAAGCACAGAACCATGTCGATTTGTATCTAAGGCAGTCGCTTATGTGGATTTGTATCTTATCAGTTCTGGAAAAATCTAAGCCATCATCTCTCCAAATACTGGTTCTCCTTGATTCTACCTTTCTGGGACTCCCTCAAGAAGACATCTTAGATTTTTCCATTCCATTTTTCATTATCTCTGAACATCTATTTCTTATCATTGATCTCTATGCTACTTTTTGGGCAATTTCTTCAGGTCAATCTTCTAGTTTACAATTCTTTCTTTAATTGCGTCTAATTTACTGTTTAACCCACCCATTAGCATTGTTAAATGTTTATTTCTATTTATTTGTTTATGGCTACACTGGGTCTTCACTGATGCTCACAGACTTTCTCTAGTTGTGGCAAGAGGGCTTCTCACTGCAGTGGCTTCTCTTGTTACAGAGCAAGTTAAAAAACAATTTGATGAGTAGTTTGAGGGGTAACTTAATTTTTATATATTTTAAAGTTAAGAACATTCTTGGCTCATCTGTACCAGGAGCCTGCAGCACAGCACACGGAGCTCAGCCTGATGGTCTACGGTGACTCCAGGGGGGTGGGATGGAGTGAGGGTTGGGGGAGGCAGGAGGGAGGTGATATATGCACACACATAGCTGAGTTACATTGCTGTACAATAGAAACCAACACAATACTGTAAAACAACTATGAGAGTGAGGTTGCTAGTCATGTCCAACTCTTTGTGACGCAATGGACTGTAGCCTGCCAGGCTCCTCCATCCACGGGATTTTCCAGGCAGAATGCTGAAGTGGGCTGCCATTTCCTTCTCCAGGGTATCTTTCCAACCCAGGGATTGAACCCAGGGTCTCCCGCACTGCAGGCAGACTAGAAAGAAGGGAATCATCTAATCCAATCAAGTCCATATAATCTAATGCTATAGACCTCAGCACTCAAAAAAGAAAAAAAATTCTAGTAACAACAGTTTTTGTTATCCTTAACCCAGACTTTAATACTTATTACATTTTGTCCCAGTTGCTTTACCATTCTCTATATAAACAAACACAAATACATACATAGACAATGCAAAATCTTTTTTATGATCTACTGAAAATGTTACAGACCCTATATACCTTTATGCAAAAATATTTGTGTTTTTCTAAGATCAAGAATATTCTCTTACATAATCACAGTACAATCATCAAAGTCAGGAAATTTCTTTGATTGAAATACAATTAATTTCAATAATTGGACAATAATTCAACAATTGAAATACATTGATTTCAGATATACAACAAAATGATTCAATGTATGTATATACTGTGAAATGATCATCATAGTAAGTCTAGTTAAAATCCATCATCACACACACTTATAACTTTTTTTCTTGTGATGAGAACTTTGAGGGCTACTCTCTTTAGTTAAGTCGCTCAGTCATGTCCAACTTGGGGACTCCATGGACTGCAGAACGCCAGGTTTCTCTGTCCATCACCAACCCCCAGAGCTTCAGTTCAGTTCAGTTCAGTTCAGTTGCTCAGTCATGTCCGACTCCTTGCAACCCCCAAGGATTGCAGGACAGCAGGCCTCCCAGACCGTCACCAACTCACGGAGTTTATTCAAACTCATATCCATTGATCCAGTGATGCCATCCAACTATCTCATCCTCTGTCGTCCCCTTCTCCTCCCGCCTTCAATCTTTCCCAGCATCAGGGTCTTTTCAAATGAGTCAGCTCTTTGCATCAGGTGGCCAAAGTACTGGAGTTTCAGCTTCAACATCAGTCCTTCCAATGAACATTCAGGACTGATCTCCTTTAGGATACTGGTTGGATCTCCTTGCAGTCCAAGGGACTCTCAAGAGTCTTTTCCAAAACCACAGGTCAAAAGCATCAATTCTTCGGCGCTCAGCTTTCTTTATATTCCAATTCTCACATCCATACATGACTACCAGAAAAACCATAGCCTCAACTAGACAGACCTTTGTTGGCAAAGTAATGTCTCTGCTTTTTTAATATGCTATTTAGGTTGGTCATAACTTTCCTTCCAAGGAGTAAGTGTCTTTTAATTTCTTGGCTGCAGTCACCATCTGCAGTGATTTTGGAGCCCAAAAAATAAAGTCTGTCACTGTTTCCCCATCTATTTGCCATGAAGTGATGGGACCAGATGCCATGATCTTAGTTTTCTGAATGTTCAGCTTTAAGCCAACTTTCTCACTCTCCTTTCACTTTCATCAAGAGGCTCTTTAGTTCTTCTTCACTTTCTGCTGTAAGGGTGGTGTCATCTGTATATCTGAGGTTATTGATATTTCTCCTGGCAAACTTGATTCCAGCTTGTGCTTCATCCAGCCCAGCGTTTCTCATGATGTACTCTGCATATAAGTTAAATAAGTAGGGTGACAATACACAGCCTTGACGTATTCCTTTTCTACTTGGAACCAGTCTGTTGTTCCATGTCCAGTTCTAACTGTTGCTTCCTGACCTGCATAGATTTCTCAAGAGGCAGGTCAGGTGGTCTGGTATTCCCATCACTTTCAGAATTTTCCAGAGTTTACTGTGATCCACACACTCAAAGGCTTAACTTTTTCACTCTCCTCTTTCACTTTCATCAAGGCTCTTTAGTTCTTCACTTTCTGCTGTAAGGATGGTGTCATCTGCATATTTGAGGTTATTGTTATTTCTCCCAGCATTCTTGATTCCAGCTTGTGCTTCATCCAGCCTGGCAGTTTACATGATGTATTCTGCATATAAGTTAAATAAGCAGGGTGACAATATGCAGCCTTGACATACTCCTTTCCCAACTTGGTACCAGTCTGTTGTTCCATATCTGTTCCTAACTGTTGCTTCTTGACCGGCATACAGATTTCTCAGGAGGCAGGTAAGGTGGTCTGGTATTCCCATCTCTTGAAGAATTTTCCACAGTCTGTTGTGATCCACACAGTCAAAGGCTTTGGTGTAGTCAATAAAACAGAAGTAGATGTTTTTCTGGAACTCTCCTGCTTTTTTGATGATCCAACGGATGCTAGCAATCTGATCTCCAGCTCCTCTGCCTTTTCTAAATCCAGCTTGAACATCTGGAAATTGTTGGTTCACATAGCCAGGTTGAAGCCCGGCTTGGAGAATTTTGAGCATTACTTTGCTAGCATGTGAGATAAGTGCAATTGTGTGGTGTTTGAACATTTTTTGATATTGCCTTTCTTTGGGACTGGAATGAAAACTGATCTTTTCCAGTCCTGTGACAACTGCTGAGTTTTCCAAATTTGCTGCCATATTGAGTGTAGCACTTTAATAGCATCATCTCTTAGGTTCTGAAACAGCTCAACTGAAATTTCATTATCTCCTCTAGCTTTGTTTGTCGTGATGTTTCCTAAGGGCCAATCGACTTTGCATTCTAAGACCCACCTAACTACTCTCTCAGCAACTTTCAAACATATAGTATTAACTATAGTAACCACACTGTACATTACATTCCCAGCACTTGATTTATTTCATAACTAAAAGTTTGTACCTTTTGACCACCTTCCTTCAATTCTTCCTTCCCATCTCTAGTAAACACAAGTCTTACCTCTTTTTCCATGAGTTTGTTCTTTCTAAAGATTCCGAATGTAAGTGAGATTATATGGTATTAACCTTTATCTTTCTGACATCTCGTTTAGCATAAGGCCTCAAGATGCCATCCATATTGCAAGTGGCAAGATTTTCCTTTTTGTTATGGTTGAATAATATACACACACACACATATAATACATACACATATACACACACCAGATTTTCTTTATTCATTCAACCACTGGTGGATACTTGGCTATTGTAAACAATGCTGTAATAAACATGGGGGTACATGTATCTTTCTGAGTTAGTGTTTTAATTTCCTTCAGATAAACACTCAGAAATGGAGTTGCTGGATCACATAGGAGTTCTATATTTTGAGGAAACTCCTTACTGCTTTCCATAGTGGCTGCACCAATTTAGATGCCCACTAGCAATGCCCAGGTTCCCCTTTGTACACATTCTCACCAGCACTTGTTATCTCTTATCTTTTTGATAAGAGCCATTCTAACAGGTGTGAGGTGATATCTCATTGTGGTTTTGATTTGCATTTTGATTAGTGATGCTGAACACCTTTTCGTGTACCTGTTGCCATCTGTATGTCTTTTCCAGAAAAAATGTTTCCTCAAATCCTCTGCCCATTTTTTAATTTGACTGGTTTTCATTTTCTTTTTTTGCTATTGAGTTGTAGGAGTTCTTTGTATATTTTGGATATTAATCCCTTATCATATACATAATTTGCAAATACTTTCTCCCATTCTGCAGATTGCCTTTTCATTTTGTTGTTGAAGAAGATTTTTCTGTGCAGAAACTTTTTATTTTAATCTTGTCCCACTTATTTTTGCTGTTAATGCCTTTGCTTTCAACATCAGATCCTAAAGATCATTGCAAAGACCAATGTTATGGAGTTTATGGCCTATGTTTTTTTCAAGAGTTTTATGGTCCTAGGTATTACCTTCAAGTCTTAAATTTTGAGTTGATTCTATGTTCATGAAAAAGAATACATCAGCCAGCAATTTTCTTTTTTTTTTTAAATTTTTTAATTAGTTGGAGGCTAATTACTTCACAACATTTCAGTGGGTTTTGTCATACATTGATATGAATCAGCCATAGATTTACACTTATTCCCCATCCCGATTCCCCTTCCCACCTCCCTCTCCACCCGATTCCTCTGGGTCTTCCCAGTGCACCAGGCCCGAGCACTTGTCTCATGCATCCCACCTGGGCTGGTGATCTGTTTCACCATAGATAGTATAGATGCTGTTCTTTTGAAACATCCCACCCTCACCTTCTCCCACAGAGTTCAAAAGTCTGTTCTGTATTTCTGTGTCTCTTTTTCCGTTTTGCATATAGGGTTATCATTACCATCTTTCTAAATTCCATATATATGTGTTAGTATGCTGTAATGTTCTTTATCTTTCTGGCTTACTTCACTCTGTATAAGGGGCTCCAGTTTCATCCATCTCATTAGGACTGATTCAAATGAATTCTTTTTAACGGCTGAGTAATATTCCATGGTGTATATGTACCACAGCTTCCTTATCCATTCATCTGCTGATGGGCATCTAGGTTGCTTCCATGTCCTGGCTATTATAAACAGTGCTGCGATGAACATTGGGGTGCACGTGTCTCTTTCAGATCCAGCCAGCAATTTTCTTACAATTCTTTTTTTGTATTTTGGTTTCTGATGGGGGTGGTATCTGTTAACTAGGATTAAATGGGTTGGTATATATATATCTCTCTTTAAATCTAGTCTGATATTCTCAATCTTTTCATTGGTGTCTTTACTGTACTTAGACTTAATGGAATTATTATACAGTTGGGTCTACATTTTGCTACCTGTTTTCTGTCTCTTTTGTTTTTTCCCTCTGATCTTTCTTTGCTGCCTTCTTTTGATTAGATATTTTTAGTTTATTACTTCAATTCTTCTACGGTTTTCTGTACTTTTTGGTTATGTATTATCTTTCTATTTTTTATTAGTTACTCTGGGAACTATAATATACCTTTTTAACACATCACAGTTCATTTAGAGTTAAGACAATACAACTTAACAAAAATGTAAGAATCTTAAAGTGCTACTGTCCATTCACTCTGTCCTTTGTGTTATACTGTTAAACATATAAACATTATAAAACTCACAATAAGTGTTATAATTCTTGCTTTAAACACTTGCATCTATTTAAGAAGTTACAAGCAAAAAATACATACAGTTGACGCTTGAATAACATGGGTTTGAACTATACTAGTCTACTTATACACAGTTTTTTTTCAATAAATACACAGTCAACCCTCCATATTAATGGGTTTCACATCTGCGGTCAAGATTTTCATCCATGGTTGGTTGAATCTGAGGACAGAAAACCCTTGGATACAGAGGGCCAACTGTTTCCACTTTACTAAGCCATTTTATGTAAGGGACTTGAGCATACACAGATTTGGGTACATGTGGGGCTTCCTGGAATCAATCTTCTTTATCAAGGAATATAAAGCATATTTTAAAGTTCTCTCAGAGAAACTCATTATTTTCATGAATATGTCATCAGAATGGACCCCATAGAAATACTGTTTAAAATAGTTTCCTCCAATACTGAAAGTATTCCAACTATAACCTTAACTCAGTCTACAGCCTGGAACAGAATAAAACTGACTCTCACAGGAACAGATGGAATGTCCTTGTCTGAATTAGTATAATAATCCACATTAATTAGAAAGACTAAGCAAGTTAATACTAGGGATCTTTAAAAGGAAAAGATATAATGGGGCAGGGGAAACACTTAAAACACTTAAAAGGGGATTTTATTATTTATAGAAAGAGCTATTACAAAACTATGCTTGACTTTAAAGTGTAAGTAAGTCTTAGTCGCTCAGTCATGTCTGACTCTTTGTGATCCCATGGACTGTAGCCCGCCAGGCTCCTCTGTCCATGAAATTCTCCAGGCAAGAATACTGGAGTAGGTCGCCATCTCCTTCTCTGGTTCTCCTGTAAGGGGAAATTAGAATTGGATGCCTCAAGTCCAAGGGAGCCCCCTGGGCATGTTCATTATCAGAGTGTGCCTCTCCTTGTAAAGCGTTTCTGACTGCCAGACTGTTTGTGAGCCACTCAGGGGCCATTGCACTTTCAACCTTAACGTATCTAATGTGTACTCCAAAGATCTTTCCTTTGGGACAGAGGAAATATTCCCCATTTTCATCTGTCCCAAAGATGAAATGACTTTTAGTATTATGCAAATAATAATTTGACTTTTAGTATCATGCAAATATAAACATTGTTTGAATTTGTGTACACAAGATGAATTCTCTTTAAGCAGCAACTTAATCATTCAATTAATATTTATTGAATAGCTATACTAATCCATGAGATCAATGAGTAACAATCTAAGTGTCACAGTTGGTAAAGTAGCAGAACCAAGATTCAAACCCTGGTTTGTCTTACTTCAAAGTCTTCAAATCCAAAAATAAAAAAAATTAAGGTTTCAACCTAGATGGAGAAATAATGATGCCACTAATTTTTTTTTTTTTAATTTTTTTATTAGTTGGAGGCTAATTACTTCACAACATTTCAGTGGGTTTTGTCATACATTGATATGAATCAGCCATAGATTTACACTTATTCCCCATCCCGATCCCCCCTCCCACCTCCCTCTTCACCCGACTCCTCTGGGTCTTCCCAGTGCACCAGGCCCGAGCACTTGTCTCATGCATCCCACCTGGGCTGGTGATCTGTTTCACCATAGATAGTATACATGCTGTTCTTTTGAAACATCCCACCCTCGCATTCTCCCACAGAGTTCAAAAGTCTGTTCTGTATTTCTGTGTCTCTTTTTCTGTTTTGCATATAGGGTTATCGTTACCATCTTTCTAAATTCCATATATATGTGTTAGTATGCTGTAATGTTCTTTATCTTTCTGGCTTACTTCACTCTGTATAATGGGCTCCAGTTTCATCCATCTCATTAGGACTGATTCAAATGAATTCTTTTTAACGGCTGAGTAATATTCCATGGTGTATATGTACCACAGCTTCCTTATCCATTCATCTGCTGATGGGCATCTAGGTTGCTTCCATGTCCTGGCTATTATAAACAGTGCTGCAATGAACATTGGGGTGCACGTGTCTCTTTCAGATCTGGTTTCCTCAGTGTGTATGCCCAGAAGTGGGATTGCTGGGTCATATGGCAGTTCTATTTCCAGTTTTTTAAGGAATCTCCACACTGTTTTCCATAGTGGCTGTACTAGTTTGCATTCCCACCAACAGTGTAAGAGGGTTCCCTTTTCTCCACACCCTCTCCAGCATTTATTGCTTGTAGTCTTTTGGATAGCAGCCATCCTGACTGGCGTGTAATGGTACCTCATTGTGGTTTTGATTTGCATTTCTCTAATAATGAGTGATGTTGAGCACCTTTTCATGTGTTTGTTAGCCATCTGTATGTCTTCTTTGGAGAAATGTCTGTTTAGTTCTTTGGCCCATTTTTTGATTGGGTCATTTATTTTTCTGGAATTGAGCTGCAGGAGTTGCTTGTATATTTTTGAGATTAATCCTTTGTCTGTTTCTTCATTTGCTATTATTTTCTCCCAATCTGACGGCTGTCTTTTCACCTTACTTATAGTTTCCTTTGTAGTGCAAAAGCTTTTAAGTTTCATTAGATCCCATTTGTTTAGTTTTGCTTTTATTTCCAATATTCTGGGAGGTGGGTCATAGAGGATCTTGCTGTGATTTATGTCAGAGAGTGTTTTGCCTATGTTCTCCTCTAGGAGTTTTATAGTTTCTGGTCTTACATTTAGATCTTTAATCCATTTTGAGTTTATTTTTGTGTATGGTGTTAGAAAGTGTTCTAGTTTCATTCTTTTACAAGTGGTTGACCAGTTTTCCCAGCACCACTTGTTAAAGAGGTTGTCTTTTTTCCATTGTATATCCTTGCCTCCTTTGTCAAAGATAAGGTGTCCATAGGTTCGTGGATTTATCTCTGGGCTTTCTATTCTGTTCCATTGATCTATATTTCTGTCTTTGTGCCAGTACCATACTGTCTTGATGACTGTGGCTTTGTAGTAGAGTCTGAAGTCAGGCAGGTTGATTCCTCCAGTTCCATTCTTCTTTCTCAAGATTACTTTGGCTATTCGAGGTTTTTTGTATTTCCATACAAATTGTGAAATTCTTTGGTCTAGTTCTGTGAAAAATACTGTTGGTAGCTTGATAGGGATTGCATTGAATCTATAGATTGCTTTGGGTAGAATAGCCATTTTGACAATATTGATTCTTCCAATCCATGAACACGGTATGTTTCTCCATCTGTTTGTGTCCTCTTTGATTTCTTTCATCAGTGTTTTATAGTTTTCTATGTATAGGTCTTTTGTTTCTTTAGGTAGATATACTCCTAGTATTTTATTCTTTTTGTTGCAATGGTGAATGGTATTGTTTCCTTAATTTCTCTTTCTGTTTTTTCATTGTTAGTATATAGGAATGCAAGGGATTTCTGTGTGTTAATTTTATATCCTGCAACTTTACTATATTCATTGATTGATGCCACTAATTTTATAATGTACACAGGAGAGAAGCAAAGTTGAAAGGGATGATGATTAGCCTAACGAAATCAGGAACAGCATTTATCCAATGCATTTATTTTCCCAGTTCCAAGATAGCATCTGCCTTATATGATCAAAAAAAAGGCAGAGAAAACTATAGTTATTGAGACTGTAATTCAAGATAATTGATTCCTAAATCTTTAAAAAAAACATTCTGAGTAGTATCTGACACTAAAGAATACATATGGAATGATTAATTTATGAAGCATAATGTGAAAATAAACACCCATAAACTCACCACACAACTTAAGAACTAGACCATTACCATTATGGATAGGTACATCTATATGTGCTTTCTCTAATCTGTCTGCTTTCCACAGAAAGGTTACCATTAAACTAAACTTTGTATTTATCATTCCTCTGTTTTTCTTCCCTAAAGAAACTTATCATAAATGTACAGAATCCTCAACTATAGTTTTTTGCTTGTTCTTAAGCTTTGTAAGTGCTTGCCTTGTGGCTCAGCTGGTAAAGAATCCACCTGCAATGCAGGAGACCTGGGTTCTATCCCTGGGTTGGGAAGATCCCCTGGAGAAGGGACAGGCTACCCACTCCAGGATTCTGGACTGGAGAATTCCATGGATTGTATAGTCCATGGGGTCGCAAAGAGTCAGACACAACTGAGCAACTTTCACTTTCAAGCTTTATAAAGATAATATGCTATATGTAATTTTCGACAAATTGGCTCTTTCATCCAGTATGTTTTTAAGATCCACCCATCCACTCTATTATTATGGGACATTACTGTTATACTTACTTTACATATAGGCCATGCATATTTCAAAATTACTTGTTATATTTTTTCCATGTCAAGGTTCAAAAAATTAGAAAGGAGATAGACCACACAATCCCATGCCAAAAATGCCAAGTTCATATCAAAAAGTTATCATCTCAACATCACTTAAAAACCATATCACTTTTACATATAACTTGCCAAGATAACTTTTTGCACGGTTATTTGTGACCCTGCAGTTTAACCACGCTGAAAACTAAAAGTTTGCTAACAATTATGGAGATCCTCTAACTGAAGTACTTTTGCATTATATAACCATTAATGTCATCTTAAATCACTTTGCCAAAATTAACTCAGTGAAACTGCTATATATCAACTTTACACATATACATATATATATAAAGCTGCTACATAACTTTAAGGTCATGTATTTATTGTCAGAATTTAATTACTGCAGACTCTCAAGATAACATGTACCAGTTAATGTTATGAAAACAGGTGTCCAAAAGGTCCACATTTAACAGTTTTTAGGGGTTCCTTACTATCTACAGCAGAACAGGAGCAGAGCTTAGAAAGTATCACTACTTATTATGCAAACACACAACAGTTTCCACTGTTTCCTATTTGACAGGGAATTTGCAACATTATCCTCATAGTTTTGTATAAGTGCTAACTGGGTTCTTTTTCTAGAGCAAGAGTAAGGAGGCAAGTCTTTTTGCTTCATTCTGGGAAAGGAAAACCTCTTTAATAATCCACAACTTTTAAAGGTATAAGTGAAATGTATTTATTGCTACCTGTGTGTAGGATATCTTATTAGGTGCTAAGCTCTCTTATGTAGAAAGTAGAGATAACAGCAGTACCTACCTCCCAAGGTCTTTTTTAGGATTCATTAAAAAATGTAGGTAGACAGTTCATTGGAGGGCCTGATGTTGAAGCTGAAACTCCAATACTCTGCCTACCTGATGCGAAGAGCTGACTCATTTGAAAAGACCCTGATACTGGGAAAGATTAAGGGCAGGAGAAGGGGATGACAGAGGATGAGGTGGTTGGATGGCATCACCGACACAATGGACATGGGTTTGGGTGGACTCCAGGAGTTGGTGATGGACAGGTAGGCCTGGCGTGCTGGGGTTCATAGGGTCGCAAAGAGTCAGACACGACTGACTGACTGAACTGAAGATAGTTAATCACAGTATCCAAATCATAATTACATATTCAACAAATGTAGGTTATTATTTTTGTAAATCTTTCCACTTTCATATCAATTCCTATTTGCTTCAGATGTTCCTCCTCCCACCTTGTGTTACTTTGCATTTGGCAAATAGATGGGGAAACAATGGAAACAGTGACAGACTTTATTTTCTTGGGCTCCAAAATCACTGCAGATGGTGCCTGCAGCCATGAAATTAAAAGATGCTTGCTCCTTGGAAGAAAAGCTATGACAAACCTGAAGGGAAGTGAAGTGAAGTAAAAGTCGCTCAGTCGTGTCTGACTTTTTGCAACGCCATGGACTGCATAGTCCATGGAATTCTCCAGGCCAGAATACTGGAGTGGGTACCCTTTCCTTTTCCAGGGGATCTTCCCAACCCAGGGATCGACAGAGGTCATGGGCATTGCAGGCGGATTCTTTACCAGTTGAGCCACAAGGGAAGCCCAAGAATACTAGAGTGAGAGGCTTATCGCGTCTCCAGCAGATCTTTCCGACCCAGGAATCGAAAAGGGGTCTTCTGCACCACAGGCGGATTCTTTACCAACTGAGCTATGAGGGAAGCCCTGACAAACCCAGACAGCATATTAAAAAGCAGAGACATTTCTTTACCCACAAAGGTCCATCTAGTCAAAGCTATGGTTTTTCCAGTAGTCATATACAGATGTGACAGTTGGACTATAAAGAAAGCTGAGTGCCGAAGAGCTGATGCTGTGGAACTGTGATGTTGGAGAAAACTCTTGAGAGTCCCTTGGATTGCAAGGAGATCAAACCAGTCAATTCTAAAGGAAATCAGTCCTGAATATTCATTGGAAGGACTAATGCTGAAGCTGAAGCGCCAAGACTTTGGCCACCTGATCTGAAGAACAGACTCACTGGAAAAGACCCTGATGCTGGGAAAGATTGAAGACAGGAGAAGAGGAGGACAGAGGATGAGATGGTTGGATGGCATCACCAACTCGACAGACATGAATCTGAACAAGCTCTGGGAGTTGGTGATGGACAGGGAAGCCTGGCATGCTATAGTCCATGGGGCTGGAAAGAGCTGGACACCACTGAGCAACTGAACTGAAAATAATGGAGATAAGTTACTCTAGAAGTGCACAGGAGGAGGGTACCTAAATCAGCCTGGGGACAAGAGGCAGCCATAGAAGTTCATGTGTTATAATATTATCTCTGCAATGATCATAGCAAACACCCTCTTCCAACAACACAAGAGAAGACTCTACACATGGACATCACCAGATGGTTGATACCGAAATCAGACTGATTATATTCTTTGCAGCCAAAGATGGAGAAGCTCTATACAGTCAGCAAAAACAAGACCAGGAGCTGACTGTGGCTCAGATCATGAACTCATTGCCAAATTCAGACTTAAATTGAAGAAAGTAGGGAAAACCACTAGACCATTCAGGTATGACCTAAATCAAATCCCTTACAATTATACAGTGGAAGTGGGAAATAGATTTAAGGGACAAGATCTGACGGACATAGTGCCTGAAGAACTATGGACGGAGATTTGTGACATTGTACAGGAGATAGGGATCAAGACTATCCCCAAGAAAAAGAAATGCAAAAAAGCAAAATGGATCTCTGAGGAGGCCTTACAAAAAGCTGTGAAAAGAAGAGAAGTGAAAAACAAAAGAGAAAAGGAAAGCTATACCCATTTGAATGCAGAGTTCCAAAAAATAGCAAGGAGAGATAAGAAAGCCTTCCTCAAAGAAATAGAGGAAAACAATAGAATGGGAAAGACTAGAGATCTCATCAAAAAAATTAGAGATACCAAGGGAACATTTCACTCAAAGATGCGCACAATAAAGGAAAGAAATGGTATGGACCGAACAGAAATGAAGATATTAAGAACAGGTGGCAAGAATACAGAGAACTGTACAAAAAAGATCTTCAAAACCCAGATCATCAGGATGGTGTGATCTCTCACCTAGAGCCAGACATCCTGGAATGTGAAGTCAAGTGGGCCTCAGGAAGCATCACTATGAACAAAACTGGTGGAGGTGATGGAATTCCAGTTGACCTATTTCAAATCCTAAAAGATGATGCTGTGAAAGTGTTGCACTCAATATGCTAGCAAATGTGGAAAACTCAGCAGTGGCCACAGGACTGGAAAAGGCCAGTTTTCCTTCCAATCCCAAAGAATGTTCAAACTACCACACAATTACACTCATCTCACATGCTAGCAAAGAAATGCTCAAAATTCTCCAAGCCAGGCTTCAACAATACGTGAACCGTGAACTTCCAGATGTTCAAGCTGGTTTTAGAAAAGGCAAAGAACCAGAGATCAAATTGCCAACATCTGCTGGACCATCGAATAAGCAAGAGAATTCCAGGAAAAACAGCTATTTCTGCCTTATTGACTATGCCAAAGGCTTTGACTGTGTGGATCACAACAAACTGTGGAAAATTCTAAAAGAGATGGGAATACCAGACCGCCTGACCTGCCTCTTGAGAAATCTGTATGCAGGCCAGGAAGCAACAGTTAGAACTGGACATGGAACAATAGACTGGTTCCAAATAGAAAAGGAATACGTCAAGCTGTATATTGTCACCCTGCTTATTTAACTTATATGCAGAATATATCATGAGAAATGCTGGGATGGATGAACCACAAGCTGGAATCAAGAATGCTGGGAGAAATATCAATAACCTCAGATATGCAGAGGACACCACCCTTATGGCAGAAAGTGACGAAAAACTAATGAGCCTCGTGATGAAAGTGAAAGAAGAGAGTGAAAAAGTTGGCTTAAAGCTGAACATTCAGAAAACTAAGATCATGGCATCTGGTCCCATCACTTCATGGCAAATAGATGGGGAAACAGTGGAAACAGTGACAGACTTTATTTTTCTGGGCCCCAAAATCACTGCAGATAGTGACTGCAGCCAAGAAATTAAAAGACACTTACGCCTTGGAAGAAAAGTTATGACCAACCTAGACAGCATATTAAAAAGCAGAGACATTACTTTGCCAACAAAGGTCCATCTAGTCAAAGCTATGGTTTTTCTGGTAGTCATGTATGGATGGATGTGACAGTTGGACTATAAAGAAAGCTGAGCGCAGAAGAATTGATGCTTTTGACCTGTGGTGTTGGAGAAGACTATTGAAAGTCCCTTGGACTGCAAGGAGATCCAACCAGTCAATCCTAAAAGAGATCAGTCCTGAATGTTCATTGGAAGGACTCATGTTGAGGCTAAAACTCCAATACGTTGGCCCACCTGATGCGAAGAACTGACTCATCTGAAAAGAACCTGATGCTGGGAAAGATTGAAGGCAGGTGCAGAAGGGGACGACAGAGGATGAGATAGTTGGACGGCATCACCGGACTGAACGGACATGAGTTTCGGTAAGCTCTGGGAGTTGCTGACAGACAGGGAAGCCTGGCGTGCTGCAAAGGGGTCGCCGAGTCGGATACGAGTGAGCGACTGAACTGAACTGATATATTATCTCCACTCCTACACCAAAGAAAAAGTTCTTTACTGAGCTTTGGAAAAAAAAAAAAAGTCTCTACAGGGCAATGATAAGCAAGAAATCTAAAGCCTGAAGTTAAGTGATTCGCTCAACGTTGATCAGCTCTTTTCAGAACTGGCTACGCGTCCTCTTTTGAAAGCTGAAATTTCGTTCTCTTGGGACCCGGTTCATGAGCTCTGCTACAAGTTTATAGGAACTTAACCACACTAACCTAGACATTAAGGGGCTTTATCAAATTATACGGCGTTTTGCAATGTACTCTATCCTATTCTCGGTATGTTAAACGTATTTGAAATTATTTAAGCAATACATCACTAAATATAGCCCACAGCCTATAAAATCTGCCAAAAGCCTTGGAGAATCAGAATTAAAGTGAACAAATACTACTAGATAAGTAAAACTGGAAGGAAGAGAAGCAGAGTTGTGTTGGGGAACCAAGCACCAGGAAATGTCGGAGAAAGAGACAAATTTACTCTCTGAAAAAGACAACGGAAAAGGTTACTGGGCCACAAAATATCTACTCGTCTTGCTCACAGAGGTACCCAAACACAGCAACACCCGAAGGAAGAGATACTTACGGCATTTCGACTTTCAGGAACGCACCTCCGTCGCCGGATAAAATCACTAAGTAACTCCTTCCGTAAACAGAGAACCTTCCGAGAGACACATTGAAGCCTGAAAAGCGCGGGCGAACAGACACTCGACGCTGTGCTACACTCAAAGAGGCCCGCCGGAAACACTCCCCCAGCGATAAGGGATCCCAGGGCATGCCAGTAAGATGGGGAGAGAGTCAACACATAGACAGCACCCAGCCCCTGCCAAGGCAACGCAGGACCCTCTCTCAGGATTCTGACAAGAAGGCCCCCCGAAAAAGGAGAGACAGAGCCATCTCTGTTCACTCTGAAATCAGTATCCGCAGATTTCTAGCCGGACCATTTGGGGAGGTGCTCCGTATCTTGTTTCCGGTGGCCAAGAGATGCAGTTTCCATGGTAATTAAAAGAGGGCCGAGGACTGTCCTGCTGCGGAGGACTGCGGAGGCTTTGAGGAGGATTGGCTACGCTCCCTCGTTTGTGACCAGCAGTTAGGTAGCAAGCAACTCGCTGTCTCTCTCTTTGCCCGCTCCGTTCTTCACTGTTCGGCTTCCTTTTCTCCACCTGCATCTTTCACTTCTTTGTCATACGTAAACTTGCTCCGTGTCTGTACTTAAAATGTACACACAAATGCGATTTTATTCCCAGAGTAATACAAAAAATAGAGAGATGTTGCCCGAGATCAGTCCTGAATGTATTTTACAGTGTAGGGACGGTGACGAATGACTCTGTTTTCACTTGGCCCTCTAGAAGCCTTAGGCGCTTGTTAACAGTTTATTTTTCTTGCTATTGTGTGGCTGGTTATTTATGGAGCGTTTGCTGCAATGTACTCTCTAGGCCCCTGTCTTGGTCTCGGCCTGGAGTTTTAAATGCAGGAGGTTTCCAAGCCTGAGGGGCTCAATTATATATTTACTTATGCTTCAGTTTAGTGTCATGTTACAGAAAAGGGGGTAAAAAAAAGAATTCTGGAACATTTTTGCCGTGGAATTTCCATTTGAGGGCGTCAGTTTATTTGGAAAGAGAAGTTGAGGACAGTCTAAAAAAAAAAAAACAAAACACGCAAAACCTTAAATTTATAAGTTGCTAGCTTCAAAATGAACGTTCATTCCCTTTCCTTATTGGAACAGATTTCTTTCACATTTGTGAAGATATGCGTGCACGCATATGTGTTTAAAAACTGTGATGCTTAATTATAGTGATACCAATTTGCAGTAACCAGACTGTGACACCACATCCCTGTGGGGTCCTTCTAAATCTGGTGTAAGATGAAAGTGTCAGGCAGGCGGTCTGTGTATTATGAATAGGGTACTTCATCCATGATAAGCGATTATTATCTTTCTTTCCCAAGTGTAAAAGACCTATATAATTCAAGAAGGTGTTAGTGATTTAGGCCTCCTGAGTTAAGAATCCAATGAGTCCTGAAGGGGACCGTACCTGTGTCGTCTTATTGTTGAACTAGAAATATTCAATTTATTAGGTTGAAATGTATTTTTAGAAGTCAAAGCTGGGTAAAATAATGTTGGAAGCTGTTAGACCACTAGCACAATTTAGTTCCTTATAGTAACTGTTGTACAAGAAACCTTTTTTTCATATTAAAAAAAAAAGAAACTGTTACCGAAATCTACATGCTTTTGCTACTTACTCTTAGCTGGGTGAAATCGCTGCCTCTCGATTTTCTTATCTGTAAAAGGTGCAGATAGTACCTGACCACTGTAGCAGGTATGTATCAAGATGTATGACAGTTCTTTAAACTCTTATGAGCAGAGGTGCTGTATAAACCCCCAAATTATTGTTATTATTAACATTATTATTGATGGTAATAGAATACAGTAAAACTGCAGGATAATTCTATACATGGGATTTTTAAAATTCACTCATTTTAAATGTGGGGCTGCAGTATTGAGATGTTAGTGAAATGACATGGTTGATGCTGCTATGTAGATGAATGTCAACTGCCAATCACATTATATTCAAATTATCATTATGGTGGAGTTTCACTCTATAGTTTATTTAGCATTTATCTGCCTGGCACTGTTCTATGTGCTTCAAATGTGTTAGGTTAATTAATGCTCATGACAATCCTATGAAGAGTCTCACCTGACTGTCCTCTAATTTTGAGAGGATGAATGTGTGCTTTTCCTTTGCCCTATGACTCTTCTTTTGTATTTATGTTACATCTTTGTTTTAGCTTTGTTCTTTGGGTTCTCTATATTTAGAAATCAACTGCCAAAAACTTATTCTAGTTTAACATATGATAATATAACCATATGCATATTATAATGTACATCATTTTTCCACATATAAAAACCTTCATGTCTTGATTCTGCCCCCCCCCCCCACCACCACCATTTGAAAGGCAAAGTGACATTTTCATTTTAGGACTAACAGTGACTAAAACAAAATTTTAAATTATTTTTTAATAGAATGGCCATCAGTCCAGGAAGTGATGCAGCTTTCTCGGGTCAGAAATCAACGCATTCAGAGAGTCCTCGATCAAAGAAGTTTCCACTAACTGAAGAGGAGATATTTTATATGAATTGTAGAGCTGCCTACTTAACTGTTTTCAAAAGCAGTTTAGATAACATTATTTCTAAAGATCAACTTTACTTAGGTAATTTTTTTAACTAAGTAGTTTTCCTTATTTGCTGAAAGTTAATAGATCAGAAAGACTGCAATTAGAATTACATTGTTGAATCATTCCAGTTACTTGGTTCGAGTAGAATGGTAGAACTACATTATGCTATTGTGTCATTCTAATTTTATTTTTTTATTTATTTTTGTCTGTGCTGGGACTTCCTTGCTCTGCACAGGCTTTCTCTAGTTGTGATGAGAGGGAGCTACTCTCTAGTTGGAGTGTGTGGACTTATTGCAGTGGCTTCTCTTGTTGTAGAGAGTGGGCTGTAGGGTGCAGGACTTCAGTGATTGTGGTTCCTGGGCTCTGGAGCACAGGCTCAATAGTTGTGGCACATGGGTTTAGTTGCCATGTAGCATGTGGGATCTTCCTGGACCAGGAATTGAACCCATGTCTCCTGTATTGGCAGGCAGATTTTTTTTACCACTGAACCACCAAAGAAGCCCATATTATGTCATTTTATATAGCTACATAATCCAGGTTTGATGGTTGGATGTAGCCTACCAGGTTCCTCTGACCATGGAATTTTCCAGGCAAGAATACTGGAGTGGGTTGCCATTTCCTTCTCCAGGGGATCTTCCTGACCCAGGAATTGAACCCAGGTCTCCCACATTGCAGGCAGACTCTTTACCATCTGAGCCACCAGGGAAGCCCTCACATAATCCAGGAGCTTCAAAATAAAACTTTCAATGTTTGTATGGATTTGGTTCAGTTCAGTTCAGTTGCTCAGTTGTGTCCGACTCTTTATGACCCCATGGACTGCAGCACGCCAGGCTTCCCTGTCCATCACCAACTCCTGGAGCCTACTCAAACCCATGTCCATTGAGTCAGTGAGCCATCCAACCATCTCATCCTCCGTCTTTTCCAGTGAGTCAGTTCTTCGCATCAGGTGGCCAAAGTATTGGAGTTTCATCCTCAACATCAATCCTTCCAATGAACATTCAGGACTGATTTCCTTTAGGATTGACTGGTTGGATCTCCTTGCAGTCCAAGGGACTCTCAAGAGTCTTCTCCAATACCACAGTACAAAAGCATCAGCTCTTTGGCGCTCAGCTTTATTTATAGTCCAACTCTCACATCCATACATGACTACTAGAAAAACCATAGCTTTGACTAGACAGACCTTTGTTGACAAGCTAACATCTCTGCTTTTTAATATGCTGTCTAGGTTTGTCATAGCGTTTCTTCCAAGGAGCAAACGTCTTTTAATTTCATGGCTGCAGACACCATCTACAGTGATTTTGGAGCCCCCAGAAATAAAGTCTGTCACTATTTCCATTGTTGCCTCATCTATTTGCCATGAAGTAATGGGACCGTATGCCATGATTTTACTTTTCTATATTTTTAAAGCTTCCACCAATTGCTTGCTTAAAAATGTTTTTTAAATTCTTATCTTGGCATTTTAAGATTTATGATAATAGATTAAAATGCTTTTGGCAACTGAATCATTAGTCTAAATTTGACCTACACTGGAGAAAATGTAAAGGATATATATATATATTTATATATATAGGTACACATATATACACATGGGTATGTATTGAATGATTGTAAAAGGGCAATATTTAAAAATAAGTGAAATTTTAAAAGAAAAGAATTTGAGGTTTTGTTCTGTTTTTTAGGGATGAGGGTTTCAGAGAATTGGTCTTTTGTTTTTACTTCTTTTCATTATATTTTGTTGTTAGTTTTTTAATTGAAGTATAGTTGAATTACAATGTTAATTACTGCTGTATAACAAAGTGACTCAATTACACAGATATCTATATTTATATCTGTCTATCTATATATACATTCTTTTTTCATATTCTTTTCCATTATGGTTTATAACCGGATACTCAATATAGTTCTCTATGCTATACAGTAGGACCTTGTTGTTTATCATTGTATATATAGCAGTTTGCATTTACTAATCTCAGACTCCAAATCCAACCTCTCCCAACCTTCGTCATCTTGGCAACCACCAGTCTATTCTCTATGTCTGTGATTCTGTTTCTATTTTATGAATAGGTTCAGTTGTATTTTAGATTCTACATATAAGTGATATTATATGGTATTTGTCTTTCTGACTTACTTCTCTTAGGATGATAATCTGTAATTGCATTCATGTTGCTGCAAATGCCATTATTTTGTTCTTTTTTATGGCTGAGTAGTATTCCATTGTATTTATGTATCACATCTTTTTTATCTATTCATCTGTCAGAGGATATTTAGGTTGCTTCTATATCTTCCCTATTGTGAATAGTGGTGGTGTGAACGTAGCCGGTGCCTGTATCATTTTGAATTATAGTTTTGTCTGGCTATATGCCCAGAGTGGGCTTGCTGGATCATAGGGTAATTCTGATTTTAATTTTCTGAGGAACCTCCGAACCGTTTTCCATAGTGGCTGTACCAGTGTTAATTCCCACCAACAGTGTAGGAGGGTTCCCTTTTCTCCACACCATCTCAGCATTTGTTATGTGTAAATTTTCCAATGATGGCCATTCTGACCAGTGTGAGGTGGTACCTCATTGTAGTTTTGATTTGCAGATCACTACTAATTGGCACTGTTGAGGATCTTTTCTTGTGCCTATTGGCCATCTGTATGTCTTCTTTGGAGAAATGTCTCTTTAGACCTTCTGCCCATTTTTCAATTGGGTTGTTTTGTTGTTGTTGTTGAGTTCTGTGAGCTGTTTGTATAATTTGGAGATTAAGCCCTTATCAGTCATGTTGTTTGCAAATTCTTTCTCCCATTCTGTTGCTTATTTTTTCATTTTGTTTGTGGTTTCCTTTGCTGTGCAAAAGATTGTAACTTTAAGTCCCATTTGTTTATTTTTGTTTTTATTTCTGTTGCCTTGGAAGACTGACCTGAGAAAACATTTGTATGATTTATGTCAGAGAATGTTGTCTATGTTCTCTTGTAGGGGAGTCATGTCTTATGTTTGAGTCTTTAAGCCATTTTGAGTTTATTTTTGTGTATAATGCGAGGGTATGTTCTAACTTCATTGATTTACATGCAGCTATCCAGTTTTCCCAAAACCGCTTGCTGAAGAGACTGTCTTTTTCACATTATATATTTTTGCTTCCTTTGTTGAAGATTCACTGACAGTAGGTGTGTGGGTTTATTTCTGGGCTGTCTATTCTGTTCCGTTGGCCCATAGTCTGTATTTGTACCAATACCACATTGTTTTGACTACTATAATTTTGTAGTATTTTCTCAAGTCTGGGATGGTTGTGCTTCCTGCTTTGTTCTTTTTCTTCAGGATTGCTTTGGCAATTCTGGGTCTTTGATGGTTCCATATGCATTTCAGGATTATTTGTTCTAGTTCTGTGAAAAATGTCATGAGTAATTTGACAGGGATTGCATTGAATCTGTAGATTGTTTTGGGTAGTATGGCCGTTTTAACAGTATTCTTCCAGTCCAAGAGCATGGGATATCTTTCCATTTCTTTAAATCATCTTCAGTTTCCTTTATTAATGTTTTATTGTTTTTAGCATACATGTTTTTCACTTCCTTGGTGAGGTTTATTCCTAAGTATTTTATTTTGGGGGTTGTGATTTTATTTATTTTTTTCCCCAATTATTTTTATTAGTTGGAGGCTAATTACTTTACAATATTGTAGTGGGGGTTGTGATTTTAAAAGGTATTGTTTTTTTCATTCCCTTTCTGATATTTCATCATTGATGTACAGAAAGCAACCAATTTTGTATGTTAATCTTGTATCCTGCTACCTTGCTGAATTCATTTATCAGTTCTTGTAGTTTTTGTATGGTGTCTTTAGGATTGTCTGTATATAGTATCATATCATTGGCATGTAATGACAATTTTATCTATTCTCTTACAACTTGGCTACCTTTTGTTTCTTTTTCTTGTTTTATTGCTGTGGCTAGGACTTCCAATACTATGTTGAAGAGAAATGGTGAGAGTGGACATCCTTGTCATGTTCCAGATTTTAGCAGAAAGGCTTTCAACTTTTCACCATTGAGTATTATATGAACTGTGGGTTTGTCATAAATAGCATATACTATTTTGAGATATGTCCCCTCTATACCCACTTTGGTAAGAGTTTTTATCATGAATGAATGTTGAATTTTTTCAAATGCTTTTTCTGCATCTATTGAGATGATCATGTGGTTTTTGACTTTTGTTTATGTGATGTATCAGAAAAAAAATTGACAGATTTGTATGTGTTGAACCATCCTTGTGAACTTGGAATGAATCCCAGTTGGTCATTGTGTATGATCTTTCTTATATGTTGTTGGATTTGGTGTACTAATATTCTATTGAGAACTTTTGAATCTGTACTCATCAGAGATATTTGCCTGTAGTTTTCTTTTTTGGTGGTGTCTTTGTCTGGTTTTGGTAGCAGAGTGATGGTGGCTTCATCAAATGTCCTTGGGAGTGTTCCCTCCTCTTTAACTCTTTCAAAGAGTTTGAGAAGGGTCAGCATAAGTTCTTGTTTGTATGTTTGGTAGAATTCACCTGTAAAGCCATCTGGTCCTATAGACTTTTGTTTGTGGGGACTTTTTAAATTACAAAGTGGAAGTGAAAGTTGCTCAGTCCTGTCCGACTCTTTGTGACCCCATGGACTATACAGTCCATGGAATTCTCCAGGCCAGAATACTGGAATGGGCAGCCTTTTCCTTCTCCAGGGGATCTTCCCAACCCAGGGATGGAACCCAGGTCTCCTGCATTGCAGGCAGATTCTTTACCAGCTGAGCCACAAGGAAAGCCCCCTTTAAATTACAAAATCTATTTCAATTCTAGTGATCCATCTTTTCAAATTGTTCAAATTATATGTTTCTTCTTTTTAAAACAATCTATTTCTTTGTGGTTCAATTTTGGTGGCTGTTTGTTTCCAGTAAACATACAGGTTTCTAGGACAAGAAACTTGTCCATTTCTTTTTGGTTGTCAAATTTGTTTTCATATGATTATTCCCTTAAGGTGAGGTATCAGTTGTTATGTCTCTTTTTTTCACTTCTTATTTTATTTATTAGTGTTCTCTCTTCTTCTTGGTGAGCCTGGCCAGAGGTTTGTCAATCTTGTTTATCCATTCAAAGAACCAAATTTTGTTTTGTTTTCTTTTACTTTTTCTATTTTTTTTTTAAATCTCTGTTTTATTTCCTTTCTGATATTACTTTCTTCTTTTTGCTGACTCTAGATATTGTTTGTTCTTCTTTTTCTAATTCTTTTAAGTGATAGGTTAGGTTATTTATTTGAGATTTTTCTTGTTTTGTGAGGAAGGTCATATTGCTTCCCTCATATGAATTTCCCTCTAATAACTGCTTTTTTAAAAAAATTATTGATTTTTTAATTGAAGGATAATTGCTTTACAGAATTTTGTTGTTTTCTGTTGAACCTCAACATGAATCTGCCATAGGTACACATATATCCCCTCCCTTTTGAAGCTCCCTCCCATCTCCCTCCCATCCCACCCCTCTAGGTTGATGCAGAGCCCCTGGTTGAGTTTCCTGAGCCACATAGCAAATTCCCGTTGGCTATCTATTTTACATATGGTAATGTAAGTTTCCATGTTACTCTTCCCATACATCTCACCCTCTCCTCCCCTCTCTCTGTGTCCATAAGTCTATTCTCTATGTCTGTTTCTTCATTGCTGCCCTGTAACTAAATTCTTCAGTACCATTTTTCTAGATTCCATATATATGCATTAGAATACAATATTTATCTTTCTTTCTGACTTACTTCACTCTATATAATAGGTTCTAGGTTTGTCCACCTCATTAGAACTGATTCAAATGTGTTCCTTTTTATTGCTGAGTAATATTCCGTTATGCATATGTACTACAACTTCTTTATCTATTCATCTGTCGATGGACATCTAGGTTGCTTCCATGTTCTAGCTATTGTAAACAGTGCTGCAATGAACAATGGAATACATGTGTCTTTTTCAATTTTGGTTTCCTCAGGGTATATGCCTAGGAGTGGGATTGCTGGGTCATGTGGTTTTATTCCTAGCTTTTTAAGGAATCTCCATACCATCATTCATAGTGGCTGTATCAATTTATATTCCCACCAACAGTGCAACAGGTCTTTTCTCCACACCCTCCCCAGCATTTATTGTTTGTAAACTTTTTGATGGGGGCCGTTCTGACTGGTGTGAGATGGTACCTCATTGTAGTTTTGATTTGCATTTCTCCAATTATGAGAGATGTTGAGCATCTTTTCATGTGTTTGTTAGCCATCTGTATGTCTTCTTTGGAGAAATGTCTGTTTAGGTCTTTTTCCCACTTTTTGATTGGGTTGTTTGTTTTTCTGCTGTTAAGTTGTATGAGCTACTTGTATATTTTGGAAATTAATCCTTGGTCAGTTGTTTCATTTGCAATTATTTTCTGCCATTCTGAGGGTTGTCTTTTCACCTTGCTTATAGTTTCCTTTGCTGTGCAAAAGCTTTTAAGTTTAATCAGGTCCCACTTGTTTACTTTTGCTTTTATTTCCGTTCTCTAGGAGGTGTGTCATAAAGGATCTTGCTTTAATTTATGTCATCAAGTGTTCTGCCTATGTTTTCCTCTAAGAGTTTTATAGTTTCTGGTCTTACATTTAGCTCTTTAATCCACTTGAGTGTATCTTTGTGTATGATGTTAGGAAGTGTTCTAATTTCATTCTTTTACATGTAGCTATCCAGTTTTCCCAGCACTATTTATTGAAGAGGCTGTCTTTGCCCCATTGTATATTCTTGCCTCCTTTGTCAAAAATAAGATACCCATAGGTGCATGGGTTTATTTCTGGGCTTTCTATCTTGTTGCATTGGTCTATATTACTGTTTTTCTGCAAGTACCAAACTGTCTTGATGACCGTAGCTTTGTAGTATAATCTGAAGTCAGGAAGGTTGATTCCTCCAGTTCCATTCTTCTTTCTCAAGACTGCTTTGGCTATTCAGGGTCTTTTTTGTTTCCATGTGAATTGTGAAATTTTTTGTTCTAGTTCTGTGAGAAATGCCATTGGTAATTTGATAGGGATCACATTGAATGTGTAGATTGCATTTGGTAGTAAAGTCATTTTCACAGTATTGATTCCTTCTACCTAGGAACATGGAATATCCCTACATCTGTTTATGTCGTCTTTGTTTTCTTTCATTAGTGTCTTATAATTTTCTGTGTACAGTTCTCTTGTCTCCTTGGTTAAGTTTATTCCTAGATATTTTATTCTTTTTGTTGGCAATGGTAGATGGGATTGATGCCTTATTTCTCATTCTGATTTTTCATTGTTAGTATATAGAAATGCAAGTGATATCTGTGAATTGATTTTGTATCTTGCAACTTTGCTAAATTCACTGATTAGCTCTAGTAATTTTCTGATACTGTCTTTAGCGTTTTCTATGTACAGTATCATGTTATCTGCAAACAGTGCTTTACTACTTCTTTTCCGATCTGGATTCCTTTTATTTCTTTTTCTCCTCTGATTGCTGTAGCTAGGACTTCCAGAACTATGTTGAATAATAGTGGTGAAAGTGGACACCCTTGTCCTGTTCCTGATCTTAGGGGGAATGCTTTCAGTTTTTTACCATTGAGAATAATGTTTGTTGTAGCTTATCATATATGGCCTTTACTGTGTTGAGGTAGGTTCCTTCTATGCCCATTTTTTGAAGAGTTTTAAGCATAAACGGGTGATGAATTTTGTCAAAGGCTTTTTCTGCATCTATTGAGATTATCATATGTTTTTTATCTTTTAATTTGTTAATATGGTATATCACATTGATTGATTTGTGTATATTGAAGAATCCTTGAGTCCCTGTAATGAACCCAATTTGATCATGATGTATGAACTTTTTGATGTGTTGCTGAATTCTGTTTGCTAAAATTTTTTTGAGGATTTTTGCATCTATGTTCGTCAGTGATATTCGCCTGTAGTTTTCTTTTTGTGTGTTGCTTTGTCTGGTTTTGGTATCAGGGTGATGGTGGCCTTGTAGAATGAGTTTGAAAGTGTTTCTTTCTCTGCAATTTTTTGAAAGAGTTTTAGAAGGATAGACATTAGCTCTTCTCTAAATGTTTGATGGAATTCTCCTGTGAAGCCACCTGGTCCTAGCCTTTTGTTTTTTGGGAGATTTCTTATCACAGCTTCAATTTCAGTGCTTGTATTTGGGTTGTTCATAGTTTCTATTTCTTCCTGATTCAGTCTTGGAAGATTGAACTTTTCTAAGAATCTGTCCATTTCTTCCAGGTTATCCATTTTATTGCCATAGTTTTTCATTATAGTCTCTTATAATCCTTTGTACTTCTGCATTGTCTGTTGTAACCTCCATTTTCATTTCTAATTTTGTTGATTTGATTCTTCTCTCTTTTTTTCTTGGTAAGTCTGGCTAAAGGTTTGTCAATTTTGTTTATCTTCTCAAAGAACGAGCTTTTAGTTTTATCTGATAACTGCTTTTTATGCATCCCATGATTTTGTATGGTTGAGTTTTCCATTATATTTTAAACTTTTCTGGTTGCAGATATCCCACAAACCAGTGAATTTGGTCCTTACTAGGTGTGTCACAATGACTTGGTGGTCTTTAGTCTCGAGAGAGTGGTAAACAGAAATACCAGATAATATTGTACTCATGTCAGTTTCATAAGGCAAATAACTTTATAAGTAGAGAAACTGAGTTATTTTATCAACTTTAGAAGCAGTTTCCTGAAATAAAAATCTGACATATTTTTGCAACAAGGTCTTAGGTTTGTATGCAATAAGATTTCTATTTGAGGAAGTGCATTTTAGGAAAAATAGAATTTCAAATCATTGCAATTTATATTTTATTATAATTTATAATTTGAGTTTTTTCTGTGTTTTTGAAAGTTGGTTGAGATCATGAATTTACTAAGTTTAAAAGTTTAATATGCCTTCTGCTACTATGGCATTTAGTTTGTTTTAATAAATCAGTGACTATGTATTACTCAGGTGCTATCAGTCTTACAGAATTATCTGGGAAGATAATAATGCAGTGCTTACCTTTTCAGCTTTTGGTTTTATTGTGGAATATTCTTTGTAAAATTGCAGTGATTGCTTTCAGATAATCTGGATTTTAAAAAACTGGTTTTGTGAACCAGTGATGTCTCTTTCTTAACTGTTGTGCTTTTCGTTGGTATCCTTCCACCTCTTATGTACCTACCATGTGCTTTGACATTCCATTTCAAAACAGGATAAAGCAGTTTCTTTTTCTTTCCCCAAAGTTTCTTTTTGTCCCCCCAACTTACCAGTAATATAGGTATTATAAACTCACATCAAAACTTAAAATAAACCCTGGCAAAAGGTCAGTATTTTGGTGTAAACCTTTAACCATCTACAGTTACACAGTTTTTTCACTGTTTGTTGTCATTGTTGTTGTTCAGTAGCTAAGTTGTGTACAACTCTTTGGGACCTTATGGACTGCAGCATGCCAGGCTCCTCTGTCCTCTGCTATCTCCTGGAATTTGCTCAAATTGATGTCCATTGAGTCGGTGATGCTATCTAACCATCTCATCCTCTGCCACTCCCTTCTCCTTTTCATTGTTATTGGACTTAATAGTGAGCTCCAATTCTAAAACTAAAGCCTAAAGTTAGATTAGTATTTACTAAATTTTACCTATTTCTTAGATATGGGAATGTCTAATTAGTACATATTTTGGCATAATTTTATTCTGAGAAAGTTGGTCTTTTAAACAACTTAATAGTACATTTAAAAAGTATTTTATTATTGAAGATAGCAACAAGCATTTGAGCTGCCACTTGTGGGAAAGAGTTATACATCCATTTTTACAGAGCTGGACAGAAAAAACACCCTTTTCCAACAACGCAAGAGACAGCTCTACACATGGACACCACCAAATGGTCAATACCAAAATCAGATTGGTTACATTCTTTGCAGCCAAAGACAGGAAGCTCTATACAGTTAGCAAAAACAAGATGTGGAGCTGACTGTGTCTCAAATCATCAGCTCCTTATAGCAAAATTCAGACTTAAACTAAAGAAAGTGAGGAAAACCACTGGGTCCTTCAGGTATGACCTAAATCAAATCCCTTATGATTATACAGTAGAGGTGGTGAATAGATTCAAGGGGTTAGATCTGGTAGACAGAGTGCCTAAAGAACTATGGACGGAGGTTTGTAACATTGTACAGGAGACAGTGACCAAAACCATCCCAAAGAAATGTAAGAAGGCAAAGTCTGAGGAAATGGCTGGGGAAAGAAGAGAAGCGAAACACAAAGGAGAAAGGGGAAGGTATACCCAACTGAATGCAGAAGTCCAGAGAATAGCAAGGAGAGATAAGAAGGGCTTCTTTAAATGAACAGTGCAAAGAAACAGAGAAAAATAATAGAATGGGAAAAACTAGAGAGCTCTTTAAGAAATTTGGACGTCTCAAAGGAACATTTCATGCAAGGAGGGGCATGATAAAGGGCAGAAATGTAAAGGACCTTAGCAGAGGCAGAACAGATTAAGAAGAGGGGGCAGGAATACCCAGAACCGTGCAGAAAAGGTTTTAATGGCCCACCATAACCGTGACGGTTTGGTCCCTCACCTAGAGCCAGACATCCTGCAGTCTTAAGTCAAGCGTGCCTTAGGAAGATTACTGCCAAGAAAGCTAGTAGAGTTGATGGAATTCCAGCTGAGCTGTTTCATATCCTAAAAGATGATGATGTTAAAGTACTGCAGTCAATATGTCAGCAAATTTGGAAAACTTGGCAGTGACCACAAGACTGGAAAAGGTCAGTTTTCATCCCAGTTCCAAAGAAGGACAGTGCTAAAGAATGTTCAGACTATCAAACAATCATGTTCACTTCCCATGCTGGTAAGGTTATTTTCAAAATCCTTCAAGCTACTTCAGCAGTACTTGAATTGAAAACTTCAAGATGTACAGGCTAGGTTTAGAAAAGGCAGAGGAACCAGAGATCAAATTGCCAACATCTGTTGGATTATAGAGAAAGCAAGGGAATTCCAGAAAAACACGTACTTCT